>NC_054556.1:13864765-14211537 GCF_017654505.1 Polyodon spathula
GTCAGGATCAGCACATGTATTGCAAAGTGAGGGATCAGGATCAGCACATGCATTGCAAAGTGAGGGATCAGGATCAGCACATGCATTGCAAAGTGAGGGATCAGGATCAGCACATGTATTGCAAAGTGAGGGATCAGGATCAGCACATGCATTGCAAAGTGAGGGATCAGGATCAGCACATGCATTGCAAAGTGAGGGATCAGGATCAGCACATGCATTGCAAAGTGAGGGATCAGGATCAGCACATGCATTGCAAAGTGAGGGATCAGGATCAGCACATGCATTGCAAAGTGAGGGATCAGCAGCACATGCATTGCAAAGTGAGGGATCAGGATCAGGCATTGCAAAGTGAGGGATCAGGATGATCAGCACATGCATTGCAAAGTGAGGGGTCAGGATCAGCACATGCATTGCGAAGTGAGGGATCAGGATCAGCACATGCATTGCAAAGTGAGGGATCAGAATCAGCATATGCATTGCAAAGTGAGGGACAGGATCAGCACATGCCCCAGGATCCCCCCAGAATCAGCATATGCATTGCAAAGTGAGGGACCAGAATCGCATCTCTTTAGCCTCTTCAGTCTCCTCTACAACAGATAGAGCACATCCTGGAGTCTTGTGATGAAATACAAAGAAAGATTTATTCCTCAGTTACCTATATCTCCTTAATACCACTGTCACAAAGAGCACTTTTGGGCTAGAGTTCCAGAATTCTGCAAACTAAGACTTTAGACATTGCTTGGCTGCTCAATAACTGCAATTCAGTGCCTAGTATATTTGATATATTTTAGCCATTAAACAAGTCAAGGATATGAGAGCTCACATTGCCTGTGTTTGGTACAACACTGCACAGTGCTATGAAGGGTATGAGACCTCGCATTGCCTGTGTTTGATACAACACTACTATGAAGGGTATGAGAGCTCACATTGCCTGTGTTTGGTACACTGCATAGTGTGTCTCTGGAGTTCAGGGAGCAGTCCTGCACGGCACCATTGAGTCTGTAATCACCACATGGTGTTTCTGGAGTTCAGGGAGCAGTCCTGCACGGCACCATTGAGTCTGTAATCACCACATGGTGTTTCTGGAGTTCAGGGAGCAGTCCTGTACACCATGCATCTGGAATAAACACTGTGAGACACATTATCAAAGCACTTACACCAGCTAACTTTAGAAAACCAAAACCAAACAAATATGTTATATAATTCCTAGTCTCTTCTCCTCTTGAAATTGTCTCCTTTAAAAATGGTGTTGGGCAAATATGAAATCTACTTCAGAAGTTCGATGCATTTTTTTAACATGGTGAAAACCAGCACAAACCAGCAACATTTCTTCGCCTCCATTGACTCTCCATAGAATTTTTTTTGCCTAACTCTGTATACCACAATGCTTTGCGCCCAGTGAGATGGAAATCTCCATTGAAAATTAACAGAGTCGAGTATCTTGTCATATAGAATATCTTTTGAAACGCCCTTCTAATAAACTGCAATATTATTGGCTGATGCAGTTTCTATATGCATCTATAGAGGTATGTATGAGTTGTGCAATGGCAGCCCAATGCACCTTTAGAGGTACATATGGCATGCTTACATTTTTGCATACATTTAGAAAACCCCTTATAAAGCTGACTTTAATATACATTAATATAGATGTGGATGGAGAACCCCTTGCTAGAGTTTTTAGGATGCTGCTGGAGTCACCCCTGTTTACTAAACGTTAGAATTAGTTATCACTTGTAGTGGAAATATTCAGAATCATTACTGATCTCATGTGTTCAGACCATTCGGCTGTTCTTTTTGAAATATCATCACCCAGTTCTCTTTCATTGTTATGCTGATGATGCACAATTATATTTATATCCAAAACCGGGTGACTCCTCAACTGAAAATAGTGTGCGAAAATGTTGCTGTCTTAACTAGAACAAAGAAACATGAACACATTGCCCCTGTGTTTTTAATTTTTATACTAATACTTGTTTTGCATGTTATTATTTTTCTTTATTTTTCTCTGTAATGTAAGGTGATTTATAGCAAAAGGCACTATATAAGTAACAAATATTGATTGATTGATCTATCCACACTTGGTATTAACAGAAGATATTGACAGGACTATATTCTTGAATATATGGGTGTGTCTGTCTGTCTGTACATTTTGTCCATCTATTTGTCACACAGCAGGTTTTCCCACATGATATAAATCACTCATCAACAAAAAAACAGAAGGGAGACCGCATCAAAACAAGGACAACAACTCAGGTAAGACAACCATTAAATATATTTATCTAAATGCTAGAAGTATCAGAACCAAAATTTTAGAACTTGAAGCTACTGCACTAACAAGTAACTATGGTGTGATAGGTGTTACAGAAACTTGGTTGTCTGAGAGTGATGGGGACGAATATAATATTTGTGGGTATACACTGTATAGGAAAGACAGGCAGGACAGAGGAGGTGGAGGGGTAGCGCTAAACATAAGAAAAGGTCTTGAAGCCCAGGTGTTAAACCTGGACAAAGAGAATAAACCCTAATCAACATGGGTCAGAATAACGGACACAAATTCAAAGGGCATAATAATAGGAGAATGCTATAGATTGCCAGATTCAGACGGTGAGCAAAATAATCTGTTATACAATGACATTAGAAATGCGTGTAGCAAAGGAGAAGCCATACTAATGGGGGATTTCAACTTCCCCCATATCAAATGGGAAAACCCAGTGGGTAGCATGACAGACGAAATTGAAATGGTGGAAATGACAAACGACTGCTTCCTAATGCAATTTGTTAAGGCACCAACTAGAGGGGAGGCATGGCTTGATTTAGTCTTTTCAAATAACGAAGACAGAATAACTAAAACAGAGGTCAGAGAACCACTGGCAAACTCAGACCACAACATGGTCTTATTTGAAGTGCTTTTTAAAACCCCAAAAGTAATGACTAAAGCTAAGGTTTACAATTTTAGAAAAGCAAACTATGAAGGTATGAAACAGAGACTAACAGAAGTAGATTGGAGTAAAATAGAGAAAACATCAATAGAAAAAGGATGGCTGTTCTTCAAAAATGTAGTACTAGAGGTGCAAAACAATTATATCCCTAAAGTAAACAAATCTAAATGTAAAACTAAATTGCCAAAATGGTTTAATAGATCAATTTAAAAAAATATTCAGTGAAAAAAGGAACTTTACAGAGCGTTTAAAAGAGACCAAAAACAAAGTAGACAGAAAGAGTACACGGAACTGCACATACAAGTCAAAAAGGAAGTTAGAAAGACCAAGACAGAAATAGAAATGAACATTGCTAAGGGGGCTAAAACCAATTTCAAAATGTTTTTCCAATATTACAACAGCAAGGGAACATTCAAAGAGGAGGTTAAATGTCTAAGACATACAAATGGCAAAATCATAGACGAAGAAAAAAATAGCAAATATATTAAATGATTACTTTTCACAAGTTTTTACAAAGGATGATACGGACAACATGCCCCACATGTCAACCTGTTCTGATCCAGTTTTAAATAACTTTAGCATAACCGAGGCAGAAGTGTTAAAGGGACTAGGAGCTCTTAAAATAAACAAATCCCCTGGGCTGAATGAGATCCTCCCAATAGTACTCAAAGAAATGAAAGAAGCTATTTACAAACCGCTAACCAAGATCATGCAACAGTCTCTTGACACAGGGGTTGTACTGACAGACTGGACAATTGCAAACGAAATACTGATCCACAAAAAGGGAAACAAAACTGAACCAGGTAACTACCAATAAGTCTGACTGCTATTATATGCAAACTTATGGAAACTATAATAAGATCCAAAATGGAAAATTACCTATACGGTAACAGTATCCTGGGAGACAGTCAACATGGTTTTAGGAAAGGGAGATCGTGCCTAACTAACCTGTTTGATTTTTTTGAGGATGCAACATCGATAATGGATAATTGCAAAGCATATGACATGGTTTATTTAGATTTCCAGAAAGCTTTTGACAAAGTCCCACATAAAAGATAAATTCTCAAACTGAACAAAGCTGGGATTCAAGGAAACACATGTACATGGATTACGGAGTGGTTAACACATAGAAAATAGAAAGTACTGATTAGAGGAGAGAAATGGAGCGAGGTAACTAGTGGAGTACCACAGGGATCAGTATTAGGTCCCCTGCTATTCCTAATCTACATTAATGATTTAGATTCTGGTATAGTAAGCAAATTTGTTAAATTTGCAGACGACACAAAAATAGGAGGAGTGGCGAACACTGTTGCAGCAGCAAAGGTCATTCAAAATGATCTAGACAAGATTTAGAACTGGGCAGACACATGGCAAATGACATTTAATAGAGCAAAGTGTAAGGTACTGCAAGCAGGATAGTAAAAATGTGCGTTATAAATATCATATGGGAGATACTGAAATTGAAGAAGGAATCTATGAAAAAGACCTAGGAGTTTTTGTTGACTCAGAAATGTCTTCATCTAGACAATGTGGGGAAGCTATAAAAAGGCCAACAAGATGCTCGGATATATTGTGAAAAGCGTTGAATTTAAATCAAGGGATGTAATGTTAAAACTGTACAATGCATTAGTAAGACCGTATCTAGAATACTGTGCTCAGTTCTGGTCACCTCGCTACAAAAAGGATATTGCTGCTCTAGAAAGAGTGCAATTGACTCTATTCAGTCTTGAACAAAGAAGACTACGCGGTGACCTGATTCAAACATTTAAAATTCTAAACGGTATTGACAATGTCGACCTTTGGGGCTTTTTCGACTGGACTGGAATTGCCACTGTCCTTATTAAGTTGTGTAGAAAATTCCCCTTCATTAGATTTACATTTAAAACAAATGTAATTAAATTGTGAACAGATGTAATTCCAGAACGTGTGATTTATAGTTTCGTACAGTCCATTACCTGTCCTTTGTGTTTGCCTGCAGAGATATGAAGGTATTTCAAAGACAAAGCTACAGAGTAGAAGTCACCGTTGCTTCCTTATGGAATGGATTTCCTCCTAGCGTCTGCTGAGTAAATAACACTCGCCTCTCCGCTACAGAGCTTGGTCTTTAAGACGAATGGTAAACCTGTCTGATTTACTGGTGGTCACTGCAGTGCTTCAGACACATACTGCGTATGGGTAAATATGTACACACTACATATTGAGCATGTCACATTCATATATATTTTTTGTATACTGCAGGGTAAATACAAGTCCACGTGTCACGTGTATAGGCTGTACAGCACAAGGCTAATCATTTTTTAATCAGGCATACAATAGACACCAATTAGGACCTGACATGATATAAGCGATTACATAGTTATATTTTAGAAATATATGCAAATATTGTTTACTATTTTAAAACCAAAGATGACCAAAACAAATTCATTTTAAAGATGATTTGGTTTATATATTTGGTTTTTCCTGCACACCACTGGGTCCTGAGAGTAGCCAGAGCCGCGGTGCTCGCCGGGAACGTTCTTTCCTCCTAAATCTCTGAGTCGCAAAGATGGGTGAGTTAAATATTCAGTATCAAAGTAGATATTTATACACGCCTGAATCCTCGTTAACTACCTAAAAGCACATACAAAGTTATTTAACGCGGTAACAGTGCCCCGTGTAGAGGTTGGAAGGGGGTTGAAGCTGTTATTTGTGATGTATATTCACTGAGTGTTGATAACGTGGAGAGCGGCCACGCTGGGTTCACCGCGTTAACATTGTGTTGTAGAGGAGGACTCTAAACCTGGTTAATGCTTGTCGTGAAAAAAAGCGCAGTTTGTTTTATGTTTTTGAAATATACGCACTTTCTTTACAAAAATGACATACAAGATTAGTTTGCGTATAGATCATCTGTTTGGTTCTTTCTTTCCTGGCAAACTTATTGGACGCTGCAGTAGGCCGCTGTTTAGTTCTGTTTAGAAATAGCTGTGTGCTGAGCGAGCGTGGATTTGTGGACGATCAATAGGGATACTAAATTACCTGTTTTTAAATACAATTGAGTTTTGAGTTGTGTCGGTGTTAGCTACTGTAATTAATCTGACACTACCCACATTGTACCTTGAATTGTAAATCCACGCACTTACCCACTTGTTCTATTCATAGCTATGCTCTTTAGTCGTTACGCAGTGAAGCTGTTTTCCTGCGATGTCATCATGTTATGGTTATAATTGAGTGTTGTATTTGTGACCCTCCAGGCAAGTGCAGAGGTCTTCGTACAGCCAGAAAGCTGCGTAACCACCGCCGGGAGCAGAAGTGGCATGACAAGCAGTACAAGAAGGCTCACCTGGGTACTGCTCTGAAGGCTAACCCCTTTGGAGGGGCTTCCCACGCCAAGGGGATTGTCCTGGAAAAAGTGTAAGTACAGAAATCCGCGTTATCTTGCCATTGTAAACCTGCACTGCCCCAGTCTTGCATTCATTCTGCTGGTTGTCTGGCGTGTTTTTGTAGCAGGAGAGAGAGTCGCTAAATCTACATCCAAGGTGATGACTGACCTGTACAGACTAGTAGCTCAAAGATGATATTTTTGCACATTGCACTTCATATATAAAATAGATTAGAAGGGGGTTGAAGCTGTTACTATTTATATGTATATATATGTGTGTGTGTTTGTGTTTTACTGTGTATTTAATATTTCACAGATGGTGTAAACATTCCAATTGTAAAGATACTAAAGCTTTAATTCAGTGTAGGGTATAACTTTGCATGCCAATTCTTACACAGGAATACTGCAATTAGAGGCTCAGTTACGCGATACTAAAATCACTGTTCCATTTAAATGACATTGGTTTCCAAATTGTAATGGCAATATGTAGTTACAGAATGATACAATTTGTAAATTGACCAGCAGAGCACTGGCTGTGAATGCAGTAAAATCAGAATTACGAGAGTACTTGATAATATTGAGTAACTTCTGGACTTACGTTGCCAAATATTTATGATCTGTATCTTTGTTCGAAGGTTGGATGTTATTAATAAAATAGCTTGCTTCAGTAAGTTAATTGTATAGTGTTTGAATTGTAGATCATCTCCAGTGTGTAACTCCTGTAGTTAAATATCACTGATTTTATCTTTTTTTTTTTGTTTCCACCTGCCCAGGGGTGTTGAGGCTAAGCAGCCCAACTCTGCCATCAGGAAGTGTGTCAGAGTCCAGCTCATCAAAAACGGCAAGAAGATCACAGCTTTCGTGCCCAATGACGGCTGCCTGAACTTCATTGAGGTCCGAGTCGTGTTTTATGTTGAACATTAATTAACCTTAGGACTGTGGGGCATGCGATTGCATTCATGATAAAGTACATGTGAAAAGTTTGGGAATGAGAAAAGGCTGTTCTGCCTATCAAGGCTTGTCTCGTTAGCATGCCATTCGCCTCTACTGGGGAGTTCTGATTTAATAGGACGGAATCTTGTGATAGTATTGCATCTTGCATTTTAACTTGTGGAAGAGCTCTCAGCTTTAATTTGTTTCAACCTGAAGCAGCTCGTTGACTGGGGATGAATGACTATTGCTAAGAAAAGGTTGCTTGGTTTGAAGTCTTCAGTCATGGATTTAGTGCTATAGTGGGAGAGATACTGCAGGGATGAGTACTCATTTCAGACTGCTGGCAGATTGTTTAAAAACATGATTTGCGTTTTAAATTCTTTTGTAGCTGCTAAAGAACTTTTAAGGCTTTTTCTCATCCCTTATCCTGTAAAATCAGCATGTTACGGCCCTGCAGTTTTTATGTGAATTATTTAGGCACTTGTCCTGCAATCTTTCAGAAATTCACTTTGTAATATTTTTCTCTAGGAAAACGATGAAGTTCTGGTTGCTGGTTTCGGTCGTAAGGGCCATGCCGTTGGTGATATTCCCGGAGTCCGCTTCAAGGTTGTGAAGGTTGCCAATGTGTCTCTCTTGGCTCTGTACAAAGGCAAGAAGGAGAGACCAAGATCCTAAACTGTACTAAATGGAGTGGGATATTAATAAATGTGTTTCAGTTCAATGAATACTTGTTTGTTTTTTTTGTTAAGTATTTTTCTTGTTTTGCAGTTCACAGTAGTCGTCTGTTCGAGACTGAATTGATTCAATTCTTTAAGCCTGTCTGCATATGGCAGGGGTATGGCAATGTCCTTTATGTAGCGAGGTGACCAGAACTGGACACAATCTTACAGATGAGGTCTTACTAATGCATTGTGAAGTTTTAACTACTTCCCTTGATTTAAATTTCAATACACTTCACTATATATCCAAGCATCTTGTTGGCCTTTTTTATGACTTCCCCACAGTCTAGATGAAGACATTTGAGTCAACATAAACTCCCAGGTCTTTTTTCATAGATTCCTCCTTCAATTTCTTTATCTCCCATATGATCTTTATAATGCACATTTTTTATTGCCTGTGTGCAGTACCTTACACTTTTCTCTATTAAATGTCATGTGTCTACACAGAATGCTGTCTAGATCATTCTGAATGACCTTTGCTGCTGCATCAGTGCCTATTTTTGTGTCATCTGCAAATTTAACAAGTTTGCTTACTATACCAGAATCTAAGTCATCAATGTAGATTAGGACAAGCAGAGGACCTAGTACTGATCCCTGTGGTACTCCACTGGTTACCTCATTCCATTTTGAGGTTACTCCTCTAATCAATACTGTGTTTTCTACATGTTAGTACTCCCTAATCCATATGCATGCATTTCCTTAAATCCCTACTGCGTTCAGTTTGAGAATTAATCTGTTATGCGGGTCTTTGTCAAAAGCTTTCTGGAAATCTAAATGAACCATGTCATTAATTTGCAGTTATCCATTGTCGATTTTGCATCCTCAAAAAGGGTTAGATAGACACGATCTCCCTTTCCTAAAACCATGCTGACTGTCTCTCAGGATACTGTTACCATATAGGTAATGTCCACCAGATACAACAGTAAAACTAAAACACACACATACATATATATATAAGTGCCTATAGAAAGTCTACACCCCCTTTTACAATTTTTTCTCCTTTTGTTGCCTTCTAGCCTGGAATTAAAATGCATTAAAATATATATATTTTTTTTTCATTTATCTACATATCCTACCCCACAACTTCCAAGTAAAAAAAAAAAATTGTAGACATTTGTAAAAAAATAATTAAAAATATAAACTGAAATAGCTTGGTTGGATAAGTGTCCACCCCTCTTGTAATAGCAATCCTAAATTAGCTCAGGTGTAACCAATTGCCTTCAAAAAATCACACAAGTTAAACGGCTTCCACCTGTGTTAAGTTGTAGTGATTCACATGATTTCAGGATAAATTCAGCAGTTCATGTAGGTTCTCTCTGCTGTGTAGTGCATTTCAAAGCAAAGACTCCAAGGCGCTTTCAAAAGAACTCTGGGACAAAGTTGTTGAAAAGCACAGATCGGGATGGGTAAAAAAAATCAAATATCAAATAATAAAAAAAATATCAAAGGCCTTGAATATCCCTTGGAGCATGGTCAAGACGATTATTAAGAAGTGGAAGGTGTATGGCACCACCAAGACCCTGCCTAGATCAGGCCGTCCCTCCAAACTGGATGACCGAGCAAGAAGGAGACTGATCAGAGAGGCTACCAAGAGGCCTTTGCACACACACCTGCCTGTGTTTTAATAGGACACGTCACAACAGCACGAGGGGATCCATTACATGCTTTGAGGTCGACACGCTGTGTCTGGGGGAAGTTCAAGCCGAGTTTGTGTTGCTGAGTGGAGAAGCTGATTGGGAGTGCCATGTTGTTAGTTCAGACAGGGTGCATGCTAGTTTCAGCACAGACTGCTTTAAGGGCTCTACAGACACTTCTAGCTAGCCCTCCAGAGATGCACTACAGACACTTTTAGCCAGTCCTCCAGAGATGCTCTAGTACAGACACTTCTAACCAGCCCTCCAGAGATGCACTACAGACACTTCTAACCAGCAGAGATGCTCCAGTACAGACACTTCTAACCAGCCCTCCGGAGATACTCTACAGACACTTAATCAATTTCAGGTTTTAAAGACCCGGCTACTTATTCCGCGATTTCCATGTGGAGAGCATGCAAGTCCAAATTTGTCACGTGAGAATAGCGTGCAGCCGCTTAAGTGCGACTGCAAATTTGAACAGCTTTTTAACGTGCTTCAATGAAAAAATAAGAAAACTGTATTGTAAAAGTGTGTGTAGTTTTGTTTTTTACTGGCAGATGGCAGCAGTCCCTAAGACAGACCGCTGATGACCTGCTTGACAGACTGGGTCATCTGTATACACACAGCTGAGAGTGACAAATAGATGCCTGTGTATCTACAGAGAATAAAATGATGAAACTGTACGGTTTTATTTGACATGCTTGCTACAAAAAGAACATTACTGTAGAAAAAAAGGCTCCTTGGTAAAGAATGCCCTTGATTGGTAAAGAATGCCCTTCATCTAACAGAACAGTTTGTCGTTTTGCCAACAGTGCTGCACAAGGCCACTGTGCATTGGTTTTGAATCCCATTAAAGAAATTAACCTGTCAACTTAAAGAGGGACTTTGAATCCATCACGAAATAGAAATCTCCCGTCACCTTCTTCAAGAACAAGCCAAACACTATTGTTATTATTATTATTATTATTATTATTATTTTGGACCAATCTTTAGGATTTCAAGAGAAGTATTTACTCTTTTTCCTGTGTGCAATAGAAGATTCACCTTAACGAACACTTTTGCACATCAGTATATAAAGTGCAGCTGCTGACATTTCCCAGTGAAGCTTTAGGTACAACACCACAGCATGTGCTCCATTAGCACAGTGTACATGGTGGAAAGCAAGGCTTTGGAAACCCTCTCGTTAGCAGTACACCTTTCACTCAGCATGTGTTCCACTAGCAGTGTAAATGGTGCAAAGCAAGGCATTGGAAACCCTCTCGTTAGCAGTACACCTTTCATTCAGCATGTGCTCCACTAGCACAGTGTACATGGTGGAAATCAAGGCTTTGAAACCCTCTCGTTAGCAGTACACCTTTCCATCAGCCCCCTATCCCAATGCTGTGAACCCTTTGACTCCATGTCTCCTGTAGTTACACTAACACTATAAGTGATGGCCCTGCCGTGTTTCATCATGAGCCACGCGAACAATCCCACTGTGTGCAGGGTCAGGTGAGGTAGCACAGGGAGGAAGCGGATTGTATAGCGTTTATAGGCAAGAAAAGGACTTTATAATATAAAACAAAGCAGCAAAACAGAGGGGAGCTTGGGAGAATGCTGGAGGGGTTATGATTTTTAAAGTGTTGGCTTTACACCTTTACAAGAGTTTTAAAAGGAGAAAAAACATTATAGAGAGTTACAAAAATAGAGTATGCTCCACGTGGGGCTGTTTATTTAGAATCCACATGGCTGTAATGCAGTTTAGTCTTTAAAGACATAAGAGAAATACTTCACTATGTGAACACTACCTGTATCACTGCAGGATGCAAACAGACAATGAAAGAGACAATCTCAGTATAAAGAAGTCTGGATTAGTGGAAGGTGTTTTGATACAGTTTAAAAAGATATTTAGATTTGTTTTAGAATTGACTAAACATTTCCTTTTCATTGCATATATTACATGAAACATTTCATACACACTGCTTTTACCAGCTAGTAAAGCGCTTTACTTTTTTCTTTGCATGCGAAAGTCTTGATTAAGCTACCTCAATGAACCATGGACACTCTAGGAAGCTCTGAGTTGTGTTATTTTTACTACAGTATCTACAGCACTTTGCCTCAGTAAAGTAACACTTGAGTATACAGTCAGCACTCAGATACACGTCAGCAGTGTTGTTCCGTCCTTTTATTAAGAAACAAATCAATTCCCATTTTATATATATATATATATATATATATATATATATATATATATATATATATATATATATATATATATAAAATGAGCGCATTTATCTGTCACCAGCTTCTTATACAAAACCCATCTCTTCAATGTTACAATTTATTTATCTACCACAGCATGCATTTTTTTTTTTCTCTTTCCAAATCATTATCATCTTTGTTGTGCAGTTACACAGCGCTTCCTCCAGTTTCACATGACAAAAATGCAGCCAAAACAAAGCAAATGAGACAAGCTATGGTCATGTGGAACAGTTAATTATACAGTTTTAGGTACTGTGATGCATTTTTTAAAATCTGTGATCTTTAGTTGCTTTTGTGCATTTTCACTTGCAAGTGAACAGTGACATTAGGGCCTTTTCAAGCACTATATTCTGCAATTTTGAACATTGACTTTGGATATTGTTTGAATTCTGGAAACTTTTTTTTTTATTTTAATCTTTTGTTAAATTGCATGGATAACATTTTGAGTTCGTTTTGCTGTTGGGTCGTTAATGGGGAATTTTACACACTGCTACAGTACGTACCAGATTTAAAAGTATGTACTGTATTACAGTTAACTTGTCGTCTTTTTGCAAGTGGTGTTTTTAGAATCACATCGTTCTGAATTAAAATACTTCTGTTGAAAATATAGTACTGTACCAACAAAACCAACTACAGAACATCTAAATAGAAACCTACTGTTTTTAAAACACAGTTCTTTCAGCTATGCATTTTTGACATTGTATCTTTTTTGTATTCCCTGAAAAACGGACAAGGGTTGGAAAGGGCCGAAATTAAATAATCAGATATGCATCACACTTGTTTAACTGTCACTGCAGCTTTGGATATGTGAGTGCTGACTGTATGTTAGTGTTAAACCTTTTGCCACAATATTATTCTTATTAAAATAAGCTGGATTTGAATGCTGAATAAGAGTGTTGGCTGAATCATCGGAGTCCTGCATGTGGTCTGTGGTATTGGTTTAGAGGATTCGTTAAGGGCTGGGTTGAGACCAGGAACTCAATTCACCTGGGACCTGAAAAGCGGGTTCTGAAACCAGAAGCTGCAAAGTCTAGTAAGTCAACAACTGGAACAAAGCACCTCAAACCAGTGGTTTAAACAGGATAGGTTTCTGCAGATTTAACGGTGGACTTCCCTACACAGAAATGACTTGGTTATAATACAACTCAACATCTCACAATCCTTGCCTTGGCCTCTCACTCATTGAAATGACAGCCAGGCCACAGAGGTATAATGCGGTGCCCACAGTGTGTGTGGGTTAATACAGCTGCTCTTCTGACCGTTTTCTCTTCATTTTTTAGGACTGTCTGCAAGGTAAACTCTGTGGCACATCCTGTTTAAAAGTTTACTAGTCATTTTACAGTTTTCTCCTCACTTTTCCCATTGTGATGCGTGTTGTAAACAAATGCAAGCTCCTTTTCTGCTTCAGGTTTGTACGGGCAGCAGCACAAAGGAATATCCACTACAAACTGTCTGTCTTACTGAATCCCTGCCGAGATCCTCACTGCTCCCTTACTGAATCCCTGCCGAGATCCTCACTGCTCCCTTACTGAATCCCTGCCGAGATCCTCACTGCTCCCTTACTGAATCCCTGCCGAGATCCTCACTGCTCCCTTACTGAATCCCTGCCGAGATCCTCACTGCTCCCTTACTGAATCCCTGCCGAGATCCTCACTGCTCCCTTACTGAATCCCTGAGATCCTCACTGCTCCCTTACTGAATCCCTGCCGAGATCCTCACTGCTCCCTTACTGAATCCCTGCCGAGATCCTCACTGCTCCCTTACTGAATCCCTGCTGAGATCCTCACTGCTCCCTTACTGAATCCCTGCTGAGATCCTCACGGCTCCCTTACTGAATCCCTGCTGAGATCCTCACTGCTCCTTACTGAATCCCTGATGAGATCCTCACTGCTCCCTTACTGAATCCCTGCTGAGATCCTCACTACTCCCTTATGGATTACGGTACAGGATAGTATAAATTGACAAAACAGAATCACAAAATTAAAACTGACAATTGCACAAGCAGTTGTAATGCTACCAGATGCGTAATTTCTAGTACAATGTGGTTTCAGTGCTATATATTTATACAGGTTAAAAATAATTTCATTAAAAGTTTAGATTTAAACATTCTCTCAATAAAGAAGCGTGTATAAAATACTGACGTTATACAAATAGCCGTGAACCTGTCAACCTGGGGACAGGTCCAGCCAGCGCAGGCGCCAGTGTCAGTTCATTATGTTTAGCCATACCAGTACGAAATACCATGATTGTTTTTTTGTAGTAAAAGTCCCCAATATAATAAAAACCTTCCATAAAGATATGAAGAGCTTTAAAAGCAGAGTTCGCTGTGTTGTTTGGACGTGCTGCCTTGTTGGTTTTGTTTTTTTCGGTTCTTGACTCTTCGCAGTGTCAGGCCTCCGATTCACCCTTCCTCTTGCCCTCCTCTCCCGTATCGCTGTCTTCTGATTGGCTGTTGCTGAGAACCAATACCTGCGCCTCGCCCCCAGCCTGGTTTGGGCGACTGGATGCTGCGATCAAGCGGCTCTGCTCCTCCAAGTCCTGAAACAAACCATTGAGCACCTTTCACCCTCGTAGCAAAACCGGTTTGAGATCAAAATGTCATGTGCAGAAAAGCATTTCTAACTCTTTAAACAATGCAAACTCAAAAGACGGAGGGAAGAAAACCCCACTAAAAATAGCAGATTGCACGTGCAACCTATGAAACATACCTCCACTAACACAGCATAGTGCTAGCCTAGTCTAGCAAAAATAATTCCACTCAAAACAGCTGAACAGTTAACCAGGTGTAGTCTTGGGTATTGTAAGCAGGACTTCATTCCAGTAAGACACTAAAACTAATGCATTAGATACAGCTGAGAGAGTTCAATTCAATAACAGTGACAATCCATTTCTCTCTCATCCCCCCACGAAGCGCCCTGTGCTCTGAGCTGGTGGAATTGCTGCCCCTGGTTCATTCATACCTTCTCAATCTGTTTTTGTTTGCTGATCTCCTCCTGCTGCCTCTCCTCCTCTTTATCCAGCTCCTTCTGTTTCACTGTCGCTCTGCGATCCTAAATCAAATCAAGCACTGAGTTCAGGGGGCGTCACGGATAAAGCAGCGACCAGGAACCAGACCACTTCTGAACATCTGGGTTTAATCAGTTACTAGGAACTGGGCGAGCACTTATGGGCCGAATTCTTATATTATTAAGCTGCCCACTTAATAATACTTTATCATACTGAATGCCTGAGTTCGTGGGAGAAAGTGGTTTGTAACTGCATCTGGGAAGCTCCTTTTAACAACCTGAATACATCTGCAGTAAAAACAGTTTCTGCTCATGCAAATCCTGCATTTGATACGTATTGAAATAAAAATGACTTTGCAGAAAACTGCCTTTTATTGTTCCTCTTACCATGTCTGAATGGAAGGCAATCTGCTTCGCCAGCCCGACACTATCACAGATCTGAAAATAAAAAAAGAGAACTGCTGACTAAACAACACGACACACTTCATACTCCTCTACAAGAAAGATCATGTGTCTTCACAAAATTACAAAGCACACAATGAAATCCTGTTTGTGGTTAAAAACTTGTGCATACAGTTTAGCAGTTTAACAGTTGCATTTTCCTGCCCCCTTTGTACAATGTTCTCAGTGATAATTGCAATTAGAGTGTTTATTACTGATACGTCTGTTAAGATGCTTTGATGAAAAGCTAAATATTAACGTGTTGAATCTGTTTCTATAGAACGTGTTGTGGTTTAAATGTTGAGTGCTGTGTCATTGACACTCACAGTGCCAGATCTACGGACACTGCCAGGATTCTAAGTGCAGGTGCTTATAATATAGTTTATATCAGTCAAAGTGTCTTTATGTTAGTAAGAAGCAGAACCATACGGTACCCAGCAGTGTACTACCAGGAAAGCAAAAGGAAATGTCACCCGATCACAGGATGGACACTGCTGCTGTAGAGAGGTATGAACTCTATTTGATTAAGACTAAAACAAACTGTTTCATGTTACAATTCTATCCCAAGACGTGCTTGTATAATGTATTAATAAGGAGTGCAAGGGGGTCTCAGTTCAGAGCTGCTGTTCTCAGATTGTTTGAACTGGCTGCACAGGAACGTGTCCAGAGATAAACAAGTACAGGGCCCTGCAGCGGCGGTGTGTTTGTGTGGTACCTTCTCTCCCTCGTTGTTGGACTCGAACACGTAGCACACAGACACTGGCCTGCCCTCCGCTCGGCTCCCTGAGCACTGCAGCACAAAACCCAAGAGGCGCTTGTTCTCCTGGTGAGAGGCGCACAGAACCACGCTGGGGAGAGGAAACTGCACAGTGTGCAGGGGAGAGATAGACTGAGCATTATACCAGACTGACTGACCAGCACAAACAGCATGCAGGGGAGAGACAGACAGCTTTATACCAGACTCATGGACCAGGAGAAACACTTCTCATGGTATTGCTGTGTATGAACACTGCAGTCTGGTCTCATGTCAGTGCTATGTATGAACACTGCAGTCTGGACTCATGTCAGTGCTGTGTATGAACACTGCAGTCTGGTCTCATGTCAGTGCTGTGGGATTGCTGTGTATGAACACTGCAGTCTGTTCTCATGTCAGTGCTGTGTATGAACACTGCAGTCTGGTCTCATGTCAGTGCTGTGGTATTGCTGTGTATGAACACTGCAGTCTGGTCTCATGTCAGTGCTGTGTATGAACACTGCAGTCTGGTCTCATGTCAGTGCTGTGGGATTGCTGTGTATGAACACTGCAGTCTGGTCTCATGTCAGTGCTGTGGGATTGCTGTGTATGAACACTGCAGTCTGGTCTCATGTCAGTGCTGTGGTATTGCTGTGTATGAACACTGCAGTCTGGTCTCATGTCAGTGTTTATTCTCTTTTTCTGACAATTGTTTTAGAATATTCGGGCTTTTAATAAAACATTATACTGTCCTTAAAGTGAATTGAGCGGTTCTTTTGTTCTGGTTTCGTAGACCAGTCCTGCTCTGTTGTTCCGATGTGTTGAGGCAGCCTGAGAACTGCCCAAGTCAAATCACAGCACAGACGAGACTCTCAGTGCACGCTGTATCTTCACTGCAAAGAATCCACTAAACTGCACCACGGCCCACTGGGAAGTCCACACGGATTGGACAGTTGCCTCAGGTGTACAGTGCTGGCAGTGTTTCTAGGATAAGCAGTGGTGTTCTCATTGTGTACTGATGATAACCAGACTCCAGGTCAAGCAGAAAGCAAACACTCACCCTCAGCCTGGTGACCTGAGTCTGGGGGTCGATCAGCCTGCAGAGAAAAACAAGACAGAACACATCAGGCTCCTCCTGCGCACACAATGCAGTGAGAGCCAGCGCCACCTATTGGATTCTTTCTCTTTATTGCCAGTGATATACAAAGAAAGTTGAGCCCACAGTGTGTGTTCAGTGCTTCCTTTTGGCTCGTCTTGTCTGTGTTACATACATCTATTAAAAAAGGCAATTAGAAATGAACATCAAAAACAAAACTATGAAATAAAAAAAGCACATACACAGCACATCCTCGATACATCCACCTTCCCTAATTCACAAATCTGGTACATTCACTGCAGGACTGTGACAGAGACAGAATGATTCTTGGTGATAAATCTCTCTCCCGACCTGTGAGGGTGTTGTGTAAACGGAACAAAGTGCCCTGGACTGGATAGCTTGACAATTAATTCCCAGGGTTAGATGGCGGTCGGCCATCTAGAAAGGGGGGCAGCTACGGTACACTAAATCATCGACCCGGAAGGGAAACGATATGGCAGCCACAGATTGGATGAGTGGTTGCACTCGTTAACCAAGGGGTCATGATTGACGGTACAAAAGGGGACACAGCGAAGTGATCTGTTCCTTTGTATGGGTAAACGCTGAACCAGAAGGAGAACCTGTATTTTAATCGTGAGTTTTTGTCGTGTCTAAGGAACCACTGTATTTGTTGTTATTCGATGGCTAAAACACAATCCGGAGTTGTCGCCAAAGGCCAGCACTTACACGGACATCACTGCGTATTGTTTCATGAATAACTGTATTTACACCAAGAGCACTTTAGCATTCACTGTGGACTTGTGTTTGTGTTACGTGTGGGTGTATAAGATCAGGACTATTATGGGACCAACCCGTGGATTAAAACAGTGCAATACACATCGCTGTATTGCCTGTTCTCATTGTTATTCTTTACAGCCATTTGTCATCAGACTTTGGATTGCAGAAATAAAACACCACTGCACCTGGATTATCGTTGTCTGTCTGTTTATTGATCACCTCAGCACTCCTGCACCTGCACACTGTTAACCACTTTGCCAAAAGGACATACCAGCACCATATTGTCCTGTATGAAGAACCATCACTAATTCATTGTTTTCACATGTCTACTTTTTCTGATTTGTAGGTTACATAGACAAATAAAGAGGGAGCGCTGTACATAAAACAATATTTGGGGAATTGCAAAAACAGCCCCTGAGAATGAGGGGACTCACTTGAGGCAGTCACAGGTGACGAGCAGGTGGGACTCGGTCATGCGGAAGACGTTGTGGATGGCACGTGCGGCCAGGATGTGCCGCATGGTCTCGTAGATCACATCGGCACTCTCCCCTGACCTCACCTCCATGGAGCCCAGGAACCGCACCATGTACAGCTGCTGCAGGATGGAGTCTGCGGGGGTACAGTGAGGGGGTACAGCGAGTGGCCACAGGGACACTGTCATTACAGGCTTATATAAACTATCACCAGAATCAATCTTACATCATTTAATCCCATTCTACTCTCCCTCCCACGCTGAATAAAAGCCACACCCTTTCTTGCCCAATTCAATTACATGGAACTTACTGGTTGCACCTTTGATTATGGAGGCACACATACTCCTGTAATGACATGGTAATAACATCACCATGGTAACGGCTGGTGACTGGCCTGCACCAGTGTGTGATCATGCGAGTCCATCAAATAATAAGATTGTGCTGACAAAGTGACTTCCATGAAATTACACAGTGGCACCATGTTACATGCAGGACCCATTGCTAATTACTAGAGGTGCAATCAGCAATCTAATCTCTTAATCTATTATCACATCCATATTTATTAACAGTAAATCGATGCATAAACAACATTTTATTTTTCAAAATCAAGAACAAACCTTAGGGCTGTTATCAGAAGATCCAATAACCAAAAACGCTGCTGTGCATAATAGTTAAACAGTAAGGCACAGCTTACATTCAAGTGAGAATAGTTTTGAAAAAAAAAATTATAATAATAATAATCTGAAGGACTTGAGTTCACTTAGCAACTGAAAATATATGCATGTGTCTGCAGTATTTAAAACTTTAATAATAACAAAAACAATAATTATTATTAACAGATGTCATTTCAATCTGAAATATGCTTGCTAATTAACATTACTGTTATCATTTTTTTTGTCACCATCTACACGAAATCCGACAGCACTGACCATCTACACCAGTGGTCCTCAAAGTAATTTGGGCACGGGCATAAATTGATCTTACTTGTCTGTTTGCGGGCACCCTGCTATTGCATAGGCTCTTATTTTACACACTGCCTTCCCGCGACATATTTATATATATATATTCCTTTGAGTTTTTGTGGGGTTATTATACGCAAAGCAAATATTTGTAAATAGCATGTTTGCACAGATAACCAGGAATAAAAGTGCAGATAGCCACTTTTCCATTGGCTACTCAGTCGCCTTCAATTTTCAGGCAGAATACCGTGAACGGCCTCTGCTTGCTTATGATTGGACAGCTGCGTAAAACTTGGCAGATATTTGACTCTCCTATTGGTTAAACTTACAGTCGGTACCTGCACCTGAAACAGACACGTCCCACCCAGCTAACTTATGATTGGGCTACCGCAGAGACAATGCAGATATTCAAATGGCTGATCGTATCGCAAAAGCTATTCAGAAAAAAAAAAAAAAAAGAAAAAAAAATGTCAATTATGCACAAGCACAGCATAAGCGAGCAACAGCGTCAACAGACTGCTGTGGCGCTTTTGTTGGAAAACGTGTTTAAAGCTTTCTTTATTTTCCCACGCTACGACCTGACAGAAATGTGTTCACGACCCATAATTTAAGAACAGCTGCCGCGGGCTTTAAGAAGCACTGATCTACACGAAATCCAACAGCAGCAACCATCTGCAGGAAATCCAATACATTTCCAAACATTGCTTTTCCTTCCTCCCTTTCTGTTACTCCAAAAATGAGGTCCATCTTTGTGTCAGATTCTTCCACTTTTTAAAAAACAGTTGGACTCGCTTTCATTTTTAAATCCATAAAGTGTAAATGATGATGCACAAAATATGTAATCAAAGCTCGATAAATGTAAGGATGGGTGATCAATAATGGATGTAATTACCCAGTTATTACAATGTAGTTACACACTTGCATGGCTATACATACCCTGTTATCTAAACAAGGATTGATAATATTGTGAGCCCTCAAACGATTATTGTAGCTGGCTTGCTTGTCATCTTTAATGCCAGTCCTGTCTAAGCACTCCCCTTCAGTCTCTTTAATTCCTGTAATGCCAGTCCTGTCTAAGCACTCCCCTTCAGTCTCTCTAATTCCTGTAATGCCAGTCTTGTCTAAGCACTCCCCTTCAATCTGTTTAGCCCTTCACGGTCCATTTATTCAGCACCTATCAGGCGCATCAGGTCCAATTTATTTTCACACACACTGTTTATTTTACACACGCTGTTTAAAATATTTCTTTTTCAGAGTAAAACAGGTTTAAAAGGCACTGAATTGCAAAAGGTCACTCAACAATGTATCTACAGCCAAGCCCCACCCCTTGTTCGCTGTATTTTTCACATACCTCTTTATAGACGTGCATACTGATAAATCCTCTCCTGATCACTCATTTTATCACCAAACTCCTCAATAATGCGATCCAAGTCATTATTTCATTACTATAACATCTCCAAAAACCTCTGCAAATGTCTGTGTTATTCTCTGAGCGCTGAATGCAAAAGCAGCTACCTCTTTTGTTATGTCTGGTGGATGGGGCCATGAGAAACGCCCTTTTTTTCTCCTATCGGTCTCACTCGGCCATTGAAAGGTTTTCTCTGCTTTTTCCGGAAAAAAACCCAACTAGAGACCTGTGCTTTACGTCTTTTTTGATGATGTCGGACAGGGGAAAGGGAAAATTGTAATGTCAGACCTGGTCCGAGATAGGACTGCAAACGGTAAATTCCTGTAATGTCAGTCTTGACTAAGCACTCACCTTCAGTTTCTTCAGGCTTCCCATCCCCTGATTCCCCAAACGGGTTTGTCCTTTTTGAATGAAGGGGAGAGACAAGTTTATTAAGACAAGTTAGTACACACGATAACCTTCAGTATATTCTATGTTGGAAGAGGTTTAGGTTCAGTCCATTTGAGCCAAACCAAATCAATCCTCAACAGTTAGTGTTAAACAATGTCCATACCAAGTTCCAGCACACTTAAAATCAGGCTTCTCAAGCTACAACTTCAAAGATGTTGTCGGCTTCTTTAACAGCAGTTTACACAATAATAGCAGTTACACAAATGTCGAGCTGTACTGTATTTAACCCTTCGTCAGCAGCACGGGGTGACTCAGGGAAATGGGAGAAATCCTTCAGAGCACATGGTCATTTTATGGGTGCACTTGCACCCCATTCCAAGGTCGTTCATATCTGCAATAACACAGCACCAACATAGGCTTATGCTGGCAGACCAAAAATATATTACTAAGAAGCAGGGGGAGTGAGGAGACTTAGGAGAAGGGATAAAGATACATATTTTATACAACTATTATTATTTTATTAATTTTTTTTTCAAAAAGCTCACTACCTGCCCGTCTGCCCAGCCAGCTTAGCCTGCCCTGCGTACTCCTCGCTCACAGGGGAGATGATGTCAAACTGAATGGGCGTGTCCGGGGCAACCAGCGAATCGAGGGAGAGCGTGGAGAGGGAGGCGGAGTCTGAGCTGCTGGTGTGTGAGGCCTTGGGGCGGCTCTTACTGGAGAGAGCAAACAGAACAGAGAAACCACGTCAACACGACAGATCACTGACTGGGGAGAGCAAACATGACAGAGAAACCAAGCAAACAGGACAGAGAAACCACATCAACGCGACAGATCACACTTAAAACAAAACTGGGGAACTACTATTAACAGCGTTCCCGCTTCAGTAAGCAGTACAGAATGCACTAAAATAAAGTGTCCTAACAAAGCAAATGAATAAAGTACTGAATTCATTTTAGTGTCAGGCATCTCTGTACTTAGTGAATTGCTAGTAATACGTGACAGGGTGTGTGTAGAGACTCTGATTATTACAAGTCATCTTGTGCACTTTGGGAGAGCGGATTCTGTCTGTTCAAACTGTGCAACATGATTTCTTTTACAATAAGAGACACCATAAACAGAACTTATTTTACACCACAAAAACATTCTCAATTTGCTACTGTACTGCACACATCTCCAAACATGTAGTTGATACTGCTATTACTTTTGGTGAAATGTTTATTGTCTCTAAAAGCAGACATCCAACCCTATCTCGAATGCTCTAATCCAATGGCGCCGTGGCTATGGCGTGCAGGGAGACTCACGCTGCCGGCCGCAGGCTCTCGTGTCTCTGCTGGAAGGACGGGGAAGGGGTCACAGCATCCAGTGCAGACTGGTTCACTCGAGCAGCGGTCTCCTGCACAGCCAGAAAACAAACAGCAGTGAGGTCAGTGTCACACAGGCTCTCTGCCACCGCTGCAAACACAGAGCAAGACCTTTCAGCATCGCTGTGACCTACATCCACAGGACGGAACTCTGACATACGCACACGTACTCTCATGTGAGGAACCCGTTTCAGCACAAGCAGTTCACTGGTTCTCTAGATATATCTGAAAACAAGCCTGCATAAGACTCTGCTGCTTCAATAGTCTGCGCTAAGAATGTCCTTGCCAAGCTTCATCATGGCAATTGAATAAGAGCTTATTTAAATCGATGTATAAATGGAGTATGAAGACGGATACACACTTGTGAACAGCCTCTGAGCATTTCACTGCTTTAGACAGACCCCGGGGGCTTCTACATTGACTTGGATTGAAAAAGACACTGCCAGGCAGGAAGAGTAGGGGAGCGCTGAGGGCAGTGTCTTGGGAAGAACAGTGGAAGGTGAATCCCTAAAGAGGCTGTGTGGTCCAGTGGTTAAAGAAACAGGCTTGTAACCAGGAGGACCCCGGTTCAAATCCCAGCTCAGCCACAAACTCATTGTGCGACCCTGAGCAAGTCACTTAACCTCCTTGTACTCCGTCTTTTCGGGTGAGACATTGCTGTAAGTGACTCTGCATAGTTCACACACCCTAGTTCCATATCTTGTAACGCGCTTTGTGATGGTGATTCACTATGAAAGGCACTATATAAAAATAAAGGTGATCATATGAAGCGGTTTTTACCAGCAGATTTCTAAACGGCGACAGGTTACAACACAGCACCTTACCTCTGGGTTTTCACTCAGGTAGATTTGTTTCGAGATGTTATTAATCGTTGCAATCCACTATAGAAACAGAGAGAGAGAGAGAGAGAGAGAGAGACACATAGAAACATTACTGCCACTTCAAGGCTGTTTGAGCACTACAGCAGCAATGAGCACGAACAAGCCTAAAAGATCAGCTCAACGCTTTCCAAACGTTCTTGAAAGATGCCAGGCCTAATTGTGGTTTTAAATCAATTCTCAGCTATTCAACATTGTACTTAAAAATACAATAAAGCCTGGCAGCTTTGAAAAACATGAAACCAGTTTATTATTAAAATCAAACACAGTGAACTTCCTAACCTCCCAATTACATAACTGCATACAGGTGTTTATTTCAACAAGCTTCCTTCTGATGGTAAAACCCAGAGCTTCATTGTACTGCAGGGCTTTGTGATTCAAAGTTGTATAAGCCAGATTAAACTGTGAACCTGCATTGCCCAGGAACAAAGTTCTTAGTTTTTTATTGTTCGTTTCTATTTCCATCTAAATTCTGAACAATAAATAATCCTCCACTGAATTCTCTTGATTAAAACCCATTTTTGATCAGCTCACGTCTGAAAGAATTGCATTCACATTTTCACGCTGCAGAGGGTTTTACACGTGTCACTATCAGAGGGTTTGTGTTTGTGAGGAGCTCTTAATAAAACTTTGCAAGCAGTAGCAACATCCTGACTGAGGTAACTTTCTAAAAAAAGAGGAGCAGGGATCTTCTGTCTCTAAGGGCAATGGAAGACAGCGGGACATGAAGAACGTTTCTAGAATCGCTATAGAAACACTTACCTCTTCACAGTCCTTTCTGCTTTCAGCTTGAAGAATTGCAGACCTGAAACACCATGAAAGTGATTAGGGCATGCTGCTGTACTCAATCCTGCAAGAGTTATTAATCAAGGTAAAACCAGGGCATGCTGCTGTATTCAATCCTGCAAGAGTTATTAATCAAGGTAAATCCAGTGCATGCTGCTGTATTCAATCCTGCAAGAGTTTTTAATCAAGGTAAAACAACGCACGCCCTTCCTTAGCAGAACATCACAAGCCATGACTGCTTTGCTGTCAGTGGTGTTTGCTTTCCAGGTTTCTTTCTTTTCTCTGAGAAACCCAGTTGTCCTTCCACAGCACTACAGATCGACCCTGTGCTCGGATCAGGAGCACTACAGACCGACTCCCTGTGCTTGGATCAAGAGCCGTTTGTCCTGCCACAGCACTGCACACCGACTCCCTGTGCTTGGATCAGGAGCCACTTGTCCTGCCACAGCACTACAGACCGATTCCCTGTGCTTGGATCAGGAGCAACTTGTCCTGCCACAGCACTAAAGACCGATTCCCTGTGCTTGGATCAGGAGCCACTTGTCCTGCCACAGCACTACAGACCGATTCCCTGTGCTTGGATCAGGAGCCACTTGTCCTGCCACAGCACTACAGACCGATTCCCTGTGCTTGGATCAGGAGTCACTTGGCCTCATATAAAGTTCAGGCTCAAGTGACTATGTGGGCTCAGGTAGGATCCTAATGCCTGCTGCAACTTTTATAGAGGTTTACCAGAGTAAAATCACAGCAAATTGTAATGAAGCAAGTGAAAGCATGGTGAAGATTTGGTAAGCATTGTAAAGACCAGCTATGTATGGTAGAGTATATTAAGAACATAGCAAACTATGATATATGCACAGTATAACGATGGGAAAATTTGTAATACTGGAATAAATACCATGGTAAATTTCTATAAGAGACAGGAAGTGAAGATATAGGGCCTTGTCAGGGTCCAATTGAAAATAAACGAAGGAGGGCCGTTCAAGAATGAATAGTCTGGAAAAGTTGAAACCTTTGTTGAACAAGTATGTACTCTCACTTCTCTACAGTGTCAGATTCAGATGTCAGGTAGTGCAGTGTATGAATGTGGAGTGACACTCACTTCTCTAGTGTTAGATTCAGATGTCAGGTAGTGCAGTGTATGAATGTGGAGTGACACTCACTTCTCTAGTGTTAGATTCAGATGTCAGGTAGTGCAGTGTATGAATGTGGAGTGACACTCACTTCTCTAGTGTCAGATTCAGATGTCAGGTAGTGCACTGTATGACTGTGGAGTGACTCACTTCTTTCCGTCGAAGGCAGTGATCTGGAAGCAGTAACGGCGGTCCTCGCAGTCGACGGCCATGACAGAGCAGTTATCGATATCCAGGACTAGCCCCCCCGCCACTTCCCCGCGTGCCTGGCTCATCAGATTCCCTCCCTGGGTGAAGTAGAAATGCCGATCCCAGGAAGAGGACACTAGGCCGGTCTTACTAAGAAACACACACACACACAAACACAGACACAGACACACAAATACACACAAACACAGACAAAGAGACACACACAGAGACACAAATACACACAAACGTAGACACAGAGACACACGCAAACACACACAGCGTTACTAGGGGAATTCTAAGGTAAAACCATAAGAAACTAAGTCAAGCTGACAAACATTTTTGCCAGCCATCCAGTTTATCAGGAGTTTAACCGTTGCTTAGCGTAACACACGCTGGGCTCTAGATTGTGCTCTTTGGTGGATTCTGCAAAGTGCCCAAGTCAGTTTATTCACTGCAATGAGTTTAACAGGAATGTTAAAGCCCTGGTATACAAGCAGCAGAGTTACTAAAGAAATGGCGATCAAGACTTAAACAAGCTTTGTAAACACATTGTATTGTAGTTCACTTACATTGCATTTCATGAGGGACAAAAAATAACCATGGCTTTTAAACGCAGCAAATTCAAGAACCTACCGCAAGAGCTTTGTGAATACTGCCCTATCCTACTGTAAGAGCTTTGTGAATACTGCCCTATCCTACTGTAAGAGCTTTGTGAATACTGCCCTATCCTACTGTAAGAGCTTTGTGAATACTGTCCTATCCTACTGTAAGAGCTTTGTGAATACTGTCCTATCCTACTGTAAAAGTTTGTGAATACTGTCCTATCCTACTGTAACAGCTTTGTGAATACTGCCCTATCCTACTGCAACAGCTTTGTGAATACTGTCCTATCCTACTGTAACAGCTTTGTGAATACTGCCCTATCCTACTGCAACAGCTTTGTGAATACTGTCCTATCCTACTGTAAGAGCTTTGTGAATATTGCCCTATCCTACTGTAAGAGCTTTGTGAATACTGCCCTATCCTACTGTAAGAGCTTTGTGAATACTGTCCTATCCTACTGTAAGAGCCTTGTGAATACTGTCCTATCCTACTGTAAGAGCCTTGTGAATACTGTCCTATCTTACTGTAAGAGCTTTGTGAATACTGTCCTATCCTACTGTAAGAGCCTTGTGAATACTGTCCTATCCTACTGTAAGAGCCTTGTGAATACTGTCCTATCCTACTGTAAGAGCCTTGTGAATACTGCCCTATCCTACTGTAAGAGCCTTGTGAATACTGCCCTATCCTACTGTAAGAGCTTTGTGAATACTGTCCTATCCTACTGTAAGAGCTTTGTGAATACTGCCCTATCCTACTGTAAGAGCTTTGTGAATACTGCCCTATCCTACTGTAAGAGCCTTGTGAATACTGTCCTATCCTACTGTAAGAGCCTTGTGAATACTGCCCTATCCTACTGTAAGAGCTTTGTGAATACTGTCCTATCCTACTGTAAGAGCTTTGTGAATACTGTCCTATCCTACTGTAAGAGCCTTGTGAATACTGTCCTATCCTACTGTAAGAGCCTTGTGAATACTGCCCTATCCTACTGTAAGAGCTTTGTGAATACTGTCCTATCCTACTGTAAGAGCCTTGTGAATACTGCCCTACCCTACTGTAAGAGCCTTGTGAATACTGCCCTACCCTACTGTAAGAGCCTTGTGAATACTGCCCTACCCTACTGTAAGAGCCTTGTGAATACTGCTCTATTATCTTCCACTTTAGTATCCAAGTCTATCATAATAAAAAGCACAATGTTCTGTATGTTTAAGTGAGAGGAAGAGAGCCCGCGTGTCTTACTTCCTGCAGTTCAGGTAGCCTGATTTCCTGCTCAGGTTCCTGTTGATGGGGATCCTGGCTGGATCAGGGTCTGGCAGGTACAGGGGGTCACTGGCCCCCTCCAGGTCCTCGATCGACTGCTGCATGGACAGCACATCCGTGTCCATCTCCCTGCGCACACTGCAGGAACAATAACAGTGTGATCTGAGTCCAGCACCCTGACACTGCAGGAACAATAACAGTGTGATCTGAGTCCAGCACCCTGACACTGCAGGAACAATAACAGTGTGATCTGAGTCCAGCACCCTGACACTGCAGGAACAATAACAGTGTGATCTGAGTCCAGCACCCTGACACTGCAGGAACAATAACAGTGTCACAGACACAGGAACAGGTACCTCCATAAAGTCCCAGATTCTGATACTCTCAATAACCTGTGCAAAGAATGTCTTTACCAAGTTTCATCACGGCTGGATCAGCTGTTCTCTTATCAAAGCTCCCCACAATGAAAGCTTAGCACAGTGAGTATGGCCTGGACCCTCAAAGTGATTTACTCCATATTGACATTGAATCATTTTTAAAACTTTAAAGCGACTTAATTAGATGCTTTTTTGTTATCCGCAAAAATCTTGCTGATGCCGATTTGGAATAAAATGTGGCTCTGCAGTGTGCGGTTTTGAATGACTGGGGAGGTCAGTGTGTTCTATACAGGACGGAGGCTCTTACTTCTGAACGCTGGTCCCGATGTTGGACAGGAACTCCTCCCAGTGCGGTGTCAGATTCTCTGAGCCCAGCTTGAAGAAACTGCTCTGAAATACGAGGAGGAGGAGGAGGAGGGAGGCACTCAATAACATGTATCTGTGTAGCATCGGCGTGGCAATGTTAGTGTTAGGGAGGACCCTGCACTTATTCAGACCCTCTTTATTGTGGGGAGAAAACAGTGGTATAGATTTATTTTACAAAGCCAACAAGCGGAAATCAGACCAGTGACCAGAGAGAGAGAGAGAGAGAGAGAGAACTACTAACTAGGGAGAAAGTCTCAATTAATGGGAATTAAGACAAGATTTAAGATAATTATGATTGTGATATTTTAGCCAGTAATTGAAAATGAGTCCACGGTCCAGCCTTGTTCTAGGGTCCTGCTCCCTCAGTACACACCTGTGCCTGGATGTACCCCAGCAGCGGCTCCAGCAGACTGATCTTCTTCTTGTACTGCAGGGTGTTGAGGGCGCTGAAGTAGTGCATCATGGTCTGGTGCTGCTTCTTCCTGGCTGTGTACACATCCTCCATCACCTCCAGCCTCACCTGAACACACACACACACAGCGGGGAGGGTCACACCTACACATCACACCCTGCCTCCTCACCTGAACACACACACACACAGTGCGGGCAGGGTCACATCCTCCCTCCTCACCTGAACACACACAGAGCAGGCAGGGTCACACCCTCCCTCCTCACCTGAACACACACACACACAGTGCGGGCAGGGTCACATCCTCCCTCCTCACCTGAACACACACAGAGCAGGCAGGGTCACACCCTCCCTCCTCACCTGAACACACACACAGCGGGCAGGGTCACACCCTCCCTCCTCACCTGAACACACACACAGCGGGCAGGGTCACACCCTCCCTCCTCACCTGAACACACACACAGCGGGCAGGGTCACACCCTCCCTCCTCACCTGAACACACACACACACACACACACACACACACACACACACACACACACACACACACAGCGGGCAGGGTCACACATCCTCCATCACCTCCAGCCTCACCTGAACGCACACGCACACACACACATATAGCGGACAGGGTCACATCCTCCCTCCTCACCTGATCTGAGGCTTGAGTGGAGGCTTTAACACTAAGGACAGTCAAACCCTTGTTATTTCACGGCTTGATAATTCATGAATGCAATAAATTCACCATTAGTGTACAAAGTGCAAAGTGTACATGTTCTATACAGTACAGGTTCAATCCCTAATTCGTGGTTTTCAATATTTTTTAAGTGCAAGACAGACAGTGAAATACTGAGGTAGAATTATAGTGTGACTGGGAATGTGGTGACAATAAGAGGAGGATGACATTAACAGCAGCGACATGAAGCAGGTTTGAGTTTCAAATGAGATTTTCAAAGCTTGCCTTTCCTATTGCAGTAACGCAGTTACACAGGCTACGTCAGACAAAGTGTCATTACAAATGATCACAGACAACCAAACTCTAGAATCACAAGTGAGCTACTGAACAAAGCAGAATCATCCTTCTCTGTAGACTTTAAAAACAGTATCCATCATATACACGCAAAATCATCCTTCTCTGACTTTATACAGCTACACAATGCTCAAGCCCAGGTTCAGCACAATTGGATAAGCAGCTCTCCAGACACCTCTAAAGTGTGAAATATGTACTCAAGGCATTAGTGTTATAAAGACTTCATGCTGACCTTTTCAACGTCCCTTCGCTTCGACAGTCTGCTGTACCGGTTCATCGCCAAGTCATGATCTGAAAATAAAAAAAAATACACTGAAAATCACAGCACCCCCAACAAAGACCCCTGTAGATTATTCACCTGTCTGTTTATCTGTTCACTGTGCCTGTCACACACACACTGCTGTGTGTTCACTGTGCCTATCATACACACACTGCTGTGTGTTCACTGTGCCTGTCACACACACACTGCTGTGTGTTCACTGTGCATATCACACACACACACTGCTGTGTGTTCACTGTGCCTGTCACACACACACTGCTGTGTGTTCACTGTGCCTGTCACACACACACTGCTGTGTGTTCACTGTGCGTATCACACACACACTGCTGTGTGTTCACTGTGCCTGTCACACACACACTGCTGTGTGTTCACTGTGCCTGTCACACACACACTGCTGTGTGTTCACTGTGCATATCACACACACACACTGCTGTGTGTTCACTGTGCCTATCACACACACACTGCTGTGTGTTCACTGTGCATATCACACACACACACTGCTGTGTGTTCACTGTGCGTATCACACACACACTGCTGTGTGTTCACTGTGCCTGTCACACACACACTGCTGTGTGTTCACTGTGCCTGTCACACACACACTGCTGTGTGTTCACTGTGCCTGTCACACACACACTGCTGTGTGTTCACTGTACCTGTCACACACACTGTTGTGTGTTCACTGTGCCTATCACACACACACACTGCAGTGCATGCTGACTGTTCATCAGAAATACTCACCGCTGCTCGCAATCTGAAACACTTCTTTCAGGGTCAGGATTTCTGCAAAGAGAAGCCTGTGTTACTGTGCTTCATAGGAGCCTCTGTGTTTAAACCTTGGCCTTGGTCCTCTCACTCTGTCTGGCTGCTCTGGAATTCACAGCTAAATCCATTCAGCTAAAAGTTATCTTTGACCTCACCAGTGAATTTAAATGAATCTAAACATTAATTTCTAAATTAATTTTAGGAGTACTTGAGTATTGTTAGTGCTGAAATGATCATTGCACTCTAAACGAAGGGGGCTACAATTGCAGTGTGGATAGAAAACAAGCCCCAGCAGCAGCAGGAGCGGTCTCACCTTTTAAATCACGCTCCTTGAACTGAGTGATGGGAAACATCATGGCATCCGCCAGCTGAGTGGACAAGACGGCGTGAAACGAGCTGATCTGCAGGACACAAGAGAATCTGAGCACCATGAACACCAGGACACAGGAGAGACAAGACAGGACACAGAGAGAGAGAATCTGAGCACCATGGACAGCCACGCACATGAGAGAGAGAATCTGAGCATCACGGATACCAGAACACAGGACAGAGAAAATCTGAGCACCACGGACACCAACACACAGGACAGAGAGAATCTGAGCATCACGGACACCAACACACAGGACAGAGAGAATCTGAGCATCACGGACACCAACACACAGAAGAGAGAGAATCTGAGCATCACGGACACCAGCACACAGGACAGAGAGAATCTGAGCACCACGAACACCAACACACAGGACAGAGAGAATCTGAGCATCACGGACACCAGCACACAGGAGAGAATCTGAGCACCATGGACACCAACACACAGGACAGAGAAAATCTCAGCACCACAGACACCAGCACACAGGAGAGAGAGAATCTGAGCACCACAGAAACCAACACACAGGAGAGAGAGAATCTGAGCACCACAGACACCTGCACACAGGAGAGAATCTGAGCACCACGGACACCAACACACAGGACAGAGAGAATCTGAGCACCACGAACACCAACATACAGGACAGAGAGAATCTCAGCACCACAGAGACCAGTCTGCTTAGAATCATTACTGCGAAATCTGTGTTTAACATGCCAGTATTTCATCAGATAATGTATAAACGCCATTTACTGTCAAAAACCAAGAATAATGTGCCTTTAGAGACCAATTTTTTCATTAGCATATTATATGTCGGATTCATAAATCCGACATATAAAAGCCGTTAATTAACCCCTACCGGCATCAAAATTGGCATGTGCCTCAAACCAGGTGGAGAAAGAGATGTGCCTTAACGGTATTATCTCTCAGAAGGTGAGAAGACCCAGCAGTTTTGTTTACAATCTGACGTTCATCTTGCCAGCTCTTCTGATCTCCCTTTTTACAGTACAAACGGCATTAACCCAATCAGCCATCTCCTGCCATATCTTCTGAGCCACAGAACATTGTATTTCCGAACAGCTGATCTGCGTTGACAAGCACGTATTCTTTTAATAATTTGCAAAGAAAGTTTGACTCACGCCAAAAGAAAAACTAAAGCGCTATGTGTTACTTTTAGCCACCTGTACGCTGCACAATTTCTTATGCATTTAAAACTGATTTCCTGTAAAGTGTGTGCAGTACATGGGAGGTACTGTAGTATCATAAGCATGACCTGTTCTGTGTATTATAGGCTACGGTAAAAGAAAATGCGCTAAAAGCGTTTAGTTTCAATTTGACATGGTGTTTGTTTTGGTTTTTTAAGCATTGTACAGTATGTGTCGTGCAGCAGCATGATCTGTTTTGTGTTACCGGTAGCCTATAGGCTAAAGTAAAAAGAAAGTGTGCTGGTTATTCATTTGATTTTACTGCTGTGCAGCTACAACCAAAAGTTTAGCATCACCTAGAATTTCAGGATTGAGACATAAGTAAAAAAAAAAAGAAATGATATGAAGATAATTTTGAACTTTTATTTAGCATCAAGCAACCAAAGAAATTACAAAATGACATTGCAAAAGTCTACTGGAAGCCACGATAGTAGTGCAGGATTTCATGTTAGATTTTGAAATGTCACATTTTTCTATTCAGATTTCATTATTCACCAGGTTTCGTTTGACTTTATGAAGTGAAATATGTTAATTCTACAGGGTGATGCAAAACTTTTGGCCATAGCTGTACATGCCTAATATGCAGATTTATATTTGTATATAATGTAACGTGTATGCAATGATATATACGTTTCAAATAAACCGAGAATTATAAATATGTGTGTGTGTGTGTGTGTGTGTGTGTGTGTAATTTTTTGTACTCTCTTTAAGCAGACACCTTGATATTTCAGACAACCTGTCTCCAAACATGTCTTGTAGCCATAACGTGACGCTGTAAACAGACAGCATACGCCATTGACGTCTTACCTAGGAGACACGGCTCATTTACATACCTCTGGCAATTGGTTAGATACAATCTCTCGGGAACAATCTAAACCCACTACTGGCCAATAAAATAACCAGACAGTAGTTTTATGAATCACGTGTTAAATCCTGCCTACCCATTTATTTTAATGGCTGGAAATTGCCACCATCTTTTATGCACATGGGCCAAAGTGCTTTATATTGGTCAGCACTTTAAATGTTTTATTAAAAAGCTTTCATGTGCAGGAATGCCTTCATGACTATATGGGTTTCTCATTCTTTCCAAATTTGTAAACAAATATTATTTTATTTTGAACTGGAAAACAAGTCTCAGGAGTAAAATAACCCTGGGACTGTCTACCAAATACCTGCTAAAGAAATAAGGAGTGCTCTTCTGTACAGCACAAGGTCTACTTTATCTATATTTCACACTTCTTGACTGCTATTGCACTCAGTGTTTGTACTAGAGGTATAGGGTCTGCCTCTGCTTAGACTATCTCTGGACCCCACTTTGTGTTTTATTACCTCATCGATCATTTTGGAAAACTGCTGCAGAGTGGAGCTCATAACCTCATCATCGCCACCTAGAGGGAAGCGCTGCAAAAAAACACAATGCAAAACAATGTATTAACCCTTCAGTGCCCTGGAAAACAACAAGACACACTGCTGCTAAAACAAAGAGGAGACACAGCGATACTGAGCGATCAGTATGCTACACCCCGCCCTGAGCGATCAGTATAATACACCCCTCCCTGAGCGATCAGTATGATACACCCCCGCCCTGAGCGATCAGTATGATACACCCCCGCCCTGAGCGATCAGTATGATACACCCCCGCCCTGAGCGATCAGTATGATACACCCCCGCCCTGAGCGATCAGTATCATACACCCCCGCCCTGAGCGATCAGTATGATACACCCCCGCCCTGAGCGATCAGTATGATACACCCCCGCCCTGAGCGATCAGTATCATACACCCCCGTCCTGAGCGATCAGTATGATACACCCCGCCCTAAGCGATCAGTATCATACACCCCCGCCCTGAGCGATCAGTATGATACACCCCCGCCCTGAGCGATCAGTATCATACACCCCCGCCCTGAGCGATCAGTATCATACACCCCCGCCCTGAGCGATCAGTATCATACACCCCCGCCCTGAGCGATCAGTATGATACACCCCCGCCCTGAGCGATCAGTATCATACACCCCCGCCCTGAGCGATCAGTATGATACACCCCCGCCCTGAGCGATCAGTATCATACACCCCCGCCCTGAGCGATCAGTATCATACACCCCCGCCCTGAGCGATCAGTATGATACACCCCCGCCCTGAGCGATCAGTATCATAAACCCCCGCCCTGAGCGATCAGTATCATACACCCCCGCCCTGAGCGATCAGTATCATACACCCCCGCCCTGAGCGATCAGTATGATACACCCCCGCCCTGAGCGATCAGTATCATACACCCCCGTCCTGAGCGATCAGTATGATACACCCCGCCCTAAGCGATCAGTATCATATACCCCCGCCCTGAGCGATCAGTATCATACACCCCCGCCCTGAGCGATCAGTATCATACACCCCCGCCCTGAGCGATCAGTATGATACACCCCCGCCCTGAGCGATCAGTATCATACACCCCCGCCCTGAGCGATCAGTATCATACACCCCCGCCCTGAGCGATCAGTATGGTACACCCCCGCCCTGAGCGATCAGTATGGTACACCCCCGCCCTGAGCGATCAGTATCATACACCCCCGCCCTGAGCGATCAGTATGATACACCCCGCCCTGAGTGATCAGTATCTTGAGAAAGAAAGCTGATCGCCATACTTTTATAAAAGTGCCCCACAGTAAAAGCATAGCAAAGTGTAATAAAGCACACTGAAAGCATTGTACAGCACAGGTAAGTACTACACAGTCCCGAGAGGCATAATTAGGGCTTCTAGTTTTCGGTTTTTATTTTCCTTCTCTCTCTCCCTTTAAACCTTAATAGTTTTTAAGCCTTAACTGAATACCAGATTGTTCAAATTAGCGATGGCATTACTAGAAACTAACGCAGTGGAAATTAATAAGCTGAATTCAGCGATTAGAGCCAGAACGAAATGCAGGTTCAAATAGAATCAGCTGAGATCAATGCACGTTGTTTGTTAACTCAATCAAGAAATGAGGGTAAAAAGAAACAACTTCCTTTGGTAATTAGTGTTTGATTAAGAAAGCGAACTGGCTCAAAATATGTTAAGATAAACCCTGAAAACTAGAAGCCCTGGTATAATAAAGACACAAAAGTAAACAAGGAAGACCTTGGTAATGCATATAAATGCAAAGCACAGCTATGTGAAAAGCATGCACATTTACTGTGATACACTTTTATAAGGGCTACCCCTACTGCACCTGGTAAAATACAGACAGATGCCTGCATTGATCATTCCGATACTTGTGCTAAAGAATGTTTTGACCAAGTTCCACCCCCACTGGCAAAGCCATTCTCTATGTATACAGAACTATAGTTTGACGCACTGAATGTATGCCAATATATCCCTATCGGAGGAGAACTAGCCCCTCATTCCCTGCACTAACTGGCTTGTCACTATCAAGCACAGCCTTGCTGTAGCATTAACAATGCCAGACTCATTTAAAATAACAGATTCCTCGAGCGGCTGTCACAGCACATGGGCCAAGTCCTCCTGCTGCCAGTGACGGCAGACTGAGAGACTATCCATCCCTCCCTCCTTGAACCGACTGTGCGTCACGTACAAGACAACAAACAGATAGCATCTGTGTATGCCTGTGAAAATCTGAAAGGGAAATTGTGCGGGGTCACCCTGCCCCTGGGTGTATTTGGGTTGTTTTGTATAGCTTGATTGATTTAAAGTGGATGTTTGGTATGTGGGCACAGGGATTGCACAATCACTTCACGTGCAGACTGTGCCGGGGCCAGACTGAACGACTAGCAATCAAGTCCCGACACAGCTGCTTAAAAGGAGCACGAATTTCTCACTCAGGGTTGGTGTGTTTGTGTGAGGCAGAACGAGAATCGCGAGCCATGAGTAGTGTCACCATTTTCTGTCAAATACTTACCATTAAGATTGTTGGCGTGAGGCAGCGTTTTACTACAGACAGAACTGTTGCATGAAGTCACCAATACCTTCTCTGCAGTAAACAGTGACTGTCCAGCAAAGCACAGCGCTCTGACAAACTCGTTAACACAGTCATTCCGTGTGCTCTTTTTACTAAAGTGTGTAAAAGCAGCATAAATGGATTGCTCACTTTGCTTTAGTTTAATGTGCATTTTTCTTTTATTGTCAGCGTGTACCTCAATACAGCAGTATTTGCAGCTCTGTGCATCCTCTGCTGATCTGACCCACTTCTGCTATTTTTGCATACTTCGAAACATTTGTTTTCTTTTGAATATTCATACTAAATTTAAGTTTTCTCTCCACTCCTCATCCACCAAAAATATTATATTTTCACATCAGTATTTGAGTTTAGTTTTTGATCAAGCTAGTAGTTACTACACCCAGCAATTGCCACAATAATCTGACTTTGATTGACCAACATAATCAGGTGATAACGTGTTTGTGAAGTGACAGAGAACCACGTCTGAACGTTATTTGATCCTCTGACGTCTAAACATCTGCTGTATCCTAGGATACAGTGTAAGGCTGTTTATTACAATGACGGAACCAAACTAAAACAGCATTTTAATAAAAATATTGTGCATTTCCTAGAAAATAGTACTGGGAAAACATTGAATAATAGACAAAAATCGGGTATAAATCAGTAAAAACAGACATCCAGTAAAATAAATAAATCCTGTAATTTTTCAGTAAAATTCGGAATAAACCGGAAACACAGAACAATAGTCATGAGATAAAAATAATAAAACAGAAAACATGAAATATTTACTTTGAATAATCTTCTAAATAGCTTTGGATAAGGCATCAGCTAAATTAATACATCATCATCATCATCATAATAATAATAATAATAATAATAATAATAATAATAATAATAATAATAATAATAATAATAACCAGACTTGACCGTTGTGACTTGAGACTGTTTAGACTTGGGATTTGACAAAAATGACTTTCTGTCAGGAGGTGTTTAACGCTGCTGCTATACGATGCAAGCCAAGCTGGCATCTAATCCACAAGAGCTTCCAGAGTGGGTGAAAATCAGCTTGTATCTGACACAGCATCCCATATATATATATATATATATATATATATATATATATATATATATATATATATATATATATATATATATATATAGAGGTAACGTGGCCAAGATCAGGTTGTTTATTGGATAGAGACAGTCTCTGGAGACTTCAACTGCAGTTAAACAAAAGTGGTTTTATTTACAGTGACAAACAAATAAACTAAAATCATGACGATACTAACCACACACTTTGTAGTCAGCCCCTAACTAGCACAGGACAGCTAAGCTGTTTCCCTGGTTACACAATAACACACTGGTAAGATGGTAACCCTCACAGTTGTCTCCTATTAATACACACCACTCTTGTTCCCGTTCTGTTTGTCTTCCTCCACACAATTCCCCCTCTCCCAACCAGTTTGAGAACAAAGGTGTCTTTTTCTACACAGTCCACTCTCCATAACCACATGCAATTCATCAGTCTGCAACAGTCACAATAATACTATTACCTCATTGTATTTGATACAGGTGTGTTCTCAGCCTTTCTCCATTAGGCCAGCGCACTGCTCCTACCACATTTACCTTCTACAAGGGACCAGGGCTTCAGACATTCTTAGGCTGACATATTTCCCTTCTGTGACTACACTACAATATGTATGTTTGTTTGGTTTGTTGGTTAGTTTGCTGGTTGGTAGAATAATGTATGGGTCAGAATATATACCCATTAGAAAACAGTGGAAATATACCCATTAGAAAACAGTGGCTATTTATAACCTGTACTGTAAAACAATTTGGGAGGCGCACTGCGTAAACTTTTTTTTTTCCTGCCACTATGCCCGCCACTACATTTTTAATTAAGCGTAATGCGACAACATAATATTGAAGCACAGGTAACTGTTTACTGTTCATAGAACGGTTGTTTTTTAAAAACAAATAAATAAATATTAAAAAAATGTTTATTCAATACATAACTGTTTAAATAATAATGTAAACCAGTGATGTTGTTTTGTTGCTTTAAATGAACTGTGTTTATGTATAGGGCTGCATTTAAATGACAAATTAACTGCGTTTCTGTAAGGATTTCTGTATGGGTTTCTGTAAGGGTCTCTGTATGGGGCTGTAATTGCACCTCTATCCACCTTCCACTGTGGAACGGGTCATTTCATTACCAGAGCTGTCGTTTTGTATTTCAATAGCTGAGTTTTGTTAGCAGTTTGAGCTTAAGACTTCATTGTATGTACTGTTTAATCTGTGTGTACACACTGTGGTACGAGTCAGGGTTATTGTTCTTGAATGCGCTCAATGTATACTGCTATACTTCCAATGACACTATGGGGTTTTAGTCCCTGTCCACAATGATATTGTGGCGTAGTCAATGGGCCAATAGGAACACTTTGGAACCGTGATATATCGTGGATACCAGTATATCGCCCAAAACTACTAACTAGAGAGAAAGTAGGAGTTAACACATTGTTTACCATAACCAAACTGAATATTCGAATCCTGTCCGACTCTGCCTAGCATAAATGAAACAAGTCCCTTCTTTAGGCTCTGGAGCGGAGATTACTCTGTAAACTAGTCTGACCGCACTCTGTAGTGTTGAAACAGAAGTCTGGCGGAGATCAAGAACAGAGGGACTCACCTGATTGTCGTATTCCTTCAGAAGCCTGGAGGTTAGGTGTGTGGCTGCACTCAGCTCGTTCTGCAAAAAAGGAGCCGTGTTAGCAGTGAACGATGGAGCACGGCAGAGACATGCTGTTCAAATCCCTGGCACTAGAGCTACCAGCATCCTGAGAAAGAGATCATGTGACCTACAGAACTGGAGCTACCAGCATCCTGAGAAAGAGATCCTGTGACCTACAGAACTGCAGCTACCACCATCTTGAAAAAGAGATCCTGTGACCTACAGAACTGGAGCTACCAGCATCCTGAGAAAAGAGATCTTGTGACCTACAGAACTGGAGCTACCAGCATCCTGAGAAAAGACATCCTGTGACCTACAGAACTGGAGCTACCAGCATCCTGAGAAAATGATCCTGTGACCTACAGAACTGGAGCTACCAGCATCCTGAGAAAAGAGATCCTGTGACCTACAGAACTAGAGCTAGCAGCAACTTGAAAAAGAGATCATGTGGCTGACATTTCAGTGGCCACTTTTTCATTGTTGCATCTCCACATAAATATGTTGCAATAAGCACCAAAAATCCCCCTATATATTTTCTGCTAAGTCTATATCTGTCTATATTAGGGGTGTAATGAAGAATTGTGCTACATTCTACAGTATATGTGATCTATCACATCTAAATGCTAGGGGTGTAACGATTCATTGTGTCTCTGTGGATGGGACCGTGTACAGTGAAGTACCGCACAGATACCGAATGTGATCTATCATATCTAAATGACAGGGGCGTAACAATTCACGAGCTGCATTGATTAACAAAAGGCTGGTTTATATTCCTCTCGCAGACAAAAGGCGTACGTCCGCTACAGACACGTCTACGGGTGCACCAGAAGGATTGAAGCACCCCCGAGTTCACAGACTTTTTGACGCAGCAAAGTTATCTGCGTTATTGCCGGTGTCAACTTGTGACTAGGGTTGCCAACAGGGTCCACAATCCCGGGACACTGAGACAGAACGGGATTTTAAAACTGCCCCTGAACTGAATGAAGTGAATGTGTAAATTGGCTCCTACATATCTGCTAAAATGAATTCTAAATATATATATATATATATATATATATATATATTATATATATATATATATATATAATATAATATATATATATTATATATATATATATCTATATCGTATATATATATATATATATATATATATATATATATATATATATATATATAATAAGAATAATACAAATAAAAATACACTGTATTCATTACTGTTGTTATTATTATTAAAGTCTTTGCTGTGCATGCTGTTTAAGCACCAATATTCATTTTAGCAAAGGTTCATTTATGCTTTAACTTCATTCAGCTTAAGTGCAAGTTTAAAATCCTGTTCTGTTGTTCATATTTATGAACTACTTCTATTAAAAGTTCCTCAAAAACGAGCTCTATCGCGCTTCACTGGCTTGCGACCATGCGACAAATGATGGATTTTATCAACATCATGCGATTTTATTGCGGTCGCAGACACACAAGAAAAGGCTGTACGACTTTTTTTAAAAAGATGCTTCTCGTGGCAGTGTGGATGATGTCATTCCGACCGTCGGAGACCACTGACTGAGACCAAAAATTGGGTTGCAAGTCGGAAAATAAACCAGCCTTAACCCTCGTATTCCTGACTCTATGCTGAGCCGATTAACTAACCCTTGTATTCCTGTCACTGTGCTGAGCCGCAATGATTCTAAACCTTGTATTCCTGTCACTGTGCTGAGTTACATTGATTAACTAACCCTTGTATTCCTGTTACTGTGCTGAGTTACATTGATTAACTAGCCCTTGTATTCCTGTCACTGTGCTAAGCTGCACTGATTCTAAACCTTGTATTCCTGTCACTGTGCTGAGTTACATTGATTAACTAACCCTTGTATTCCTGTTACTGTGCTAAGCTGCATTGATTAACTAACCCTTGTATTCCTGTCACTGTGCTGAGCTGCACTGATTAACTAACCCTAGTATTCCTGTCACTGTGCTAAGCTGCATTGATTAACTAACCCTTGTATTCCTGTCACTGTGCTGAGCTGCACTGATTAACTAACCCTAGTATTCCTGTCACTGTGCTGAGCTGCATTGATTAACTAACCCTTGTATTCCTGTCACTGTGCTGAGCTGCATTGATTAACTAACCCTTGTATTCCTGTCACTGTGCTGAGCTGAGCTGCATTGATTAACTAACCCTTGTATTCCTGTCCCTGTGCTGAGCTGATTAACTAACCCTTTTATTCCTGTCACTGTTCTGAGCTGCATTGATTAACTAACCCTTGTATTCCTGTCGCTGTGCTGAGCTGCATTGATTAACTAACCCTTGTATTCCTGTCACTGTGCTGAGCTGAGCTGCATTGATTAACTAACCCTTGTATTCCTGTCCCTGTGCTGAGCTGATTAACTAACCCTTTTATTCCTGTCACTGTTCTGAGCTGCACTGCGCAGCCAGTAGGAGAGTTAGCTTAAGTTAACTAACGGCTGGTTTCACAGACCCTGATTAACACTAGTCTTGGACTAACTACTTTACCAAAGGTAACACTAAGTAGTCCAGGATTAGTGCTATTTAAAGTCTGGAAAACCAGCCACATACACACACCCCTCGTTTCACTGCCCCTCGCTATACTGCGGATTTGGATATCTTGTGGTCCTGGAGTTGTCTCCCCATTTTTACTGTCTAACTGCATATAAAGTACCAGTCAAAATTTTGAGTACACTTGCTGGAAAGTAGGTTTTTTCATAATTGACAATGTTTTACGTTGTATACGTTTCTGTAAATACTTAACAATGAAAACACATGTTACAATATACAAAACAAAACATAAGGAGTGTTAAAGCAATGTTCAAGAAAACTGAAAATTGTCTCTAAATCTTGGATTCCTCAACATAGCCACCCTTTGCCTTAAAAACAGCCTCACAAACACAAGGCATTCGGTTAACAAGTTTCAGCAGGAAATCACCAGACATGTCTTCCCAGCTCTTCTGCAGCAGTTCCCAGAGATGTAGGACACTTGTGGGTAGCTTTGCTTTGACTCTTCTATCCAGTTCGTCCCATACAAGTTCTATGGGAGGTCTGGAGACTGGGCAGGCCAGGTCATTAGATTGAGTTGTCCTTCACTTTCCTTCTCCAGATAGTTCTTGCACAACTTTGAGGTGTGTTTCAGGTCATTATCTTGCTGAAGAATGAAGGATTGCCCAACTAGCCGTAATCCTGATGGAATGGCATGCCTCTGAAGTATGCTATGATAGCCATGCTGGTTGAGCTTGCCATGGACTTGGTAAAAATCACCAACTCTGTTACCAGCAAAGCAACCCCAGACCATGACACTGCCTCCTCCATGCTTGACAGTGGGAACCACACATGCAGAACTCATGCGCTCACCCTCTTTGCGTCTTACAAATACTTGGCGGCTGGACCCAAATATTTCAAATTTTGACTCATTGGTCCACAAGACCGACTTCCACTCCTCAGACGTCCAGTTTCTGTGTTTTTTGGCCCAGGCAAGTCTCTTCCTCTTATTCTGCACTCTTAACAATGGTTTCTTTGCAGCAATTCTTCCAGTTAGGGCAGCTTCACGCAATCTCCTCTGACCAGTTGATGTTGAAACATCTGTACTTCTAGTAGCATTTAGCTGAGCTTGTATTTCAGGGGCAGTTAATCACCGGTTTCGCAGACTTGTGACTTGAATGAACTTGTTCTCTGATTCTGAGGTCACCCTTGGCCTGCCTGAACTTGTTCGGTCCTCATGAGTGCCAGTTTCTTCAAATCGTTTGATGGTCTTGGCCACAGCCGTCACAGACACTTGCAAAGTTCTTGCAATCTGTCTTAAAGATTGACCTTCATTTCTTAAAGTAATTACAGACTGTCTTTTTTCTTTGCTTAACTGAGCATATTTTGCCATTTTCTGCTCCCTTACATTCAGGAATGACAAACTTGTGCCTATGCTATCTATATTTATAGTAATCATGGACCCTCATCTGTTAATAATTGGTGACAAAAGGTTAATTAGGTAATGTGCTAGTTAACTCAAAGAACATCTAACAAAGACACTTTTATACTTAGGCCAGTGTTCTAACACCGTGTTATACACATTTCAGAGTTTTAACTGACTTGGGCTTCAGACTGAAATCCCCTCGCTTTGGGTGACCATTTCAATGAAATTGACAAGATTTACATTTTCATTTAAAAATTAAATTTTTGAATGCAATTCACTTATGATTATCAGCTTATATAAGTACACGTATTATATTATGAAATATTAAGTGTTTATAGACAAGTTTATACAGTTAAAAGCATAGATAATCATGAAAAACCTGGTTTCAAGCAGGTGTACTCAAACTTTTGACTGGTACTGTATCTTAGTGGCAATATACATAGGCACTTAGAATTATTGTTAATTTTATTTCGTAATGCACAAGTGCACCTCACAAACAACAATATATAAAACAATTAAAAACATATCATTAATACCATACTGTTATATACCCACGCATTGCACAATAACACAAAGCAAATTAAATCTCTACTTGCTGAAGCGGTTTTTATTTTATCCAACAAGATGTTCACTTGTGGCAGCAATGCACTAGCAAAAGTCATAAGGCCGTGACGTCAGCTCCCTAGCAACAAGCCTCCTATGTTGTTGTTGGCAATGGATTCTTTCAATGCAGCGGGATTGTGTGTTTGAGAAAGGAGAGGAAGACTCATGAAATTAATTGGAGACTGAAGCTGATGATAAGCAATTACCCTCCTCTGTACGAATTAAAACGGTATGCTGCTTTTTATACGAAAAGGGAAGCAATGTTTTGTTTGGTGATGGGAGTTGAGGAGTCTTGTGAGCATATTTAGCAGGGATGAGGACAGGGCAGGAGTCTCACCTGCGCATCGTAGATCCTCTGCATGGCCTGGTACAGCTGCTGGGAATAGCTAGAGATAGCAGCCGCATCCTCTTCAAACACCCCCAGCAAGGACCGAGTCTGGAGAGACAGAGAACAAGAGAGATAAACTTCCCAGCTGCTTTTCAAACACACTAATCTTGCTATCTGCTTTTCAAACACAGTACACTTGTGCTGCAACAAAATGCATTGTAGTTTTTATAACCAAAGGTGAAGGGCGATTGCAAGGCCACAGCCCAGCAGCATGTACACAGTTGCCAGATTAATGTGTAACATGTGAATAATCAGCACACACACACTCCTCTTAATATTAAGAGCTCAGTCACACTTCATGCAATGCAGGTTGAATCCAAAGCATCCAGTGACATCCAGTATGTGAATCAAAATTCATTCTTCAAGTGCACTGTATCTCACTCAGAGCACATACAAAAATCATTTCATAGGTCCAGCCATCCTTCTACTGCTGGGCAATAAAACAAATACAAACATATAATTTTTATTTAATCATGTCATGAATAAAACAAGCCAAGGATGTGTCAAAAGTCGGATGAATGAACCCTGTTTTAAATCCCATTTTACACAGCTGTAACAATTACTATATTCACACAATTATTGTTTTGAGATTCAGCTTTTATTAAGGTTAGGGTTAAGAGCTCCCATTAGAAAGACTACAGGATATTAATGCTTGTGACAGAGTAGCCGTCTGCCGTGTGGGTGCGTGCATTCACTGCTGAGTGACAGGCAGGAGATTGAAACGGAGGTAGAAGTTGATTTATTTACATGTCAACACACTGCACAGCTCACGTGACACGACCAGCAATTGAAACTCACATACAACATACAACACAGTGTATGAAAACTTTGGTGGGATCTACAGTCTCTGAACTAATGTTCTCTGTTCAATAATAAACGAACTCTAGCAACTCGCTCGGCTGTCGGCAGTTTCAACTTGAACTCGCTTTTCGGTATCTAACCCTGGTTCTGGTTCTCTCTCACTCACTCATTCACACACGCTGTGCTGACACGCTTGATCATGGTGGATAACTGGTTAGGGCAGCTATGTGACGGGCGGTTATATGATGGATTACTGTATACTAAACACATGAGGGATAAGATATTATAGTATAGTAAACACATATAGGTGTCTGCACTATCGCCCTACTGTAATGCAAGTAGACGTGGATGAACTTGGCAGTGAAGTGTCATATCATATCTATCCCAGCACAGCCCACATTGAAACACACTCTGGAGCAGCAGAGCAACGTGAAAGTGTGGAAGCATTCACTGTCAGATTCAACAGAGAGTGCAAGGAGATAAATATAGAAAACACTTCAGTGCTAGCAAATTCCTGACAGCACTGTAGAGGAGGGGAGGAGAGGAATATAGGGATGCTTCAGTTTACTGCTGAGGAGAGAATCATTTTAATGTGCCCTTCTCCCCACACTGATGTCTATAAACCAGTGAACACTGGGACAGATGCAGGGATGCACAAAGACTGGTACCTCTTGCCTTTTTACCCCGCTCGGACATTACCGCCACTTTTACCCTTGCTTACAAATAGCTTGGTATCTGTCAATGTTTTGTCCGTTACAATTGCAGAAATACAAACTAGAAAAAAAAAACCTTGTCTGCAGTTGAATGTGTGTTATTTATTCCTGATAGGTTCCTTTGCATGTAGGGCTACTGATTTCCCATGATCGAGTAATCGCTGAATTGGGAACGAATGCAGTATGATCCTCTCTATTAATTGTGAGACTGCCTCCGGATGCATTTCACGCAGCACAAACAAAAGACAAACTCAGAAGAGACCGGTTTACTGCACAGAACCTGAGCCACCTGGAGTATGACTGGAGCTCCTAACAGACATGAACAAGTCAGACACGCATGTGAGCCAGTGAGAGCTCCCCCCTTCACTCCTTGCACTAAGTGGTTGATAACACAGAGTTACAGCTTATTAAGGCTTATGCATGCACACTTTACATTCTCATTATCTAATGAAAACAAACTGGAGATTAAACACTCTCAAAGCAGCGAAGGGTTTCTCGGGAGGAAAGGCATTTCATTACATTTTGGAAATACACAAGAAAACAAATTACAAACTGTGTTTCAAAGTGTTGTCAAGTTCTAGAAGTGCTGTAAATCCACTGTCTTGACGAGTTAGCTCTATCAATACTGACACTATCATCCAGCTCCCCTTTAAAGTAACTGCAGGGCCATTCCATGACAAATCTGCCAACAGGTTACACCTGACCGCCTCCCATTTGCACCAGACTGGGTTTTTGGGGTTGTTGCTGGGAAACAAGCTCAAATTTACACTGTTAGATCAAAATGTGGCTGATGGGGACACCCCTTAAAGTTAACTTTTGGGAGCTGTCATTTTATTGGAAATCGCACTGCAAATACAAAATACAAAAAAAATACATTTGAAAGAAAAAAAAAAGAAGTCACACTTTAAAGTGTTTGACCTTTGACCTTTGGGTGACACCCAAAAAGCCTGGCTTCCAAACAGTGTTCTTGAATCTAGTCTAGTTTCAGCGCTCCTGTTTGATAATAAAAACTGCACACTGAGGTCAAGGTTCTGACATCAATTCAGAATTTGAGAACTTCCCATTGATGAGAGTATAATAGGGGCCAGGAATTCTTTCAATCCAAACTCCTCCCCCAAGTGAAGGAAACACCTCCCACTGACTCATTACTTGTGATGGTTGTGCTGCCCAGCACAAAACCCGGTTCAGTTTCAGTAATCTCTGCCAATATAAACTGGACTTCAACCCGAATGCACAATGGACTTTCTTCTGCAACTTCACATGGCAAAGGTCTTTGTGATGGTATTGGGGGAACAGTCAGGCGAAAGACTGCAAAAGCAAGCTTGCAGTGTCCCACTGATGGGCAGATTGTCACCCCTGAAGACATGTATTCATTCTTCCAGCCTCCCTTCGACAGCATGACTTTCACCTCTGTATCTAATAAAACATGGGCTCAAGTCTGCATTAACCACAAAGGGCACTAAACCCCTGCATAGACTCATCCCCATTTTCCAGATTCGGCTTCAAGTCTCTTCGTACTCCATAAGTGAATCAGAAACTGTTAGTATCTCCTGGGATGGCTCTGATGAATCCAAAGCTGAGGAAGAAGATGCAGTTTTATATCAGAGGAAGTTTTGTTTCTGTCATCTATGTAGATATGTATTGGATGGGTCTGATTGAAAATGTCTCTGAGGAATTTGAAGACTTATATCCAGTGCATGCAGCCTGGTGGGAGTCACAGCACCATCGCTGGCCAGAGAAGCAGGACACATGCTGGGTACCCCATGGCAGCATTCCTTGCAGTGTTATATGCCCTCGTCGCAAGTCATCTTCCTCAAGAGGCTACAAGTTTCAGAAACAAGATCTCAAAAAGAATGACAAACTGGTGAGAGAAGGGTCACTGACTAGTGTGACCTTTGCTGCAAAAAAGTGATTGTTCACCTGGAATAAAAGTGATTGTTCACACAAAATAAAAAAGTGATTGTTCACACGGAATAAAAGTGATTGTTCACCTGGAATAAAAGTGATTGTTCACACGGAATAAAAGGTGCTCCTTTGTTTCCCACTGACGATGTGTTCTTTATGAACTCTGAATCAAAGTAAATGTTTGTTACCTGAAGATTATTCAGGTTTCTTACAAACGGGAGGGGAAAAGGTTAGGTTTACATTTTTTCAAAGCAAACCAAAAATAGTACCTTCCTGGAATTTTGCACGGATGAAGCAGAGACCTTTTTTTGGTAATTTCTTTATACTGGCTTGTACTTCCTGGGTCAATTCACTGGCTTCTTTTCTGTCAATAACCAATCACTGCTTCCCCTATTGAATGACATGTAACCTTCAGCTAGCAAGATGCTTTTAATCAGAAGCCACAGCTGTGCTGAAATGACCCAGGTTGTATAAGTGCAAGCAGATAACCCGAGAACATGGCTTTCCTTTATCCTACAGTAGCACCACATATTATGTTACAATTGAAATCCATGTGTGCTGTAGCATGTGTTTCTTTTGAAACTCCACATTTGAGATGCATGGAGCTAATGGATGTGCAAAATGGCTGATTTATGGAATGATTGTGTTAGCTGCAATCATTCTGGAGGAGTGCTGCTCACCTTGTTATTAATCACCTTGGTTTCTTTACATTGAGTTTCAACCACCGCTTCACTTCCTGAGCTGTAGGTCAGCCTCACTCCCACAGAGTCTCTTTAAAGTTTACCACAATGATTCTGCAATGTACTTTGCTTTTCCTATTGTTGACGATAAAAAATAAAAGAAAGGAAAGAGAAGAAGTCGCTGTCTTCAAATCGTGTCCAGATAAGTATAGTTTATTGAAGATAACAGTTCTGAGTTGCAAAGTTACAACCAGACATCTTAAAGGTTACATGGTGACAACAGTTTGCAGGAATCCTCTTCAAGCACGGACCATAGCAATACCAAGAGCATTTCAGTTTAAATGCAGTCTCTCAATGACATCATGATTTTTCCTTAAACCAATCAGACAATACACAAATCTCTTATCACTTGGTTAATTGTCCATGTGTCTTAACCCTAGCTTCATAGCATCTGGTTCAATCCAGTTTCTCTTTCAAGTAGCTAATTTTTATAACCCTCATAAAATCAAATGTAATTTCCCAAGAAAACCTGTTTTATTTCTAGTTTGTACTAATTGAACCAGAATCTGGCTTAATCTTTAACACATTATGTGAGTTGTACTCTGAGACCAAAAATTCACCTATATCTAATAAAGTGTTCCAACACCTATCCTTCCTTCTGCACAGTGTGTCAAAGGGTAAATCAGTTATTTCCTTAATTGTAAACAGGTTGGGAGTATCTTGCTGCAGTAGTGAGTGCGGGAGACTGGGTTTGCTGGCCATTACATGGCTATTAAATTTCAGTGTTACCGAAGCAACAGTAATCTGTGTGTTCTTGGATATCGAAGCACCTGCCAACCAATCACATGCTGTCTCTCAGCTCTGCTGTATTGCCTAATCTGGGGATGGAAGTAAGACTCATATTGCATAGCAGTATGATCCATTCCTGGTTTTACTATGAGTTTAATAAGATATATCTGAGCTTGTTACATATACACTGTGGCTAATCAAGCTCATATTAAAACCTGGAATGCGTGAAACTGCTGTGCAACAGTAGTCTTAGATCTCAATGGACCAGATACATTATTGCATTATAAATAAAACAGTAAATAATCATAAAATAATACAATTGAGATACGAGCAACATCGCGTTTGCACAAAAGTGTGTGCTGCATAGAGCAGGTGTTTCCATTTCTCCGCCCAGCCTGCTCACCAGACAGCTGAGCGCTATGCTGAAAGGCAGGCAGTTGACACTTCTCGGTATACAGCGCGCTGGGCAGCTGCAGTAAACTGTACATCGCCAGCACTCAACGATGCCCGGCAGTGTTTATAAAATGTACAGAGAAGGAAATCGGCGCGGCGACTTCTTTATTCAGCAGCCTCGTTTGTAAAGTGCTGGCCCGCTCCGTTCAACACAGTGTGCAAAACAAAACAATGCAAAGTACGCATTACCTGTGGACTGTCCTCTAGGGCATCTTCGATGGGTAGTTTATCAATCCCGGGCATGACGTATTTGTGCTATTTAGCAAAATGAATATATGAATATATTGATAATAACAATAACACCAGTTTTCCTTAGCTCCGTCTGAGTGCCACAAATCCATACGGCATCCAAAACACCCTGCCCCAGTTTACCCAGCCCCGGAAATACCGCCTTCGCCTGCTAATTGGAAGAAACTAAATGCTGATGTCTTATTCTATATCATTGATTGGATATATCTAGCGCCAGTCGTCACGTTCCCTGATTTTGAGTAAAGGAATGGTTTGGAACTGATGCCATTGTGGCTCTACCAGAGAGCCTCGCCTTGCAGTGATCTAACAGAGGAGAGGAGCCGTAATGGCAGAGGCCGGGGTACAGTTTCATTGCAAAGCTGGATTTGTGCTTCCTGAAAGGGAGGGGGAGGGGTCACCTGCATGAAAACACATTGATACACGCAAACACTTATTATCACGTGTTCCTGTGATTTCCGACCAACATTTGTTCCGTAGCACTGATTGACCGCACAGACTGTGATGTCATCACTGTTGAAGTGATGAGCTGCTGGAAATGCAGTGGTGTTAATGCGAATGCTTCTTTACTGTTCTACAAACCGGTCTGCTAAACGCCTTGTAGTTTCCCCAATATACAATTTGTTGCATTTCTTGCAGATAATGCAGTAGACTATTCGTTTAGAGGTACATTTAAAATGTTCATGAATTTTAAAGGACGATTTAGTGCCTCTAATCTCTGTTTCGGAATGAATGTATTTACAGGTATTACATCCTGGTCTATTACATGGACATGTACCTTTCAAAGGTTCTCCAGAAGTACCAATACCACTGTGTACCACACATTTTCTTATACTATCACCTCTTCTATATGACACCAAGGGGGGAGTCTTGAAAATAGACACTGCAGATGGGTCTTGTTCCTCTTGTCCTCTGGTTCCTCAACTAACGTAGATAAGCTAACGTTTATACTCTCTATCAGAAGAATCCTGAAGAGACGGAATGCTGTTCCAGACCATTACGTGGCAATTTAACCCCTGCTTAATTGCAAATTCAGTCATTTATGGGCAGCCATGTTGCAACTACATTAATGCATGAAGGCAATTAGAAAGACACTTGGTTATTAGCCAAAGGTACTAAATGTCCGAAGTAAACTTTATCATGTTTATGCCAACAGTTACCAATAAATCTTGAGATCTGCCAATATTCAGACTTTTACCGTAACACTGAAAGCTGTTTGTTTTGATAGATTGAATTGTTTTACGCTGACAGAGTTAAATCAACCACCAAGGGGCGACCAAGACCCACAAGAGATGGAGATGGAGAGGGGATCCTTCCAGTGGTCAATATAGCACTACAAAAGCTACAAGTCTTCATCCCTCTTCGTGCTGTTCACCTTTTTGTTTTTGTTGTTTTCGGTTTAGCTGAATACCACATTTCCTGGGTCGTGTGGTGGCAGGAGAGAACGGCTTCCACTGCTTGAAACTGAAGATAAACAGGAAGCTGTGCAGGGTGGCGTGGCTCTTTATTCACATGCCCTGGCAGTGTGCTGAAGCTGAGAGGTTCTGGCAGGACATACACCAAGCCACCCTGGGGATGATATCCATGCCATTCCCTTTACCTCCAGCAGCCTCTCATTCATTCATATATCTGAAGCCAGGAACACCTGTTGATAAATCCCAGTACATGCTAATGTCTCTGTCACCTGCTTCTGCCAGCAGAATAAAAGTCTCCACACAGCAGACATCATATTTTTTAATTGGCGACGAGACACTTTTGTTGAGGCATGACCACACATACCAGAAGCGACACAGAGGTGATGCGACAGGTTTGAAAATTGCCAGATCTACACAACTGTTAAAAATTGCTATTGACAAACCTAAGATCAAGAATAATACATATTGTCAACATCATGTGGAAATTATGATTGTCTTCTCTGACTGTATTTCAACACACATGGCAATAAATCATACACACCATGCTTATCCAGTTCCTTCGAAATGGACTCCCATACTTTCAAATCTGTATCTTTATAATTGTAATGCTCTTTGTTATAAAGCTCTGGGGATTTTTTCAACGGCAAGTATTCTTGTATGTGTGGATCACTGTGTTGTTGATCTCAGTGTAGTGGATCACTGATCTGTTGATCTCAGTGTACTGCAGCAATATGTTGTTCTCAATGTAGGTGTTGATCACTGTGTTGTTGATCTCAGTGTAGATGTGGATCACTGTGTTATTGATCTCAGTGTAGGTGTGGATCACTGTGTTGTTGATCTCAGTGTAGGTGTGGATCACTGTGTTGTTGATCTCAGTGTATGTGTGGATCACTGTGTTGTTGATCTCAGTGTAGGTGTGGATCACTGTGTTGTTGATCTCAGTGTAGGTGTGGATCACTGTGTTGTTGATCTCAGTGTAATGGATCACTGTGCTGTTGATCTCAATGTAGGTGTGAATCACTGTGTTGCTGATCTCTGTAGGTGTGGATCACTGTGCTGTTGATCTCAGTGTAGGTGTGGATCACTGTGTTGTTGATCTCAGTGTAGGTGTGGATCACTGTGTTGTTGATCTCAGTGTAGGTGTGGATCTGTGTTGTTGATCATAGTGTATGTGTGGATCACTGTGTTTTTTTTATCTCAGTGTAGGTGTGGATCACTGTGTTGTTGATCTCAGTGTAGGTGTGGATCACTGTGTTGTTGCTCTCAATGTAGGTGTGGATCACTGTGTTGTTGATCACAGTGTAGTGGATCACTGTGTTGTTGATCACAATGTAAGTGCAGATCACTGTGTTGTTGATCTCAGTGTAGGTGTGGATCACTGTGTTGTTGATCTCAGTGTAGGTGTTGATCACTGTGTTGTTGATCTCAGTGTAGTGGATCACTGTGTTTTTTGATCACAGTGTAAGTGTGGATCACTGTGTTGTTGATCTCAGTGTAGTGGATCACTGTGTTGTTGATCTCAGTGTAGGTATCACTGTGTTGCTGATCTCAGTGTAGATGTGGATCATGGTGTTGTTGATCTCAGTGAAGGTGTGGATCACAGTGTTGTTGATCTCAGTGTAGTTGTGTATCACTGTGTTGTTGATCTCAGTGTAGGTGTGGATCACTGTGTTGCTGATCTCAGTGTAGATGTGGATCACTATGTTGCTGATCTCAGTGTAGGTGTGGATCACTGTGTTGTTGATTTCAGTGTAGGTGTGAATCACTGTGTTGTTGTTCTCAGTGTAGGTGTGTATCACTGTGTTGTTGATCTCAGTGTAGGTGTTGATCACTATGTTGTTGATCTCAGTGTAGTGGATCACTGTGTTGTTGATCACAGTGTAAGTGTGGATCACTGTGTTGTGGATCACTGTGTTGTTGATCTCAGTGTAGGTATCACTGTGTTGCTGATCTCAGTGTAGATGTGGATCATGGTGTTGTTGATCTCAGTGAAGGTGTGGATCACAGTGTTGTTGATCTCAGTGTAGTTGTGTATCACTATGTTGTTTATCTCAGTGTAGGTGTGGATCACTGTGTTGCTGATCTCAGTGTAGATGTGGATCACTGTGTTGATGATCTCGATGTAGGTGTGTATCACTATGTTGCTGATCTCAGTGTAGGTGTGGATCACTGTGTTGTTGATCTCAGTGTAGGTGTGAATCACTGTGTTGTTGTTCTCAGTGTAGGTGTGGATCATTGTGTTGTTGATCTCAGTGTAGTGGATCACTGTGTTGTTGATCTCAGTGTAGTGGATCACTGTGTTGTTGATCTCAGTGTAGTGGATCACTGTGTTGATGATCTTAGTGTAGGTATCACTGTTGCTGATCTCAGTGTAGATGTGGATCACGGTGTTGTTTATCTCAGTGTAGATGTGGATCACTGTGTTATTTATCTCAGTGTAGGTGTGAATCACTGTGTTGTTGTTCTCAGTGTGTGTATCACTGTGTTGTTGATCTCAGTGTAGATGTGGATCATGGTGTTGCTGATCTCAGTGTAGGTGTGGATCACTGTGTTGTTGATCTCAGTGTAATGGATCACTGTGTTGTTGATCTCAGTGTAGGTGTGTATTACTGTGTTGCTGATCTCAGTGTAGGTGTGGATCACTGTGTTGTTGATCTCAGTGTAGGTGTATCACTGTGTTGTTGCTCTCAATGTAAGTGTGGATCACTGTGTTGTTGATCACAGTGTAGTGGATCACTATGTTGCTGATCTCAGTGTAGGTGTATCACTATGTTGTTGCTCTCTGTAGGTGTGGATCACTGTGTTGTTGATCTCAGTGTAGGTGTGGATCACTGTGTTGCTGATCTTAGTGTAGGTGTGGATCACTGTGTTGCTGATCTCAGTGTAGGTGTGGATCACTTTGTTGTTGATCTCAGTATAGTTGTGGATCACGCAGATCTTCTTGGGTTTGAAGGGCCTGCTGTACATAATAAATATGGAAGAAGTTGTTTAATATGGGACATTACACAGATCACTTATAGACTTGTCCAGAAAAACAGCAAATGGTCACAACATGTTTTATGAAGTGTCCTGCAGAAGCACTACATTATCAAACACGTGCAGGATAACATTTAACAGAGAGCCAGTTCGCATAACCCTAACAATTACCAGTGATTTATTATTAGCTGATAACTTCATTCTTAAAGAATGTCTACCAAGCTGTGGATTTTTTGTTTATTTGTTTTCTGTGTCAACTTTGTATTTCTTTCTGTAACAAGAAAAGGTCTGGAGAGATCATATGAGCCATACAAGAGTGTACACATCTCTGTCCAAACAACAACTGTAATATATCTGCTTTCTAGGAATAAAGAATGACTAGGGTTGGGGCATCTACATATCTTGGTATTACAGAACAGATACTGTCTTCTCTTGCAATACAAGCACACAGATCTACTGAGCAAGCCTCCTCTCAGTGGTATCTGCAATGGAGACAGAGAAGACCACATTTTTTGGGGGGGGGGGGGGATCTTTAATTAGCAACTCATTTTGAAAAAAAAACTAGCACCAAACAATTAGTCAAATAACAATCTTGTGTTGTTTGTTTCTCCATTTTATGTTTTATAAAAGGAGTTATTTAAACCAGACTAAATGCTTTGAAAATACAGTGTCATTCCCTACAAAGGTTTACCATAGTGAAAGCAAAGTGTTTAAGCATGGTAAAGTATAGGTAAGCATTGTAAAAGACCATATTAAAAACATGGCAAGCTACAGTAACCTGTGGTAGATGCATAGTATAACCATGGGAATACTGAAACATCATACCAAACTTTTCTAAGGGAGTGTCTGTCGTCCTTAAGTATCTATGTCTATGTACAGCATTTTTGTATATGTGTATGCGTGTGTGTCTCAGCTGAGGGATCGCTGAAAATCTGGGATGTGATTAGACATGCTACAGCTTTCACCAGTAGGTGGCTGAATCTTTCAATTCGGTTGCACCTCTGGACATATGAAGGGTGTTGCTCTCTTTCAAATGGGCTTCAGTCTCCTCTTTTTCTTTCAGCAATGTGACTGGCTGTGAGGTTCTGATGGGTTTGCTGTATCACAGGTTATACAGATAGAGTCCCTGTTCTGGAATATGTCAACATTGCAGCTCTCTGTTCCGAGTCATGATGGTTGGGACAGCACACCTGACAGAGGGAGCTCAGTTGGCAATGAACAACCAGTGCTGCACCCCTCTTGAGAACTGTGGATGAACTCCCCTGGTACAACGTTCCTAGAGGAATTCCAGGCTGGTAATCACTGAGGACTGCTCAGGAATCCAATCAGAGCCGTCCTGCTGCCTGGTCACCCAGTCAACAGTGTTATGGCAGGTGTTGTTATCCTGTTCTCCAACCCCTCCATCTATCTATCTAGCTAGCTAGCTATTGACCAATCTTCCAAGTGAAAACAATATTCTAGAAATTTGTAGAAAATTAATTAAAAATAGAAACTGAAATAGCTTGTCTGGATAAGTGTCCACCCCCCTTTTAATAACAATCCTAAATTAGATCAAGTGTAACCAATCGCCTTCAAAATCACATACCAAGTTAAGTGCCCTCCACCTGTGTAAACTATAGTGATTCACATGATTTCAGGATAAATTCAGCAGTTCCTGTATGTTCCCTCTGTTGGGTAGTACATTTCAAAGCAAGTATGAGCACCAAGGCGCTTTCAAAAGAACTCTGGGACAAAGTTGTTGAAAGGCACAGATCAGGGGATGGGTATAAAAAATATCAAAGTAGCGGTTTCCCAATCGAGATTCTGCTCACAGATCATCTTGGTAAAACATGTTTAGAGGGATCATATCTAATTAGCGCTGGTATGTCACGTGACTGTGTCTGCTGCCATACAGTACGACAGACAAACTATACTCTTTTATATTGAAGGCTATGACTTTTTAAACAAAGTTACAGACTGGAATTACAAGCTGCTGTACTCTGCTCTGCTCACCATAATTTACATCTTGTTATCTTGTTGTTACCTTTATTAAATCATTAACGTTATTTCCCAACCCAGGAAAAAAATAAAATAAATCGAATACGATAGTTATTATCAGTGACTCAGATTTAGCACGTAGCATGTTAACATCGCTTTTTTCATTTCTTTAATGTGATTAATAAAATGTACCGGTAATTATATTTTAACTGTATGGTGCTTGCTTGTAACTTATTGTACCGAGTGTAGCAACAGTCTCGGGTCCAAACCGCCAGCCGAGTGTTGATATACTATTTACATCCTCGCTATATGGCAATTATACAACTAAATACTGAGGTAAAAAAAAAAAAAAATCTAAATGCTGCTGATGTTCGCTCGTACAGCTCTATGCAACCAGCAACTTTTTTTTTTCAATAAGGAACCAAGATTTCAATTAACATTTGCAATTGAAACAGAACTGAAACTTTATTGATGCGCTTTTTTTTTCGGGGTGGGGGAGTGGGGGGTGTGCTGTGTTCTTCAATGAATAGGATGTAGCCAGAATACTGGATGCAGCCACAAATAGGTGCTGTACTTGTAATTCTACTTTTATTCACAATCTATTATTATTATTATTATTATTATTATTATTATTATTATTATTATTATTATTATTATTATTATTATTATTTAGTGCTAGTAGTGACAAATACTGTAATAATAAAGAAAATCTAAGAATAAAACAGTACTAATATTATTAATAGTTTAGCTAATGCCGTTATCCAGGGTGACTTCTGTAACTTATTCCAGCAGCTTATATTGTTCGTTTTGGATTGTCCTTTTACTATAGCGAACAAAAGGCTTTGGACCCAAACAGGGTTGTTATAGCGAGGCTGTACTGTATTTAGTATTTGACTTAAGTGTTTAATAGACGACACTTGAACATTTTAATATATAATGCATGCACATTTGTTAGTTCATTTTTGTTATTTTTCACCTCCCATAGTGTTCAATTTAACAGAGGGTGTAAAGAAGTTTGGATCAGAATCCAATATCATCCCTTACAAAAAAGTAACATATTGCAAGTATACTTGTGCCAAAATTGTCTGGTTTTTGTATACTATTGTTACCATTATACTATCCTATTTTGGCACAAGTATACAGCATTGTATATTCTTTTTGTAAATAATGCAACGTAGTTCTCAAATATTAGACATTTATTAGATTGTATCTTACTTCTCTTTTGCATACCTGCATTGTCTCTTGCTAGATATGCACCTCCAGATTCTGACAAATACTTTTAGAAAACCAGGAGCAACTTCTGCTCTGGATCAAAAAGCTATAATGCTCTGCAGCTGCCCGCCTATGTGGATAATTATCAAAAAGTCTGGTAAAAACAAATGGAAATCTGGAAAAAGTATGGAATTTTGATGTTGAAAAAGTATATAAGAACATAAAGTTTACAAACGAGAGGAGGCCATTCGGCATATCTAGCTTTTTTGATTGTTAGTAGCTTATTGATCCCAGAATCTCATCAAGTAGCTTCTTGAAGGATCTCAGGGTGTCAGCTTCAACAACATTACTGGGGAGTTGGTTCCACACCCTCACAATTCTGTCTGTAAAAAAGTGCCTTCTATTTTCTGTTCTGAATGCCCCTTTGTTTAATCTCCATTAGTGACCCCTGTCCTTGTTTCTTTTTTTCAGGTCAAAAAAGTCCCTTGGGTTGACAATACCTTTTAGAATTATGAATGCTTGAATTAGGTCATCGCGTAGTCTTCTTTGTTCAAAACTGAATAGATTCAATTCTTTTAGCCTGTCTGCATATGACATGCCTTTTAAACCCGGAATAATTCTGGTTGCTCTTCTTTGCACTCTTTCTAGACCAGCAATATCCTTTTTGTAGCGAGGTGACCAGAACTGAACACAATATTCAATTCATTGTACAGTTTTAACATTATTTCTGTTGATTTAAATTCAACACTTTTCACAATATATCTGAGCAGCTTGTTGGACTTTTTTATAACTTCCCCACATTGTCTAGATCAGTGGTCCTCAAAGTAATTTGGGCACGGGCATAAATTGATGTTACTTGGCTGTTTGCGGGCACCCTGCTATTGCATAGGTTCTTATTACAGTGCCTTCTCGCGACACTGTGTGTGCTATATATATAATAGATATATATATTATATATATTATATATCATATATATATAGAGAGAGAGAGAGAGAGAGAGAGAGAGAGAGAGAGAGAGAGAGAGAGAGAGAGAGAGAGAGAGAGAGAGAGAAAGAGTTTTAATAAGAACCGAGTGGCTCATTAATTCCAAGTCTCAGGTAATAATTGTGCGGGCTGCGCTTATTCTTTAAATAATTTACATAAAATATGCAATAAAAATATTTTTTAGATAGCATGTTTACACAGATAACCATGAATAAACCAAAATAAAAAAGTGTAGATAGTGTTTCGCTTTGTTTCAATTTGACAAATTTGTCAACACTACTCTGTTTTAAAGATCGCTCATCTCCAGTACAATTATTCAGATAAAGTGGATTCGTAACTAAATATACTACAGTGTTTCCCTTGTCTGGTGAAACAAAACAAATATAGCGATAGAAAATTAAATTCTAAATACTGAAATGTATTATTTTTCTCAATAACAGTCGGCGAAATTCAGTGCTTACCCGGCATATTAACACCCTTCCTCTGCTCACGAATGATTGGACAGCTGTCGGATCTTTCAATTTCCCTTTGGTTACTCACTCGCCTTCAATTTTCATGCAGAATACCGTGAACGGCCTCTGCTTGCTAATGACTGGACAGCTGTGTAAAACGTGGCAGATTTTTGACTATCCTATTGGTTAAACTTGCAGTCGGTACCTGCACCTGAAACAGACACAGTTTATGTCCCACCAGCTATAAAAAAAAATGTTGCGTACGTACAAGCACAGCATAAGTGAGGAGCACTGTCAACAGACTGCTGTGGTGTTTTTGTTGGAAAAAGTGTTTAAAGCTTTCTTTATTTTCCAACGCTATGACCAGCCAGAAATGTGTTCATAACCCATAATTTAAGAACAGCTGCCGCGCGGGCACGATGCCCTGGCTTCGCAGGCATGACTTTGAGGACCACTGGCCTAGATGAAGACAAACAAAAACTCCCAGGTATTTTTCATAGAATCCTTCAATTTCATTATTGCCCATATGATATTTATAATGCACATTTTTATTGCTTGCATGCAGTACCTTACACTTTTCTCTATTAAATGTAATTTGCCATGTGTCTGCCCAGTTCTGAATCTTGTCTAGATCATTTTGAATGACCTTTGCTACTGCGACAGTGTTTGCCACTCCTATTTTTGTGTCATCTGCAAATTTAACAAGTTTGCTTACTATACCAGAATCTAAATCATTAATGTAGATTAGGAATAGCAGAGGAACTAATACTGATCCCTGTGGTACTCCACTGGTTACCACACTCCATTCTGAGGTGTCTCCTCTAATCAGTACTTTCTGTTTTCTACATGTTAACCACTCCCTAATCCATGTACATGCATTTTCTTGGCGTGAGATACCCTGAGATACTGTACCTCTATTGAGTACAGTTTACTTTGTAGAAATCACAGTCCATAGGTCAATTATGGGCAACTTGACTTTTTTTTGGACAACCAAATGTCGACAGTGGACTTGCGAGCCCTGATGTAGCTCTCTGTCTATCTACAGTATCTATTTATCTATCTATCAGTATACTGATTGCACATATGTCTGTAAGTCAAGAGAGCAGGCCCTCTGCCTGTCTATCAGTGTCTATGTGTTACAAATCAACTGATAAACTAAAGGCTGTTCAGAATCTATTATATTCTATATCCAGCAATCCTTTCAGGAGAAGAAGTAACATATGCAGCATGCTCTGCCTAGCTTAGAGACAGTCACCCCTCATATCAGACCAGGCGGGAATGTGAAGATCAGGTGACACTGGATTAGGAGAAATGCCATCTGGGGATTCGGAATGGCCCAGATTTCCTGGATCTTCTTTCGCCTCACTAACATCTCTATTCCTGTCTATGTGTCTGTTTGTGTCTCAGTATCAACATCCTTCTATCAGTCTGTGTATCAGTATCATCATCTTTCTCTCTGTATGTGTATCAATATCAACATCTTTCTATCTGTCTGTATGTAAAGCCACCTCAGCATGTGTCTGTCTATCAGTGTGTCTGTACTGTATATACTGTACTGTACATATCAGTACCTCTGTGTCTCTGTCTACCAGCGTGTCTGTACTGTACATACTGTACTGTACTGTCAGTAACTCACATCAATCAGTACAGCCCAGCTACTGAGACCAGGCAATGAACCAAGAAACAGTGCCCTTGAAAGGGGGTGTCTTCCTTCAAGGGTCATAGAATGAATAGAATATCATTGTTTGAAAAGATCTGAGCTTAGCCAGTTCATTTAACTGGTTAACACTTTATTACACAGTCTAACTGTTTTCTAGACATTGCTACTTTCACGTTTCTTTATGCAAACGGTTCTGTTTTTAATGTAAATATATTTAAATCCTATACAATGTTACATAATGTTGCATCCAAGTTTTTAAAAGGGTTGGTAAAGTACAGCATGGTGGTTATTAGACAGCCAGGTGAACACAGAGGTTTGATAAGTTTGGGACGGTGATGGTGTACTGCATACTGTATGCAGGCTGACATTACATTCTGGGGAAAAAGTTGTTCATTGTAAAACGGCCTTTTACCCAGGTTGTGTCCAATCAGGTATTACTGTAAGGAACATTCGGCAAAAATAACAGTTTTAGTGCCACAAGCTACACACTGATCCCCTCATAATTAATATTTAAAGTCCATTGTGATAAATTAAGCTTATTTGGAATCAATTAGTATTAAATTATATCAGACAATTAGCCAACTTCAGACATTTGCATTTCTATATCCTGTTATTAAAGTAGAAAGTTTATAAACCCTACTGTCACTGTTGATTTCATTGCACATCACAGAAACACACTGGAAAGAATGTACACTGGAGACACCCAGCTATAGTGTGCATGGAGTGTTTTCAGAGTGAAAGCTCTAAATAAACAGGTACATTTATTTATTTAAACAACCGCTCTGAAAGGTAATGCCGTATTAATCCGGACAACTGGGGCGCAGTAAGTAGAGTCGAACAACACGCCAGCCCACTGTAGCTTGCCTTCTGCCAAAGCCATTGTCTCCAATTGTCCACATTCACCATTAAATATGCAAGTGAAGAGAAAACGGGAGAAAAGTCATCGGGATTACCATAATAGCATTAAGAGATTACAAAATGTATAATTTCCATGGAAGACAAATTCACCTAAATAAGATTATGCACTTATTATTTAGTGGACTGGTTTCCGAATGCAGCTCCTGCCTCGCATTCAAAACGGCTCCCATTATTCCTTCATTTGAAAGGAGCGGGTAATTTTCTCCCTTAATGGTTTCCAATAATGTCGTGCTCGCAGTTTGTAATGATTTAATAGCCCCTGAGAAGGTTATCTGGGCTGAGGTGATAACACGCATTGTGCCTCTGACGGCCCCCCGTGTCGCCACATAAATTACCTGCAAACAAACAATGACTCTGCACGTCCCGTGGCGTAGGGGCAAGCCATTGAGATGCTAAGCTCTCCAAATACAATATTGCAATTAATGACGCAGAAAATCCACCTCGTTCCTTTAAATGCCAGGCTCACAGAAGATCTGGTACAGCTCTGCAGTACAGCAGGTATTTCTAGCAGGTATACTTCCTCGCGCTGGTTAGCGGCGGTTCCAGCATGCCCTCTTCAGCGCAATTTCAGAAAGTGCTGACTGACAGGAAGACTACGTTTACTATTGAGAGTATTTTGGGACTCGACAGAAAGAAGGAATGTGCGCCCTCAGCGAGACCACACAAGCCGTGGACGGGTACGTCAAATAAATAAATACATTCTTTTTGTTCTTTTTTTTTTCAAAAGCAAGCCGTGTTAGTAAATGTAGTATATTTAAATATGTTTCGCATGTGTTTCCAGCAGGATAGCGCAGTAAAGTTAAAGGTGGTTCGTTGTTGTATGGTTTGCAATCATATATATTATAATCAGAATAAAAAAAACATATAAATTACAAAGTTGTTTTTTCTTTTTTTTTAAAGACATTTTGCCTGTTCCATTTTTTTTCTCACAAAAACAAAGCGTTTTAGTCTGAAAATTTGTTTTTGAAGGTCGAATTTAACAATCAAAATAACCAAATGTTATAATATAAAATGAATTACTTTCCTTTGATATATTTTGTGGAACAGGACAGTACATGACCCATTTGTAATTTACAGTTATTAATTTAAGTTTAAAGGAAACTGTGTTTCCACAATATTGTGTATACAATACAATATTGAGTATACAATTCCTAAGTAGATGACAAATGGTTTCGAGAATGAACAGTTACTTTTAATGTCACATTTATGTATTCTTAAATTGTTTGACAGGATAGCATTTATGTATGATTTTGTAGGACACTTTTTTATAACTTTATTAACCACACTCTTCGACTTATTTTTAGGTCCAGAAGTCAGCAGCCAACAAGACGCGGCTCCTGTAACGCGCAAGCTCGTCCTGTTGCCGCAGATGAAAGATCAAGAGGACAAAAATGTCGTCTACAATAAGATGCGCTGCTCAGAGTCCTACAAACGAGCTTTGAACTGGTACATAGGCAGGAGGCCCAGGACGGCTTTTAGTGGAGCCCAGGTAACCACAACGTACATTCAAACGTTCATTGTGCAGGTGCATATTTTTGTGTTTCAGTGGTCTCCGGCTAAGACAACGCCCCTTGGGAAGCAAGAAAAGTGTTCTCTTAGCCAAAGTGTTCTCTAACACACACAATATGAATCAAAAAGTAAATCTGTATTACTTGTCATGACGCATGTGCATCAACATATGAAATGAATGGAATAAGTAAGAGAAAAGCAATAGGCAAGGGTATGTTAGTAAACTATAATAATAAAGTAAAACAAACTAAATTAATACAGCACCCCTACACACGTTAAACAACGCAGCAGCAACTTATGAATACAGTGCTCCCCCTTTATAACGCTGTAGCCGGGAGCCATAGTTAAGAGAGCGTACTATTTATGTTCCTCCTTAGAGCGAGAACACTAGTGTTAGTGTAATGGCATTATGGGGCAAATGGGAGCCATAACCGTACTGCCTTATAACCTGTTGCACAGTATAATGGGCTGCTATAAAGGCAGATCACTGTATTTGTACAGGAGCAATATTCAAGACATGCAGTTATTTCGTGGAAATCAGAATACAAAACAATTCACTGATATGACAACGATTCTGGATAGGGTTAATAAAACAATCAGTGTGCCTCAAGACACTCTCATGATGACAAGTCACATTTGAAATTATTGAATAAACCATTTTAATTTAAGTTTGAGTTAGTGGTGCCAAAAAGGTGTTCTTTTAAGTGAAGTTCCTTAGCCAGAGCAATGGGGGGAAAATCAATTTCAACACAAGGGTGTTCTCTTAGGTGAAGTGTTCTTGTACGCGGAGACTACTGTATTTATTACTGTGCATGAGTTATTCATTTCCCTGTATGGGGTGCAGATCCAGGACTCCAGGGCTATAGTAGAGAGGTAAATGGGTAGCCCAAAATGTTATTCATTCCCTTCCAATGCAGAAAGACTTGGTTTGCTCTTAATTTGAATAATGGGTTTCTATAGTTACCGTATTGAGAGGTATCGCATTGCCTGTCACCAAACAGGTCTGAAAACCTGTGAGAGGAATTAGTTTAAGATTCCTTTGAAGTGTGAGCCTCATTTTCACCCTGTCTGCTCGCAGATCGAGGTGCTGGAGAGTGTGTTCAGAGTGAACCCCTACCCCGGGATCGATGTGAGGGAGGAGCTGGCACGCCAGCTGGAGCTGGATGAGGACCGGATCCAGGTGAGACGCAGTGTGTGGAACACAGGACTGACCGTTCATTCGGGAGAGGGCTTCTCCTTTAGACTGCACTACACTTTTCTTCCAGAATATATTTTAAAATGTATTTCAATATCTTTCAGTATTTAAATTTGCTTATTTAGGCTAAGATTAATTAAAAACAGAGAGAAGAATAAAGCTGGCAATGTTGCTAAACTAATCGGCACAACCTTGACTGTCGTAAGGTTATGAGTTGTTCGTTATGAGTTTTGTAAGATGATTAAATTGGGCAAGCCTTAATTTTTGATCAACAAGCAGAAAGTACAAATGAGATCGCAAACATTTAGGTGACTAATCTTTAAAGCTATAATGAAAAAAATTAAGAATTTTATGCTGGACACACTTAATTACAATCATTCTGCGTGACTGTATTTACATTAGAGAAGTCACTTCTGCTTTGAATTGAGAAAGTAAATCGGAAGCCCTAATTTTGTTTTGATTTTCTTTCAAAATCTATTTTATTCTGGTTTATATTAAAATGAATATATTTTATTTGTATTTAAGTATTTATTTTCCAGAATCTTTGCAATATTTCAAAATATATAGTGCAATGTTCAAAACAATATCTCTTCCAAAATATATTGAATTGGCATGTTTGTAATATTAAAAGTGAAAGTCTGTCAGACCTGGTGTGTGTTTTTTCAAGATTGATCATTTTTTTGATGTCATTCCTTCCCAGATTTGGTTCCAGAATCGGCGTGCTAAACTGAAACGGTCTCGCAGAGAGTCTCAGTTCCTCCTCGTGAAAAAGGTCTTCACAGCTCTGCAGGACCCGACCGAGCCTTGACATATATAAGCCTTGACTCTATAATCCGAGACCCTCCTGACATGCGTCTCTATAATCTAATATGTAAATGTTGTAATTCTGTAAAATAATACATTCTGTATATTTTGGTTGTTCATAAATGATGATGTTTAATAAAGTGATATCTTCCCTGAAATGGAGGGATATTTTTTATGAAATGTTTTCTTTATTGTGTGTTAAAGGAGTAGTGTTTCATACTGTTCCAAAATGTTTTTTCACATTCAAGAAGGTTTCTAAGATGAGCTTGAAAATATCAGATGTATACCTGTTGAAATGTTCCCTGACCCCCTTTTGAATTTCTGTTTTGCTTCCTGGTCTATAAACGATCTTGAGGACTATGTTTATAACCTCCTACTGTGGCAAGCAGGAGCAGCATTCCCATCTACCTCGCAGAAAGACGCAGTGGCAAGTAAGGTTAAAGGGAGGAAGAAAGTTGTGTCCCAAAATGTACAGCAACTGATGTGTCAACATGCTTTTTTTTCAATTCTCAATTACATTTAAAGATGAATTTCCAAACAGTTAACTGATATTTGGAGTGGTTTTCAGGGCTTCTGTTTAAAAGCAAAGTGTATGTTTTGTAAATAAGGTTTTTGGGGCAGAGCCTTTTCACTTTCTCTTGTATTATTTACAATTTAGAAATGACTTGTGTGTGTTTTTTTATTTTGAAACTGGCAGTGGATCCAGGTGTTCTGAAGGACTTGGCAGTGCGCCTGTTGTTTGTTACTTGTTATATTGCATCCAGTTATTTGCAACTTGGTGTGAAAATCCTGATGTTTCTTGCAAGGTAGTCCAGGGCTGGCAGACCACTGCAAACACATATATAAACTCAGAAGACCTTGTAACCACATTACAATTAAGATAAACAATTCTGAAATAAAATGTACACCGTTCAACCTTTAAAATAACTCGGACTGTCAATCTTGACATGAGGGGTGAAATGCTGAATAGTACAGAAATTCAAGAAAAAAAAGCTGAAATGTGCAGTTTGGTGTTGGTTTGATCAATCTGTGCCTTGCTGGAAGGAGCCACAGCTGTGTTTATTAACTGGAGAATACATCTGGGTTGCTGCAGCCACTTGTAAACTGCCTGATGCAATCCATGGGATTCTTTTCAGGACTGCAGATTGCTCTAAAACACCCAGCAGTGGCCTCGGGATCAATTCAACCCCTGAGCGAGAGCTGGACTTCTTGAGTTCAAACTCTTGAGGACTATTCTACAAAAAGGTCTAGACACTCACAAATTAACTCCAAATTGTCATTAGCATGATTTTTTCAGATAGCAGAAACACACCCAATAAAGTTAACAACTCAGAAATAAACAATTTGGACATTTAATGTAGGGCCTCGTGGTCAGTCTAGCATGGTTTATTATTCGTTTTTTAAATGCAAATGCTGTAAAATGTGCTAATGATGATTTCGAGTAGGTAGATCCCAGTTCATATTTCAATATGGTTTTGCATTCAGATCACAGGACATTGGGAAGGTGGCTTCTATCCAAGCAGTCATGATAACATTTGTCTTCAGCACATTTGCAATACAGTGGCTGTGCAGTTGACATGAAAGACTGCCCTGTTGCATTAATGCACAAATGTGGACATTAAACAACATTGTCAATAAATGAAATGATTCTTATGTATAATGTGGAAGATCCCTATATTTGTAGTATGATTTGAAGGATAAATAAATGCAGTTTGAAGACATGCCCTTATGTCATTGCAGGTTTGTCAAACTAGTCAATCATTTATCATGAAACTTGTATCTGTAGCCTGCAGTGTTCTTCACTATTTAACAGCTTAAAAAGTCCAACTCTCTTGTTCACTGCTAACGGCAGTAAAAATGATTTATTTTTATATACAGAAGGAACTGATTAAGCTATTGGCCAATCAATTAGCAATCACCTCAACAATAGCCAGCCCTATTCATGCACAGCAATATGTGAGAACCTGACTGAGAAGGGAGTGAATGGCAAGCACATGCTTTTTAACGCATATTGATTGCTGACAATTTGACAGTTAGGGAGCGATAGCTTTAACTACCAACAATTGTAACCTGTTTTTGTTTAAAACCAGTGTTGGGCATTATTGCAATCAGGCAGTACAGTATACCTTTTATCGTCAGGTAAAGGTCAATGTTTGTGCACAACAGTACCATCTGCATAGAGAGGGATAGTAATGGCCCTGCACTCACTGGGAAAATCATTGATACAAACTGAAAAAAGAGGACCTAAATCTGAGCCCTGTGGGACTCCTTGTGTCAAAGCTGATTGAGTATCTTGTAACACAACAGTTTGTCATCTATTAGTCAAATAAGCATTAACTAACCCGTTGAAACACCAATGCACACACAACGCTTACCCACTGCACCAGACCCACGAACCCTACCAATGACCCTTACCCACTGCACCAGACAAACGACCCTTACCCACTGCACCAGACACACGACCCTTACCCACTGCACCAGACACACGACCCTTACCCACTGCACCAGACACACGACCCTTACCCACTGCACCAGACACACGACCCTTACCCACTGCACCAGACCCACGACCCTTACCCACTGCACCAGACACACGACCCTTACCCATTGCTTCAGACCCACGACTTTTACCAACGTCCCTTACCCACTGCACCAGACCCACGACCCTTATCCACTGCACCAGACACACGACCCTTACCCACTGCACCAGACACACGACCCTTACCCATTGCACAGACCCACGACCTTTACCAACTGACCCTTACCAACGACCCTTACCCACTGCACCAGACACACGACCCTTACCCACTGCACCAGACACACGACCCTTATCCACTGCACCAGACCCACGACCCTCACCCACTGCACCAGACCCACGACCCTTACCAACGACCCTTACCCACTGCACCAAACACACGATCCTTATCCACTGCACCACACACGACCCTTACCCACTGCACCAGACCCACGACCCTTATCCACTGCACCAGACACACGACCCTTACCCACTGCACCAGACACACGACCCTTACCCATTGCATCAGACCCACGACCTTTACCAACTGACCCTTACCCACTGTACCAGACACACGACCCTTACCCACTGCACCAGACACACGACCCTTACCCACTGCACCAGACACACGACCCTTACCCACTGCACCAGACACACGACCCTTACCCATTGCATCAGACCCACGACCTTTACCAATGACCCTTACCCACTGTACCAGACACACGACCCTTACCCACTGCACCAGACACACGACCCTTACCAACGACCCTTACCCACTGCACCAGACACACGACCCTTACCCACTGCACCAGACACACAACCCCTACCCACTGCACCAGACACACGACCCTTACCCACTGCACCAGACACACGACCCTCACCCACTGCACCAGACCCACGACCCTTACCAACGACCCTTACCCACTGCATGTCAAAGCTGATTGAGTATCTTGTAACACAACAGTTTGTCATCTATTAGTCAAATAAGCATTAACTAACCCGTTGAAACACCAATGCACACACAACGCTTACCCACTGCACCAGACCCACGAACCCTACCAATGACCCTTACCCACTGCACCAGACAAACGACCCTTACCCACTGCACCAGACACACGACCCTTACCCACTGCACCAGACACACGACCCTTACCCACTGCACCAGACACACAACCCCTACCCACTGCACCAGACACACGACCCTTATCCACTGCACCAGACCCACGACCCTTACCCACTGCACCAGACACACGACCCTTACCCACTGCACCAGACCCACGACCCTTACCAACGACCCTTACCCACTGCACCAGACACACGACCCTTATCCACTGCACCAGACACACGACCCTTACCCACTGCACCAGACACACGACCCTTACCCATTGCTTCAGACCCACGACCTTTACCAACGACCCTTACCCACTGCACCAGACACACGACCCTTACCCACTGCACCAGACACACACGACCCTTACCCACTGCACCAGACACACGACCCTTACCCACTGCACCAAACACACGACCCTTACCCACTGCACCAAACACACGACCCTTACCCACTGCACCAGACCCACGACCCTTACCCACTGCACCAGACACACGACCCTTACCAACGACCCTTACCCACCAAACACACGACCCTTATCCACTGCACGACCCTTACCCACTGCACCAGACACACGACCCTTACCCACTGCACCAGACACACGACCCTTACCCACTGCACCAGACACACAACCCCTACCCACTGCACCAGACACACGACCCTTACCCACTGCACCAGACACACGACCCTACCCACTGCACCAGACACACGACCCTTACTCAGGCGCACGGACCTTAAACTGCACCAGGTGACACCCGACCCTTACCCAGGCTTCAACCCACGACTGTTACCAACTGTCCTTACCCACTGCACCAGGACACCACGACCGTATCCACACTGCACACAGACCCACGACCCTTACCTACACGAGACACACCCACCCTTACCCAACTGCACCAGACACACGACCCTTACCCACGTGCACCAGACAACACGACCTACCCACCCGAGACAGACACGACCTTACCCACTGCACCAGACCTTACACGACCCTTACCGTACTGCACCAGACCCACGACACCTACCCGACCCTTATCCACTGCACCAGACACAACGACCATTACCCACTGGGCACCAGACACACGGACCCGTACCCACTGCACCAGGACCACACGACCCTTATCCACTGTGCACAGACACCTTACACAACGACCCTTTACACACGACCCTTACCCACTGCACCAGACACACGACCCTTACCCACTGCACCAGACACACGACCCTTACCAACGACACCAGACCCACTGCACCAGACATACCCACCTTACCAGACTGCACCAGACACACGACCCTTACCCACTGCACCAGACACACGACCCTTACCCACTGCACCAAACACACGACCCTTACCCACTGCACCAGACACACGACCCTTACCCACTGCACCAGACACACGACCCTTACCCACTGCACCAGACACACGACCCTTACCAACGACCCTTACCCACTGCACCAGACACACGACCCTTATCCACTGCACCAGACAAAGACCCTTACCAACGACCCTTACCCACTGCACCAGACCCACGACCCTTACCCACTGCACCAGACACACGACCCTTACCCACTGCACCAGACACACGACCCTTACCCACTGCACCAGACACACGACCCTTACCCACTGCACCAGACACACGACCCTTACCCACTGCACCAGACACACGACCCTTACCCACTGCACCAGACACACGACCCTTACCCACTGCACGACACACTTACCCACTGCACCAGACACACGACCCTTACCCACTGCACCAGACACACGACCCTTACCCACTGCATCAGACCCACGACCCTTACCAACGACCCTTACCCACTGCACCAGACACACGACCCTTACCCACTGCACCAGACACACGACCCTTACCCACTGCACCAGACACACGACCCTTACCCACTGCACCAGACACACAACCCCTACCCACTGCACCAGACACACGACCCTTATCCACTGCACCAGACCCACGACCCTCACCCACTGCACCAGACCCACGACCCTTACCAACGACCCTTACCCACTGCATGTCAAAGCTGATTGAGTATCTTGTAACACAACAGTTTGTCATCTATTAGTCAAATAAGCATTAACTAACCCGTTGAAACACCAATGCACACACAACGCTTACCCACTGCACCAGACCCACGAACCCTACCAATGACCCTTACCCACTGCACCAGACAAACGACCCTTACCCACTGCACCAGACACACGACCCTTACCCACTGCACCAGACACACGACCCTTACCCACTGCACCAAACACACGACCCTTACCCACTGCACCAGACACACCAATGACCCTTACCCACTGCACCAGACACACGACCCTTACCCACTGCACCAGACACACGACCCTTACCAACGACACCAGACCCACTGCACCAGACACGACCCTTACCCACTGCACCAGACACACGACCCTTACCCACTGCACCAGACACACGACCCTTACCCACTGCACCAGACACACGACCCTTACCCACTGCACCAGACCCACGACCCTTACCAACGACCCTTACCCACTGCACCAAACACACGACCCTTACCCACTGCACCAGACACACGACCCTTACCCACTGCACCAGACACACGACCCATACCCACTGCACCAGACCCACGACCCTTACCAACGACCCTTACCCACTGCACCAGACACACGACCCTTACCCACTGCACCAGACACACACGACCCTTACCCACTGCACCAGACACACGACCCTTACCCACTGCACCAGACACACGACCCTTACCCACTGCACCAGACACACGACCCTTACCCACTGCACCAGACACGACCCTTACCAACGACCCTTACCCACTGCACCAGACACACGACCCTTACCCACTGCACCAGACACACGACCCTTACCCACTGCACCAGACCCACGACCCTTACCAACGACCCTTACCCACTGCACCAGACACACGACCCTTATCCACTGCACCAGACACACGACCCTTACCCACTGCACCAGACACACGACCCTTACCCATTGCATCAGACCCACGACCCTTACCAACGACCCTTACCCACTGCACCAGACACACGACCCTTACCCACTGCACCAGACACACGACCCTTACCCACTGCACCAGACACACGACCCTTACCCACTGCACCAGACCCACGACCCTTATCCACTTCACTAGACACACGACCCTTACCCACTGCACCAGACACACGACCCTTACCCACTGCACCAGACACACGACCCTTACCCACTGCACCAGACACACGACCCTTACCCACTGCACCAGACACACGACCCTTACCCACTGCACCAGACACACGACCCTTATCCACTGCACCAGACACACGACCCTTACCCACTGCACCAGACACACGACCCTTACCCACTGCACCAGACACACGACCCTTACCCACTGCACCAGACACACGACCCTTACCAACGACCCTTACCCACTGCACCAGACACACGACCCTTACCCACTGCACCAGACAAACGACCCTTACCAACGACCCTTACCCACTGCACCAGACACACGACCCTTATCCACTGCACCAGACACACGACCCTTACCCACTGCACCAGACACACGACCCTTACCCACTGCATCAGACCCACGACCCTTACCAACGACCCTTACCCACTGCACCAGACACACGACCCTTATCCACTGCACCAGACACACGACCCTTACCCACTGCACCAGACACACGACCCTTACCCACTGCACCAGACACACGACCCTTACCAACGACCCTTACCCACTGCACCAGACACACGACCCTTACCCACTGCACCAGACACACGACCCTTACCAACGACCCTTACCCACTGCACCAGACACACGACCCTTATCCACTGCACCAGACACACGACCCTTACCCACTGCACCAGACCCACGACCCTTACCCACTGCACCAACGACCCCTACCCACTGCACCAGACACACGACCCTTACCCACTGCACCAGACACACGACCCTTACCCACTGCACCAGACACACGACCCTTACCCATTGCATCAGACCCACGACCTTTACCAACGACACACGACCCTTACCCACTGCACCAGACACACGACCCTTACCCACTGCACCAGACACACGACCCTTACCCACTGCACCAGACACACGACCCTTACCCATTATCCACTGGGACACAGACACGTGGACCGTACCCACTGCACCAGACAACGACCCTTTACATGACACCTTACCCATTGCATCAGAACCCATGACCACGACCCTTACCACTGCACCACACTGCTGAACCCAGATACACGACCTTACCCACTGATCAGACAACACGACCTACCCACTGCACCAGACACACGACCCTTACCCACTGCACCAGACACACGACCGTTAACACCATCGACACAGGAGACGTGACTGCACCACCCCTTACCACAGCGCACCCAACTGAACCAGGACACAAGACCCTTACCCACTGCACCAGACACACGACCCGCTACCGTGACGACCCACTGCCCACCACACACACACAAACGACCCTGGTACTTGTGTCGGGAATGGGTGACAACTGCACCAGGGACCCATGACCTGTTTACCCACTGCACCAGACACACGACCCTTACCCACTGCACCAGACACACGACCCTTACCCACTGCACCAGACACACGACCCTTACCCACCCTTACCCACTGCACCAGACACACAACCCCTACCCACTGCACCAGACACACGACCCTTACCCACTGCACCAGACACACGACCCTTACCCACTGCACCAGACACACGACCCTTACCCACTGCACCAGACACACGACCCTTACCCACTGCACCAGACACACGACCCTTACCCACTGCACCAGACACACGACCCTTACCACACTGCACCAGACACACGACCCTTACCCACTGCACCAGACACACGACCCTTACCCACTGCACCAGACACACGACCCTTACCCACTGCACCAAACACACGACCCTTATCCACTTCACTAGACACACGACCCTTACCCACTGCACCAGACACACGACCCTTACCCACTGCACCAGACACACAACCCTTACCCACTGCACCAGACACACGACCCTTACCCACTGCACCAGACACACGACCCTTACCCACTGCACCAGACACACGACCCTTATCCACTGCACCAAACACACGACCCTTACCCACTGCACCAGACCCACGACCCTTATCCACTGCACCAGACACACGACCCTTACCCACTGCACCAGACACACGACCCTCCAAGTCATTAGTCAGTTTCAGAGTTTGGGTCTGAACCCTGACTGATAAGAAGTCAGTATATTATTACAATGTAAATAATGTGAGTCTTGATTAGGAACTAATTTCTCAGAGATCTTAGATATTACAGGCAGAACAGAAATAGAGTTATAATGAATTAATTCAGAAATATTTTCTGATTTATGTAATGGTCATCACCAGCGCTTGCATTCAAGTCTGGTAGAACACCAGCTCTTTATCACATTTAGCTTTGGTGGGTAGATTTACACATATTGAAATGTGCCTTTGTATTTATGTTGAATTTTGAGTTATTAAGTTTTATTTTTAAGTAAACCAAACAACTATTGATTATTCAAGGTCTCTTGTGTAGTCTTTAGTTTCTCATGTTGTAACTGCGACAGGGTAAAAGCCCCTGTCCCCCGACTTGGTCCATATCAATACTATTTGTAACTGTAAAACTGTGGAATGCTAATTTCTGATGCTTTTCTCTACAAGCCTTTGAAGATTAATTGGCTTAAGAAGCCCCGAGGCCTGGTGCAGGAGTCCTGTAGTGAGAAGGTTGAGGTTCCATGCTAAAATCACAAGCATTAGGTCATTAGGATACAGAATTGGCTAATTGGTAAATTTCCACAGAAGAGAGAGGAGAGAGGAGAGAGGATAGAGGAGGCAGGAGAGAAGAGAGAGGAGAGAGGAGGGAGGAGGGAGGAGGGAGGGAGGAGGAGAGGAGAGAGGGGAGAGGAGAGGAGAGAGAAGGAGAGGAGAGAGGAGAGAGAGGAGAGAGGAGAGAGGAGATAGGAGAGAGGAGAGAAGAGAGAGGAGAGAGGATAGAGGAAGGAGGAGGGAGGAGAGGAGAGAGGAGAGAGGAGGGAGGAGATGAGAGAGAAGAGAGAGGAGATAGGAGATGAGAGAGAAGAGAGAGGAGATAGGAGAGAGGAGAGAATATGGAGAAGAGAGAAGAGATGAGAGAGGAGAGAATAGGGAGGAGAGAGGAGAGGGGAGAGGATGGTTCAGCTCACCACTACCACCCCTGCACTGACTCAGGAGCGTTGAAGACGAACACACGCTGTCCTCCGAAGCGTGTGCCGTCAGCCAACCACTTCTTTTCATTTAGTAGACTTTTATAGCAGTTATTTCTAGTTTTGTTACATTAACTTAAATAAAATAATTTACCCTTTGGTGTTAAAAGCTAACAATACAGTATATTCCAGATTATATGTAAACAAACCTGCATTCAAACTTTCTTGCAGATGCACTCAGATGGGATATTCCAGGTATATTTATGTATTTGTCATTGAGAGAAACAGTCCCTGATCAGTGTTAATCAGACGATGGTGTGTATAGTGGCTCCAGACCTGTTATTAACTGACTCTGTGTGTACAGTGGCTCCAGACCTGTTATTAACTGACTCTGTGTGTACAGTGGCTCCAGACCTGTTATTAACTGACTCTGTGTGTACAGTGACTCCAGACCTGTTATTAACTGACCCTGTGTGTACAGTGACTCCAGACCTGTTATTAACTGACTCTGTGTGTACAGTGACTCCAGACCTGTTATTAACTGACTCTGTGTGTACAGTGGCTCCAGACCTGTTATTAACTGACCCTGTGTGTACAGTGACTCCAGACCTGTTATTAACTGACTCTGTGTGTACAGTGGCTCCAGACCTGTTATTAACTGACTCTGTGTGTACAGTGGCTCCAGACCTGTTATTAACTGACTCTGTGTGTACAGTGGCTCCAGACCTGTTATTAACTGACTCTGTGTGTACAGTGACTCCAGACCTGTTATTAACTGACTCTGTGTGTACAGTGACTCCAGACCTGTTATTAACTGACCCTGTGTGTACAGTGACTCCAGACCTGTTATTAACTGACCCTGTGTGTACAGTGACTCCAGACCTGTTATTAACTGACCCTGTGTGTACAGTGACTCCAGACCTGTTATTAACTGACCCTGTGTGTACAGTGACTCCAGACCTGTTATTAACTGACTCTGTGTGTACAGTGACTCCAGACCTGTTATTAACTGACCCTGTGTGTACAGTGACTCCAGACCTGTTATTAACTGACCCTGTGTGTACAGTGACTCCAGACCTGTTATTAACTGACCCTGTGTGTACAGTGACTCCAGACCTGTTATTAACTGACTCTGTGTGTACAGTGACTCCAGACCTGTTATTAACTGACTCTGTGTGTACAGTGGCTCCAGACCTGTTATTAACTGACTCTGTGTGTACAGTGGCTCCAGACCTGTTATTAACTGACTCTGTGTGTACAGTGGCTCCAGACCTGTTATTAACTGACTCTGTGTGTACAGTGGCTCCAGACCTGTTATTAACTGACTCTGTGTGTACAGTGGCTCCAGACCTGTTATTAACTGACTCTGTGTGTACAGTGGCTCCAGACCTGTTATTAACTGACTCTGTGTGTACAGTGGCTCCAGACCTGTTATTAACTGACCCTGTGTGTACAGTGGCTCCAGACCTGTTATTAACTGACTCTGTGTGTACAGTGGCTCCAGACCTGTTATTAACTGACTCTGTGTGTACAGTGGCTCCAGACCTGTTATTAACTGACTCTGTGTGTACAGTGACTCCAGACCTGTTATTAACTGACCCTGTGTGTACAGTGGCTCCAGACCTGTTATTAACTGACCCTGTGTGTACAGTGACTCCAGACCTGTTATTAACTGACCCTGTGTGTACAGTGGCTCCAGACCTGTTATTAACTGACCCTGTGTGTACAGTGACTCCAGACCTGCTATTAACTGACCCTGTGTGTACAGTGACTCCAGACCTGCTATTAACTGACCCTGTGTGTACAGTGACTCCAGACCTGCTATTAACTGACCCTGTGTGTACAGTGACTCCAGACCTGTTATTAACTGACTCTGTGTGTACAGTGACTCCAGACCTGTTATTAACTGACTCTGTGTGTACAGTGGCTCCAGACCTGTTATTAACTGACTCTGTGTGTACAGTGACTCCAGACCTGTTATTAACTGACTCTGTGTGTACAGTGGCTCCAGACCTGTTATTAACTGACTCTGTGTGTACAGTGGCTCCAGACCTGTTATTAACTGACTCTGTGTGTACAGTGACTCCAGACCTGTTATTAACTGACCCTGTGTGTACAGTGACTCCAGACCTGTTATTAACTGACCCTGTGTGTACAGTGACTCCAGACCTGTTATTAACTGACTCTGTGTGTACAGTGACTCCAGACCTGTTATTAACTGACCCTGTGTGTACAGTGACTCCAGACCTGTTATTAACTGACCCTGTGTGTACAGTGGCTCCAGACCTGTTATTAACTGACCCTGTGTGTACAGTGACTCCAGACCTGTTATTAACTGACTCTGTGTGTACAGTGACTCCAGACACGCCGCTGTATCATCACCTCTGCAGGTAAACCAATTGCAGGTGATTCCCAGGCACTCTCTACCCTAATGCTGATTAGCAGAGTTTACAATAACAGCAGATCCACTAATCCAGTCCGACTAAGTCCTCTTTCCCCCCCATTGTCCGACAAATGCCTCCTACAAGCTCAATTTGTTCTCCCTAATAAAGCGTTGACAAAGCTGCTAGCACAGGAGTGGGGCGGAGACAGGGACAACGGAGCTCAGGGGGGGATCAGGTGAATGAGGCTGGCTGGCTCCAGGAGGGTAGTGGGTTCATTAAACCTGCAAGTGGGGGAGAGCCTTTAAGCGCTGGACTACACAGCCTCCTATAGCACAGTGAAATCAGAAGCTAAGTCAAGGTGAATGAGTCATGCATGGTAGCACCATTACAGGACAAGGTTAGTACAGGCATGGGGGAGAGACATGGTAAACAACAACATTACAGTTCAAACTTACACTGGTACACTTTTATAAGGGACATAGCTATAAGCATTTTATCTGCAGTCAAACAGCAGTTGATTTTACGCTCTGATAAGAACATGCGGCTTCAGTGCAGGGGTGCACCAATCACTGTTCAGCTTGTCACTGCTCTCTGGTCATTTCTGAACTGAATGAACGTTTATTTTACTGCCACTATAGGGTTAATTCAATAACCTAATGAAATGCATGCTGCAGCAGTTAGAAAACGTGCATTGAAAAGTAAGGGTTCCGCCACCAAATACCATTTTTTAAATAAAACTTTTAAACAAAAACTATGAGGAAGTTGAACTCTTTTAAGGAGTTTGTGTTTAATAAGGGATACTGGCATTGCTGTACCATGTACAGTTAATAATGGAACCCCCCAATCAACAGCTTTCTCAAGTTATTTATTTATTTCTCTTTGTTTGTCTGAAATAATCGTTGTATTTGAAAGTGTTGCAGAGACAGAGTCTATAAACGCTATTATACTGCAGGGAAAAGCCCATTCTAAAGAAAGCCATGCCGTTGTCTAATGTTTCTTGTTGGGTTGCTGATCACTCTGTGTAATTGCATTGCTTGGATTCCTGTGGACCTGTTAGATGAATAAAGGTTGTGCACTGCTTTTAAATATACCTGTGGTCTGGGACTCCGATTCTCTAAAGGGCATCATTCTGTCAGGGGCTCAGGAGCGCTCAGAAGGAGGGCCTGTGACAGACACCTCTCAGCATTGTTGCCAGGTGGATATCAGGGGGAGGGCCCGTGACAGACACCTCCCAGCATTGTTACCAGCTGGATATCAGACAGCCCCTGACAGACACCTCCCAGCATTGTTACCAGGTGGATATCAGAGAGCCCGTGACAGACACCTCTCAGCATTGTTACCAGGTGGATATCAGGGGGAGGGCCCGTGACAGACACCTCCCAGCATTGTTACCAGCTGGATATCAGACAGCCCCTGACAGACACCTCCCAGCATTGTTACCAGGTGGATATCAGAGAGCCCGTGACAGACACCTCTCAGCATTGTTACCAGGTGGATATCAGGGGGAGGGCCCGTGACAGACACCTCCCAGCATTGTTACCAGCTGGATATCAGACAGCCCCTGACAGACACCTCCCAGCATTGTTACCAGGTGGATATCAGAGAGCCCGTGACAGACACCTCTCAGCATTGTTACCAGGTGGATATCAGGGGGAGGGCCTGTGACAGACACCTCCCAGCATTGTTACCAGGTGGATATCAAAAGTTGGGTTGCAATGTTATTTGCACCAGATTTTAAACTTTTTTTTACTGCAGTAGTACAGGGAAGATTGTTACAGGTAAAAGCTTGTGTAAAAAACTAAACTTGTATATTTATTAATGTGTATGCTTCCAATGATGGACAAGAGAGTGGATTTTTTTAAGACTCTGAGTAGTGTCTTGTCGTAGTGTCAGCTGGACGAGATTGTTTCATTAGCAGGTAATTTTAATTGCACTATTGATCAGCCTGATAGGAATGGCTCAGAGCCCACCTGCAGTCAGTCAGGGAACTGATTCCAGTTTTAACTGCACATGATCTTGTGGATATCTGGAGATCAGCACATAATAATATCAGACAATACACATGGGATAAAGGGAGCGTTGGGAGGATTTCTTTAGCCAGGCTGAATAAATGCTATGTGTTTACATTTATTTACTAAATCGGAGACCACAGTATGGTTATTTTAGAAATGGTTAGTCCATATGAATTCTCAGACCACAGACCTTTTCTTCAATGAGAAAGTGATGGGATGTGGCCAAAGTTCAGATAAAAATGTTATGTCAGCATGTCACACAGACAGCCGAAGTGGGCGGCGTCAGAACCAGAAAGGGGGGAATGAAATACACAAAGACAGAACAGATGAAATGATGATGGCGCTTGCTTGTGCCGGTTTATTGAACATAAAAGGGTTTTAAACAGAAAACAACAGGACACGGCATTCTATGCCAAAATAAAAAGACAAACAAAAACGGACTAATACTAAACAAAAATACGGTGAGCAGATACTTGTTGTTGTTGTTGTTGTTATTATTATTATTATTATACTTATTTCCTCCGTCTCCAATCCCGTTCTCCACTCACCGAACACCCAACCCCGCGTATATGACAACATGCTCCTTTTATGCAGCTGTACCGAGACTCGACTGCTAATCAATCATTCAATTGGAGTCTCGGTGCTACTGCACGTGAATTAATCAAGTGCAATTCCCCGTGCTCGCGTATTATTACATTTTACTTGAACGTGAAGTGCTGTGCAATCCTCGTGCCTAAATATACATACATTAAACACTCGTGTTACACAGACCCGTTTATATCCCGTGTACCAATGTCTATACACCAACATTTAAACACACCACACGCAACACATAACAGATAATATACACAGGGGCGGGCACTTTGTCACACAGCAGTACACTAAAAAAATCTCATAGCACTAGTGTAGCAATGAAAGAGCTGGAAGCAGACATCACTGGAATTTTTAAACATCTCGGTCGTGTTTTTAGGAGGAGAGGGGGTGGCAAAAGGAAAACTGGAGTGGGGTTATTGAACAGGCAAAAGGAAGGCGGTGTTGTCTCGAATCAGACTCGAGTTCATCTATTATAAGGGCTTAGAGGGTGTGCTGTGCTCCGTTGAGGAGGGACAGTTTGTAAGGGAATAATTGCATAGAACCATTCCTGTACCTGTTTGTTGCTACTCTGTACTACAATTATTCACTGAGTTATATGCTTTAAAGCACTTTGAGTTTATGATCTATTAGGTTTATAGAAATAAAGTAAATGTATTAAACTGCAGGTATGTGTAGCTGAAAACCAAACTGTGGGTGGGGTGACAAAAGGAACTTGGCTCCAGCTTATCGGTTGATCAGGGAGAACCCACCTTTCCACCTAACCTTTATTGTACTACCTTTTAAATACCTGTCTGCCTTTCTTTGTTACACCGAGTTGGCTCTAGCTTATTGGTTGAAAGGGAAACCACCCTGTCTCTCTGTAAAGGTATAATAACTGTATGCTAACTCTGTATGGCAGAACACTGCTCGGGCTTCCTAACACTGATGTGTTGAGCGGTTCTCATTTGCACAAACTAATCAAACTTTATAACTCTGAATACCCGGTGCAGTTGGCTCTTTTAGTTGCGGACCTGAAAAGTTCCACGACGAGTTATGAGTGAACTTGCGAATAATCTAAATGTGAATGTGTGCACAATAAATTGAATTTAAAAAATAAATTAAAAAAATAAGTATTTAAAAAGAAAATTCAATGTAAATGTATATACTTTATAATTGTATTTGGTTGTCTAATGAAAATACTGAATTGTCTTGAATTTGTAAATTGAATTTTTTCAATGTATTTAAAAAATGTATTTCTCTCTCTCTTTCTCTGATAAATTCCATAATATATATTCACAACAACCTAAATCGAATCTAATCTGGATTGTACAACACACAGAAGACCGACCCTTTAATACTGCAGTTAGCATAGCCTGTCTAGCTGGTATCTGGTGACCCCTGGTGGGCGCATTCATGATTGCATTTTCATGATTTACAAAACCACATTATTCCACTTTGCTCTGTGTTGAATGTGCTGTCCTGCTGGAAAAAACCTTCTGTTTTGGGCCGGGCTGGTAAGAAAGGACAATTAAAAAATTAATGTGTGTGTCTGATTTGTAATGAATACACTCTGTGTCGGTGAAGTCTTTCTGTTTGGAGTCCCAGAGCAGTTTTGCTTGCTTTCATGATGTCGATAACAACGTCGGTGTTCACAAGTTCTGCATGTGAACCTCACCAACGCCAAACACACTCCCTCTCTGCATGTGAACCTCAATAACGATGCACACACTCCCTCTCTGCATGTGAACCTCAGTAATGATGCACACACTCCCTCTCTGCATGTGAACCTCATCAATGCTGCACACACTCACTCTCTCTGCATGTGAACCTCACCAACACCAAACACACTCCCTCTCTGCATGTGAACCTCACCAACACCAAACACACTCCCTCTCTGCATGTGAACCTCACCAACACCAAACACACTCCCTCTGCATGTGAACCTCACCAACACCAAACACACTCCCTCTGCATGTGAACCTCACCAACACCAAACACACTCCCTTTGCATGTGAAGCTCACCAATGCCAAAAACACTCCCTCCCTGCATGTGAACCTCACCAACACCAAACACACTCCCTTTGCATGTGAACCTCACCAATGCAAAAAACACTCCCTCCCTGCATGTGAACCTCACCAACAACAAACACACTCCCTTTGCATGTGAACCTCACCAATGCCAAAAACACTCCCTCTCTGCATGTGAACCTCACCAACACCAAACACACTGAGTGGAATAAAGGAAAAAACAGTTGACTAGTCGACTAGTCACTAGTTTAAAACAGAATATATTAATAAATGATGTATTTAGTAACATGATGCTGTTTATGCACTGTATTTTAAAACTGCTGGGGATTTTTTTTAAACTATTTATTAATATTTTGAAATGTCATTTCTATGTAATGGATTGCAAGCACAGCGGCAATGCTCTCTGAAACTGCACACTTCACAATTCCTTTCCGTTTTAATTGAAATAGCTGAATACTATTACAATAATGACATTGCTAGTTATACTACTGTACACTTTAAACACACAGCATTGTTACTATGCTGCTGTTGCTTTGAAACTATGGTGTGTGATTAGTCGACTACCATTTTCTCAGGTCCACACTCACTTTTCTATTTGACTGTTTGGTGCTACCCCTAACTGGAAGCTGTTTAACTAAACTGCAACGGAATTGAACTAGTAGCAATGCCACTAATTACCACTAGATGGCAGAAGATTTGTAGATTAGTGGTAATGGGGTACCTGAAATGCATCAGTGTTTCCGTTTTCTAGGAATGTATTTGGGACTGCTTTATCGGCTTATTTACAGAAAATAAAGATTGAAAGTATAAATACTTAATCAGTAAGTAGCTTCAAATGACGTTGTCTGCTAGTTCTTGTCTTATTGTCCTCTTACCTGTTAGCAGCCGTTCTGAGTGCTTCTTATTGCAGTGACTCCAGTTCTGGGTTATATTGTTCTGAGTGCAATCACACCAGTACTGGAGCGGATCTTTTTCACAGATTTCTTCTTCAATTTCAGTATCTCCCATATAATATTTATAATGCACATTTTTATTGCCTGTGTGCAGTACCTTAAACTTTTCTCTATTAAATGTAATTTGCCAGGTGTCTGCCCAGACCACTTACTAAACTACCAAACCACTTCTTACTAAACTACCAAACCACTTCTTACTAAACAACCAAACCACCTCTTACTAAAAAACACTTACTAAACTACCAAACCACCTCTTACTAAAATACCAAACCACCTCTTACTAAAATACCAAACCACCTCTTACTAAAATACCAAACTACTTATTACTAAACAACCAAACCACCTCTTACTAAAAAACACTTACTAAACTACCAAACCACTTCTTACTAAAATACCAAACCACCTCTTACTAAACTACCAAACCACCTCTTACTAAAAAACACTTACTAAACTACCAAACCACCTCTTACTAAACTACCAAACCACGTCTTACTAAACTACCATACCACTTCTTACTAAACTACCAAACCACTTACTAAACTGCCAAACCACCTCTTACTAAAAAACACTTACTAAACTACCAAACCACCTCTTACTAAACTACCAAACCACATCTTACTAAACTACCATACCACTTCTTACTAAACTACCAAACCACTTCTTACTAAACTACCAAACCACCTCTTACTAAAAACCACTTACTAAACTACTAAACTACCAAACCACCTTTTACTAAACTACCAAGCCACTTTTGAGATCTCTGAATGGAGTTTTTTTTTTTGCAATTTGTAGAACAGTCAATCACTCAAGAGTAAGGGTTGGCACTGAATGAACCCGCCTCTATTAAACTCTCTTAATTATTTAAAGCAACAATGTAGCAATCCTTTTTGATCCGGGCCTAGTGTGTGCTGAAATACACAAAGAAACTGATATCCATAGCCTAGCTGTTGTTGTTCACTGATGTTCATTTGTAAGCTATGGGCTTTCAGTACCTAACTATTAAAGCACAGCCTTTGGGTAAGTCTGGTTTTGAGACTGTTGCATCTGTAAACTTGGCTGGCTTTCAAACAGCAACAAAGAGGAGCAGCCCGCAGATGCTTCCTTTCATAATCACTTTAATAGCAATATAACACCAGTGCTGCTGGGTGTGCTGTGTGGAGAAGGCATTCATAATCACTTCAAGAGAAAGGGCGCTGTGTCTCTTTATTGGGATGTAAAGAAACTAGAAGGCCAGCAAGGTGTGCAGTATAATAATGCACTAGACTCTGGGGCTAGAGTTTGAATCAGCTCATGTTCACTACATAGCGCCTAGTGTATTACACATCACATCCACCACACAATTCAGCAATGTCAGTCTTCACCTGAGGGGCCCAGGACTGAACTACAGAAAGGGGTCGAATTGCTCTGATGCTGTGGCGAGGTGTGTTTAACACTGCAAGGCATGTTTCTCACTATATAGTTCAACTATTTAATGTTAAACAAATGAACAGTATTCTGCATGCTGTGTACAATACAGTATTTTAGGACAGGAGCACACTGAAGTACTGTAGCGGAGTCAGTTATGTGGGCTGGCGCTGTTTTTTTTTGTTTTTTTTTTACATTTTGAAATTAATTAACCATTTTTTTTTTTTTTTTTTTAAATAGTGTTCTCCAGGGCCCCTTTCGGGACATTTGGGCCCCGAGGAAATTTCCCCTGGCTCTCCACCCTCTGGAAGGGCTTTTACACAGACTAAAGACTGTAGTGCTTCTTTTCACAATACCTCAGTGATCTGTACCTGCTTGTTTTCAAGACTGGCTTTCTTTTTTAAACTACGTTCCACCGGTGGGTTTAGTTATGTTTAAAAGCCAGCGCATAGTAATTAGTATTATTTTGATGGTGATATGTGCGCGACCTCTCATGAAGTAAAAGTCATTGCAACTCTCCTTTTCTTAGTTTGTTGTTATTGTTGTTGTTTTTCTCGGGGCCTTCGCCAGCCCCACCTGGTGGTTCACGGCAGACGTGCTCCTGCAATAACAGTGCCCTTCAAAGCGCATGCCCGATCAGAGCTCACTCGTTTATCTGTATGGACTGCGCAGGATGGCACGGAGACCGCAGCTTCTTACTTTATTTGTGTCGCTCAACTTATTTTTTAATTGCAACGGAATATCTCCTACGGTCAGTTCAAAGAAGCTGGCATCCGAAACATGTGGGCGGCAGGTAAAGAAACAGGCTTTTGTTTTTACTTGAAATGAAGAAACTGATTTATACAATGTAACAGCCTCTGTGATCCAGCTGGCATCTGTGGCGAGGGGCTTCAGAAAACTTGTGGGGTGTTTGCTTTGAGTCATTATTATTATTATTATTATTATTATTATTATTATTATTATTAATAATTATAATAATAATAATAATAATAATAATAATAATAATAATGCACACGCAACGGGGACGTCGGGGGACATTTAAAAAAATCTTGTGATAACAGAGATGTAACGTACAGGTACGGTGTGGTTATATTAAAAAACAATATTCCAATGCTGAGGCATTTAACTGCAGTGAAAGGTGTGAGCCATACAAAACGCAAAGCGTTTAGACATTACTTTTATAACATGGTGTTGTTTGTATTATTGTTTTTGCCCGTGTGATTCTGTTGCATGGGTAACAATAGTTAATACAATACTCGCAGCTAACAATACGTACCATCCTCATGCAAGTGATGAGAATTTGGAGAGTACAGACTCCTGTGTTAGTTTTGAAATTGATAAAGCTCTAGTCGTGGTTCTGCCCGCTGCTGCTCCGAGGAGGAGGGTAGTGGGGTGAGTGAGCGTTGGTTTTTTTTAATCTGCCCCGGAGCACACTGTGAAGAAGTCAATCTGCTGGTCCTATTGTCCCCGACTCTGCATTACCCGACCTGTCCTTTGAATGCTGTGATGCATTTGTCCGCCTTTTGTCATTTTAATGAAAGCGGAGACACTTGTTTTCAGACAGGCATATAAAACCAGTGAGCGGAAATCTTTGAGTCTCTCTGTCTTTTCACGTCTCTCTCTCTCGTTGTCCCCAGGTATTGTGTTTTATTGTTAAAGTTTGTAATTTGATATTGTTTCAACATATAAGTAACGACTTTCTATAATATTAGTTACCAAATCAATATAAAAATATAGGTTTTTAAATTGATTTACAAAAAAAAAAAAAAAACTACTGAAATTCAATGCTGGCGTTTTAGATATTTTGTTTAAGTGCATAATAATTTCACTGCTATTTACATGCATTGCTTTGCATTTGTTTTCGGTTATTGCCCATGTTTTTGTACCGGTATTTGTTGATTTTTTGAAATGACATTCTTGTCTGACAAGCCCCCGGTCTGTGCCATTTGACACGCTATTGAATGACTGATTAGCTGTGGAAGGAGTGGGCTACTTGGGGGCAGCGGCGGCGCCTTTGAAGTGATTCCCCCCCCCCCCCCCCCCCAAAATAGGAAGTCAAGGCTATTGGCTCAATTGAAATTCCTCAGCGCTTCCTCACGGAAACCATATGCCACCCCTACCCCCCTCCAGGAACATGGTGTGGCTGAACAACAAGGCTCTAGAGTTGTATGAAGTGTCCCATACACTCAATAAAACATTTTGCTAGATTAAAAGGTTAATTTGTAAACCCCTATTGAAGTATTACCTCTATAGTCATTCCTATAAAATTATAACACCCCACCCCCCTTTATTATGAGCCATGTCGTGTATAACCCCCTGCTGCTGCAAGTAGTTAACATGGCTAATTAGATCCCATACTGCCAAGCAGGCAGGAAGCTGATGTCCCTGCAGCTAAAAACATACTTTGGGGAATGCAAACAATATGGAGGGTCAACAAGTCATGCTTTCACTGTGATTAAAGCACAGCCCCGCTTTCATTGCAACAAGAGTCCTATTACAATTCCTGCATTTGAGCCACCTGCATTTAGTCAATCGCCTTGTATTGTATGGGCACCTGAATCGAAACACCGGATGCTGTATAAAGCACTGCTTGGGTCTTGTGGAGAGCATTGAGACAATAGACTGTGCCTTGCAAACAGCCCTGTGCAGTGCTTTGTAGTCCAGTCCAATGCCTGGCTTGTCAGAGGCACTTCCAGGCTTTTCTGTGTGTTTTTCAGGACCAGTGAAATGTTCCTATTCAGTCAAGGCCAGCTTTCCACAGTGCTGCAAATCCGTAGCCTGTACAAAGTGCATTGTGTAGTCCTTGATTATTGCCTGGAATCACCGCCTAGCTAAAAACGACTTCTCTGCAAGATCGAAGCCTTGTCAATACTTTTATTAATAATTATAATTGAACTCGTTAAAGAATGTGTTTCTACTTTGTTTCTGCCTTAGTTTGGATCGTTTTGATTATTTTGGCTTGCTTCTCTAGTTTTAAAAAGTAATCGTTTGAACCCTAATTAAGGTTGGTGTGCCGATGCGTATCTTAAGTAGTGACAGGTGGTGCGATAGTATATACAGTATATTTGTTTAGAAAAGTATATCCCTAAAAACAATGGTTAGTTAAAGAGCAAGTACCTTCCTTTCTCGGTGTTCTTTTATTGTTTCTTGGGATCGCTTGTGATGAAATGTGTTGTATAAGTTATTATCTATTTAAAGTTCAACATTTGGCATGTTCTGGCAGCATAGATTAGCTTTTTGCTGTTCTCAATAAGAATTTAATTTTACAACGTCTCTCCGGAGAAGAGAGACGTTGTGGCTGTCGGCCATTCAGCTGAACTGTGACAAGGGAAGGTATTACTGGAGGATGTTCCTGAGCCTTCAAAACCAGCCATCCAGCCCACTAACCTCTCAGGGGTTTTGTATGGGGCTGTGGGAAAGTCACTGGTTGAGTAGCTCTGAATCAGGGGAAATCTCCAGACTGCTTTAGTGAATGTAGAAGCAGGGCTTTTCAGATGCACTGGTCCCTTTCAACAGCCAAATTCCTGCTGTTCCTCAACAATGTCTCTAGCACTTAAATGGAGGAATGCTAAAAGTGGCTATAGGACTTAAATCTGTGTAACATGGGGAAGGAGAATGGAGAGATGTGCCTGTGTTTTTTTTGGGGGGGGGTGGGGGGGGGGTTTGAAGGGGTTTATAGCGCTAAACCCTTCGTATTTAAATGACTGCGAGTGGCTTAGTACTATACCTTTGTTATGAGTACAACTGCAAGCTAGAGGCTCTCCTTAAATAAATAAAACATAAAGGAAATGATTCGTCTTCCAGAACTGCCTGTTTCCCATTTCAACAGACATCTGATTTGAATGAAGTGCAGGGAAGGAGCGGCAGTGATCTTGATGAGGGAGTCGAGGCTGTGCTGTGGCCCCAGGCAGCCTGTTAAGTTAACTTGAATAGCTAATATTCAGTGAAGATGTTGAGAAAGACTTCTAGTCAAAACATTTGCCATTGAATTTATTACTTTCTATTTTGTATTTCTAAATCTGAGTTGAGTTGCCTTACCTATACATTAAAAAAACCAAAACACTATGTAGTAAAAGTTCATTTTACTTTTGTATTCCAATTTTTATATTAATTTTCACCTAAATTTATTAAAGTACGATGGCCTGTTTGTCTTTGTGTCTACATTGTCTTCAGTTATCACACATACCTGTGTGCAGTCATTCACATACCTGTCTGTCAGTGTTCCCTGTATGTAATCAGGATATCTAATATCTGGACCTCATTGCAGGTATATACACATCCTGTGCTGCTCATACGAAAGCCCTCCTCTCAAAACTTTTGTTGGTTTGTAATTTAAGAAACAACAGAGTGCTTTTTTTTAAAGCCCTGTTAATACATCTAGGGCTATATTCCCAAAACACTTAACAGAGCAAAGATGTTATAAACAAAAGAACATTGGGGCTTAATTAAAAGCATCTGTATGAGCCTTCGTTGTTTCTTCATAATTCTGTAGCATTATAAGTTTGTTTGTTTTACAAAAAAATAGTAACCTTCACATGTCTGCAAGGTGTTTAAACTGTTCTGAGTGACGAGTTCTCCAATAATGAGCATCGCACCACCTTTTCAGGCGCGTGGTGTTTGGGGATCTGCAGTGGATTTGACTGGAACTGGTTTATCCTGGATACAGAAACACCTGCCACCTGAGCTCCTGTTGTCAGGCTCTGTCAAAGTGTTGCTCATTGTAAACATCCAGGGAAGGTGTTGTGGGAGGTGTTGGTGATACGAGACTCCATGTGTAGTGGGATAGAGGCAGACTCCAGGGCAGATGTTGATGATAGGAGACTCCATGTGTAGTGGGATAGAGACGGGCTCCAGGGAAGGTGTTGTGGGGAGTTGTTGGTGATACGAGACTCTGTGTAGATAGATAGAGGCGGGCTCTTGGGCAGGTGTTGATGATATGAAACTCCCTGTGTAGTGGGATAGAGGATGGCTCCCTGGTCGGTGTTGTGTGCATGCAGTGGAAGAGCTGAGTGACACCTGCAGCCCTGCGTGGCACGGACATGTGTGAAGCTTCAACATAACGCCTGCTTTATGACCGATGACCACCTTTTCTCCACATGTGGGATGACCTACAGAAATAATGGCAGTATGATTTTTAGTGCTTTGTGGCATAACCAGCTTGATAGACGAAAGCCATCGGCTCAAAGGGTGAGCAGCCCTAGAGATGTTAATAGTTGAGAGTTTAAATGTTTTCCAAGTCTTAAATCTTTTCACACATCATGGGTCATAAATCAACTGGGGAAAACATTTCTCAACTTTGACTCAGGAGTGCTCACCAGGAGAGAGAATTTCTTTTGATGTTCGCAGTGCATCCATCGCATGCGATCTGCAAGTGTCAGATTGTGGGGATATTTGGCGGTGTCTCTCTCTCTGTACATCTACCCATGTCTTGTTCAATACATGCTCATCAACTGTTTCTCACACTGATGACTCTAATGTTGTGTTCCAGCTGTGGCGGGGGTGTAAGTTACTGCATTCAGGTGCTTATTAGTATAATAATAGTAATGTATGTTTCTGTGAGGGACAGCCCTTTACCTACTGCAGGTGTTTCTGTGTATGGATGTTTTCCTGCAGCCTGGTTCTCTATTTGAAGAGATCTCCCCTTGTGTGTGAACCTCGCTATGCTTCTAAAGGCCTGCGGGCAATGCTACATACTTTCAGCAGGAAACACAACACTTCAAATCCCCACCTTCCTTGCATTCTCTCTGTACCTGATCCCTTCAGCCCAGTGTGAGGGGTGTGGAAGGGGACAGGGCTGCACTGTCTCACTCCAGAGGGAGGGGGCAACGCTGCATTGTCTCACTCCAGAGGGAGGGGGCAACGGTGCATTGTCTCACTCCAGAGGGAGGGGGCAACGCTGCATTGTCTCACTCCAGAGGGAGGGGGCTGCACTGTCTCACTTCAGAGGGCTAGGGAGGGGACAGCTGCAGTGTCTCACTCCAGAGAGGGCCACGGTAGAGGGCCTGTGAGGGGACGGCTGCCATGTCTACCGACGTGCAGAGTGAAGTCCTCCCCCACCCCCTTCAGGGAGGGAGGGGCCACACTGTCTCACTCCAGAGGGAGGGGGCAGGGCTGCACTCTCTCACTCTAGAGGGAGGGGACTGCTCTGACTCACTTCAGAGGGAGGGAGGGACGGCTGCACTGTTTCACTCCAGAGAGGGAGGGGGCAGGGCTGCACTGTCTCGCTCTGGAGAGGGAAGGGGTAGGGTTGCACTGCCTCACTCCAGAGGGACGGGGTAGGGCTGCACTGTCTCACTCCAGAGAGGGAGGGAGCATGGGCTGCACTGTTTCACTCCAGAGAGGGAGGGGGCAGGGATGCACTGTCTCACTCCGGAGAGGGAGGGGGTAGGGTTGCACTGCCTCACTCCAGAGGGAGGGGGTAGGGCTGCACTGTCTCACTCCAGAGGAAGTTGTGTCGCACACATCTTGTGGAAACTCCCACACCATACTTCTCTCCACACGCCAGCTTATTTTGACCCCCTGCATTCATTGTCACTATTTTTACTTTGAAAATAGTTGGTTATTTTTTTAGCAGTCATTTTTTAACATTTTAGTCTCGAAGTGCTAACACAGAAAACTCGCCCCTTCAACTCTCTGGTTGGTTAAATGTGTCATGTCATAACACAGCTGTCATGTGCTTTCAAGAATATTTTTTCACCCAGCAACACGCAACTGATCTAGTCTGCTAGAAGCGCAATCAGTCCTTATTGTTAAAGGTACAGTAGCATCTGCAAAATGGGTGGATCGGCTGAAAAGGCCTGGGGAGAACCATGGTATCGTAAATAAAAAATGGCTTAACGTACACTTTTTAGATATCTATTTTATCAAATACACTGGAATCGGTGACAGTAGCATGAACAAACAGTAATACTGGTCTCCCAGAGAGGTGATGTAGGTCAGTGGTCCCAAACTGGGTTACAAGATGTCCCATCCAGGCAGGTTTCTGAGCAGGGTTCAGGGAACACATACATAAGAACATAAGAACATAAGAAAGTTTACAAACGAGAGGAGGCCATTCGGCCCATCTTGCTCGTTTGGTTGTTAGTAGCTTATTGATCCCAAAATCTCATCAAGCAGCTTCTTGAAGGATCCCAGGGTGACAGCTTCAACAACATTACTGGGGAGTTGATTCCAGACCCTCACAATTCTCTGTGTAAAAAAGTGTCTCCTATTTTCTGTTCTGAATGCCCCTTTTTCTAAACTCCATTTGTGACCCCTGGTCCTTGTTTCTTTTTTCAGGCTGAAAAAGTCCCTTGGGTCGACACTGTCAATACCTTTTAGAATTTTGAATGCTTGAATTAGGTCGCCACGTAGTCTTCTTTGTTCAAGACTGAACAGATTCAATACAGATGTATTTGCACATCAATGACAGTAATTTAAAAAGACAAAATGATCCCTAGGTTTCTTTCTAGCCTGTCTCTGTATTGCAGAAGCAAAGCAGCCCCTACAGTCGATGAGAAGCTGATGTTCTTGCCTGTCTGTGTGGACATCGTTGAAGATTAGACTAGGCAAGTGTGTCCTGCTGTTGAATAATAGTGTGCAGCGCAAAGACTAATTGAAGACATGTCAGATGCTAGAGGTTTGCAGCTGAGTAAACTGCTTTGCTCTCAAAATTGATTCTGAACAACGGTATGAATTTGTTTAGGTACCTTAACTTTACTGTGTTGATACTGCAGCATCTGAGTGATACAGTGAGCGTCTTTACTGTGTGATACTGCAGCATCTGAATGATACAGTGAGCATCTTTACTGTGTGATACTGCAGCATCTGAATGATACAGTGAGCGTCTTTACTGTGTGATACTGCAGCATCTGAATGATACAGTGAGTGTCTTTACTGTGTTGATACTGCAGCATCTGAATGATACAGTGAGCGTCTTTACTGTGTGATACTGCAGCATCTGAATGATACAGCGAACATCTTTACTGTGTGATACTGCAGCATCTGATTGATACAGTGAGCATCTTTACTGTGTGATACTGCAGCATCTGATTGATACAGTGAGCGTCTTTACTGTGTTGATACTGCAGCATCTGATTGAGTGAGCATCTTTACTGTGTGATACTGCAGCATCTGAATGATACAGCGAACATCTTTACTGTGTGATACTGCAGCATCTGATTGATACAGTGAGCATTTTTACTGTGTGATATTGCAGCATCTGAATGATACAGTGAGCGTCTTTACTGTGTGATACTGCAGCATCTGATTGATACAGTGAGCATCTTTACTGTGTGATACTGCAGCATCTGAATGATACAGTGAGCGTCTTTACTGTGTGATACTGCAGCATCTGATTGAGTGAGCATCTTTACTGTGTGATACTGCAGCATCTGAATGATACAGTGAGCGTCTTTACTGTGTGATACTGCAGCATCTGATTGATACAGTGAGCATCTTTACTGTGTGATACTGCAGCATCTGAATGATACAGTGAGCGTCTTTACTGTGTGATACTGCAGCATCTGATTGAGTGAGCTTGTTGTATTCTTGTGGTTGGACTTTAACTTGAGATATTTGGTTAGTCTGAATCGGTTTCCTAACGCCAGTAAAAACATTTTGTGTAACCACGAAGACACGTTTTAAGCGTGATTTTTATTAGAGCTTCATTTATTAAGTGTTGTGTATGTTCTCAAGTTCGACCCCCTCGTCGGTGGTATAATGGTATATATGTAGCTAATTTAAATAGTAAAACCTTTGTTCAAATGCTAGTAGGCCCAACAGTACTTATCAATCAGTACTGTGCTTGGTGGTATTAAGTGCAGAGGAAACGCTTTGCACAAAAGGGTTTTCAAATTGGAGAAAGACAACTGAAAAACATAGCGATTGACAAAATAGCATTTTTTTTTTTTTTTCAACCATCATATTTTGGACTGAAATCTTGCTTGTGTGAGCAGCTGCCTGCCTGCTTGCCTGCCTGCCTGCCTGTCTTCTGTGCTTTGTCAGTACTGACAAGCCCGGGCTTGTTACAATGGTACCAGAGCTGTGTTTGAACAATAATTGATAAAACAGTCTGTTCTCGATAGTGCAGATTCAGATTGTGGAGGCCCAGTATCAGTACTGCCGTGGCTCATGAATGCATACCTGTGTGGCTGCAGGGGTGTGTGCATGTGTTTTAATTCTCTCCCAGGTCACCTTTCTCTAAGAATCCACCACAGTAAACAACTGCCTGTGCCAGTTTGTGTGCCTGCCACTGGAACCACCTTTAGGGAATGGAAATGGAGAGGGGAACTAATTTGGTAAAATATTGTAGTCGGAGATGGAAATAAGACTCCTATTGCACAGCATGCCCCCCTTTTCCAGGTTTTACTAGGATCTTGATTAACCACAGTGTGTAGGTAGCAAGCTCTGGTGTGTTTTACTAAACTCCTAGTAAAACCGAGAGTGGATCAAATTGCTATGCAATGGGGAGTCTTATTCCCACCCCTGGTACTGATTGGGTTCAGTTGTCTCTGGATCAAATAATCAACTGTCATTTTTTTTGCTCATGTGGTGGGTGATCTTTTCACAGATTGTAAATGTGTCTGTGTAGTGGCTGTAATTCTGCTGAGTTTTGTAACGTTGTGATTTGAGCTACTTTACAGACTTTGAATAAATAGAGCGAGTGAACCGCAGTCTGTAACGGCTGTTTGGTTGCTGTAGTTATATCGGATCTAGTCATGTTTACGCCTGCATTGTGCACCTTGCTGTACTTGCAGTGCTTATGTGACGACACTACAAATGTGTATGCGGGGGGGGGATCCCGACTGGAAACAGCCTTCAGGTCCTGGGGAATCCATCAGCCTTGAAGGATGCGTTTTGTGGATTGTGTCCAGGTGTGTATACAGCAGGCAGCTTACCACACACACACACACACACTCTTCATCCCATCTCCCAAGCTGCCATGAAAGCATGCCTCTGCATTCTATTTAATAAGTATCCTGCTGAACAAAAGCTAGTGTGGGGATCACGACATGAAGTGAGTTCTTGAGAGTTGCAGCTGCACTGTGGTAAGAATCTGCACAATACCCCATCTGTAAAACATGTCAATACCCCCTCCTGTCAATGTGTTCATCTGGTGTTCCGTGGCCCTTGTGTCTGTATTTCTGCTGTCTTTAGTGATGTTAGTTAGGGGGTCAGTATATCATGGCTGGAGGAAAACACCAGATGAGTTGAAGACTGTCAGTGTTTAGGTCTGCCCCTGTTTATGGTTAAAGTAGACCTCAAAAGCATTTTATAGAACTCTTGAACTGTATTCCATATCTCAAGTAGTGCCACTAAAGGTTTTAAAAACTGTAATAACCTTCAGAAAGATTTAACTTGGTGAGCCAGTGGTAAGACATTGGAGCTGTAGGTTTTCCTGCAAAGTGTTATCAGCGTGGACTGAGTTTGAAGTGATTTGAAAGCAAGCCTGTTCATTCCCATTGGCAGTAGATCAATATCAAGCCAGTGTGGCTTGAGACTCGCTCAACCCCAGCCTGGAGGATTGTGGGCTGGCTGAAATCAGACTCTCCAATGGTGGAGGAAGTTCCCTAATGAGCATGCAAGGGAGAGGTGCTGAACCCAGAACGGCAAGCATCAGGACTGTGAATCAGTGTATTTTCAGGACAGTACTGAAGATGGGTGTTCATACCGACGCTCTGTGTTGGAATTTGTGTTCTTTTCAGAGATCCTTGTTCAATTTTAAAATAAAAAAACTTCACAGCAACAAGAGGAGATGAATTTACAAGCTTCTCTTCTTTCCAATGCTGCTATGAGGTACGGACGTTAAATTCCATTTAAATCTATAAACTTTAACATTGTAGGATTTCTGTAACCTAGGAACCATTATTCAGTACTGTACATGAAATAAAAGCTTGTCGATCCTGACTAGATACGGGATGAGAAACTAAAAAGAAACGGTTAGGACAGAAGAGTTTCAAAAGGAACGTGCACACGAAATTAGAAGCGAAAACCCCAAGTTCATGAGAAGACGCACTGTAGTATCTCATTAGCGTAAGTTTCCCCAGATGCAGGACACAAAGGCTGCTATCCCAGAGTGTGAGAGTGCGAGTGTAAGCTGTGAGCCATGCGGAGGTAATGAGAACCACATGCAGGATGGATCCTGATTGCTGATTTGGTCTAGTGAAATTGGCTGTGTTCTGAAGGGTAGTCATTTCCTGTTACCAGGGCCAGATTGGGACGATTAAAACTGGTCCATGAAAATCTGTGTAGTTTCTAATTCTGAATAGAGAACTCTAACATAAAGAACACAAATACAGGGGTTTAGATTAATAGCTATATATATTTATATTATCTTCAATACAAAATGATTCCTTTGTGCATTAATCCATTTTTTGTTTGTTTTTTAAAAATGTTTTTATCTAGCCCCAATACAAAATTCTCAATGCCCTTGATAACATAATGAGGTGGAACAATAGCCCAGAACTGCTCTATACAGTGTTTTATCTTTTCCTTCCAACACAGGCTCTTCGTGGTGCCAACCCAACAAACTGCAGCCAAAACTAACAGTGGACTCCCACACACTGATTATAATGCTTATTGTTTGACCTTGAAGTTCCAGAATATTCTGCGCAGAGGGTTCTCCTGTGAGGGAAGGTCCTTTTCTGTTTCTCTAGTACAATGCTTTGTTCCCATAACATGATTTGGTCACTCTACTTCTGTAGTTTTTAGGTTCCTCATTCAAAACAACGGGAGCCTTGATGTATTGACCGTGTCCATCCATCCTTCTGTCTGTCTTTCTGTCTGTCGCACTCTAAAAGGTGAACACGGTAACTGCCTTGGTCTTCACCAGTCATAGCCTTGTATTGCATTTAGCTACACTCTGCAAAACTTGACCCATGCAAATATTTGTAATCTTTCAAGGAACTATGCTATTACATGCCTCCTCAGCCCCTCTGTCTCTGCTGTACTGGATGTTGTTCAGGTGCTGTGTTATTATTACATGCCTCCTCAGCCCCTCTCTGTGTAAAATACGCTCTCTAGTGTTGTTTCCAGAAACCCCCCTTGCCAGATCTTCTGAAGTAAATGAATGTATTACCACATCTTTCATCTGCAGTGATTTTGAGCTGCTGATTTATAGTATGAGCTCCACCTTCCTTTTGTTGTGCTTGTTTTTAACCACGTTGATCACGTCTTATCAATTAGGCCTCTCCACACAGCACTTGACAAAGTAGAGGGCCGGGGATGGGGAGAGCAAAGGAGTGTTCTGGACAACCCCGGGGAGCAGCAGAACAGGGCTGGGAGGGGAGCTGATCTCTGCAGCTATTGGATGAGGTTACAAGCTGGCACATGAACTGAACCAATGCTGCTTGGTAATGAACTCTGAATGTGAGCTCCCTCAGGTCTGCAGATCTCCTCTTACAGACTGGAAACAGTCTTTGTAAACTGAGCTCTAATTAAAGAGACCGTACAGTGCTCAATAAGGGCTTGTTCACTGCCAGCATGGTGAGGGGGAACGGCCGGGGTTTCAATGTTAATGTCAAGTTTTGAAGAAAAAAACATGAAACCATGTAGGCTTGGACCAGTGCTTCTCAAGCCAAATGTTTTGGTGACCACAAAGTGCGGCCATCAACACTTGTTGATGCCAGCACTGCCAATACTATAAAAAATAAATACAATATAGACTTACACACTTCTAATTTTTTTATTTCATTTATTTCTGTAATAAAGCCAAAGTTGTTCTCATTTTAAAATACAGCAGCCCCTCTAAGCTGTATTGCATCTAAATTCCCAGGCCCTTCTAATGGTAAAATCAGATGTTTTGCTAGATTTTTTTTTTTTTTAATTTATTGCTGTGACAACAGGTCAGTCAATCATAGAAATTGATATAAATAGATATAATATCTAAGCTAAAGTACATTGCTAACATATTAAAGTTAAAGACAAAAGCTACTTTCACCTTCCTGTTCCAATCACATGCTATGCAATTCCCAGCTAAATCAAACACAATTATAATTATTTGCAATGCTTGCATCATAAAATGATATAGATAAATATTAACAAATATCCCAGAAAACAGGTCGTGAAGGCCTTAAATTACCCCACTGAATGAACTAGAAAGCAAAAGCTGTGGCAAAGTGTGCCCCTGTGTATATTATCTGTTATATTTTGCATGTGGTGTGTTAAATGTTGGTGTATAGTCACTGGTACACGGGATATAAACGGGTCTGTGTAACACGAGTGTTTAAAATGTATATTTGTATTTAGGCACGTGGATTGCACAAAAAAAAAAGTAATAATATGTGAGCACAGGGAATTGCACTTTATTAATTCATGTGCAGTTGTACTGAGACTCCAATTGAATGATTGATTAGCAATCGAGTCTTGATACAGCTGCATAAAAGCAGCATGTTTTCACCCACTCGCGGTTGGGTGTTCTGTGAGTAGGGAACGGGAGAGAGAAGGAGAGAGTTATAATATCAATTGCTATTACGTGCTGGTCCGACCAGCACGATACTTGTTTATTTAAAACTCACCGTGTTTGTTTGTCGATCTGCTCACCGTTTGTAAAGTGTTAGTCCGTTTTTGTTTATCTTTTTATTTTGGCCTTTTGTGTTTGTTTAAACCTTTTTATTTACAATTAACCGGCACAAGCAAGCGTCGCATCATTTCACTTCATCCGTCCTGTCTGTGTGTATTCCTTTCCTGGTTCTGACACCGCCCACTTCGGCCGTCTTTGTGACACACAGTAGTTTTTTTTTTATCTTGTGTGTATTTCAGGTAGAAACAGGACACTGGTTTCATGTTTATTTTTTAAATCCCTTTTTCGCAATAAACACTGTGTCAGCAGACATTTTCATAAAGTAATTGCGTTACTGAGATTTACTTTTTTCTTTTGCTTACACGCAAGTGAAAGCTGTCAAATTTGACTTCAGTAAAATACATGTAGAAAAGGGGTGTTGTACAAAGAACAGAAGCTCACCATTTTCATTTATTCCATTCTTCATGACAGAACACAATGTTGATCGTTATTCGTAACGTTTACTTTGCAATCCGGGCCAGTGTTTGGAAAGCGTGAAGCATGTTCCAGTGGCATACAGAACCTGCACCTGTATCCCCCTATTGTGACTCGCTTGTCAAGTCTAAAGCAGCACTTTGTTTATTCTTTTTTTTTATTCTGGGATGTGTTCATCACACCGAGCGGTTTTATCACACTGTTGCGCAAATTATGGCAATATGGTAAAATGGTGAAAAGCAAAACGTTGTGATACATATTTCTAATTTCTATCTATATGTAATTCAGGGATTTTCAACCAGGGCATGCGTACGGCTGGGAGTACTTCCCAGGGTCATAGCGGGTATGCAGGACGACTCGGACATGCGCAAATAAAAATGAAAGTAGAAGAAAGTATTGATTTGTATTTTAACGGTATTATATAACATCTATAATTATATATATATAATTTTTAGCAGCTCAAAGGTTATAGTCTGACCTATAGTTTCAAAATTATCATCCACGCGGCTGCATTTTAGTAACAGCAATAGCAGCTGGTTGAATTAGTTTTCTGTGTACATCCAGATAAAAAAACAAAGCAATTTCATACTTATAAAAGAAAAACTAAGGAAGAAAACACAAAAGGGTCTCCAGAAAGTGCAAAGTGACAAAGTCGTACCGGATAATTTTATGTTGGCTTAATAAAGTTTTTCATAATTAGTTGTTATAGTTCTATGTTAAGGTTAGTGTTTCTGATGTTGTAAACCATTTTAAATGGCACATATAATTATGCTGAGATCAGAAGTAAAAGGTAATATGATACACATTTCCAGTGCAAAATATGTGTAATATGATACACATTTCCTATTTTGGATTATTTATAAGAACTTGCCAAATAGAAAGCGAGTACATGTGTTTTAGTTAAAATTTGCCATTAAATTGAGTTTATTTTAATGTTTCTATTGAAGGCACTGAGAGAGACTTGTCAAAATGCTTGTCATTGAATTTCTGAAGTTTCTTTTAGTATTTAATTTTAGCACACCTGCTAGTTCCGAATGGTCCTAGGTGTTCTGTAGCAGTGCTGGCAGAGCCGACTGTCAGTTAGTCCAGCATGAGATGCTCCGGGAGCATGCACACTGTGAATAGCAGGGATGTAGTATTGGTCATGAGATGCTCCGGGAGCATTCTAGGCAGGGACACGCCTCCGCATCCACTCCACCTAGACGGGGACACGCCTCCGCATCCACTCCACCTAGACGGGGACACGCCTCCGCATCCACTCCACCTAGACGGGGACACGCCTCCGCATCCACTCCACCTAGACGGGGACACGCCTCCGCATCCACGCCACCTAGACGGGGACACGCCTCCGCATCCACGCCACCTAGACGGGGACACGCCTCCGCATCCACGCCACCTAGACGGGGACACGCCTCCGCATCCACGCCACCTAGACGGGGACACGCCTCCGCATCCACGCCACCTAGACGGGGACACGCCTCCGCATCCACGCCACCTAGACGGGGACACGCCTCCGCATCCACGCCACCTAGACGGGGACACGCCTCCGCATCCACGCCACCTAGACGGGGACACGCCTCCGCATCCACGCCACCTAGACGGGGACACGCCTCCGCATCCACGCCACCTAGACGGGGACACGCCTCCGCATCCACGCCACCTAGACGGGGACACGCCTCCGCATCCACGCCACCTAGACGGGGACACGCCTCCGCATCCACGCCACCTAGACGGGGACACGCCTCCGCATCCACTCCACCTAGACGGGGACACGCCTCCGCATCCACGCCACCTAGACGGGGATTCCGCCTCCGCATCCACGCCACCTAGACGGGGACACGCCTCCGCATCCACGCCACCTAGACGGGGACACCGCCTCCGCATCCACGCCACCTAGACGGGGACACGCCTCCGCATCCACGCCACCTAGACGGGGACACGCCTCCGCATCCACGCCACCTAGACGGGGACACGCCTCCGCATCCACGCCACCTAGACGGGGACACCGCCTCCGCATCCACGCCACCTAGACGGGGATTCCGCCTCCGCATCCACGCCACCTAGACGGGGATTCCGCCTCCGCATCCACGCCACCTAGACGGGGACACGCCTCCGCATCCACGCCACCTAGACGGGGACACGCCTCCGCATCCACGCCACCTAGACGGGGACACGCCTCCGCATCCACGCCACCTAGACGGGGACACGCCTCCGCATCCACGCCACCTAGACGGGGACACGCCTCCGCATCCACGCCACCTAGACGGGGACACGCCTCCGCATCCACGCCACCTAGACGGGGACACGCCTCCGCATCCACGCCACCTAGACGGGGACACGCCTCCGCATCCACGCCACCTAGACGGGGACACGCCTCCGTATCCGCATTTTTTTTTTTTTTTTTTTTTGGATTTTTTTCTTTATATTAATATACTAAAGGTTGTGATGAGAAATTTGGTAGAATGTTGTGTTAGTGAGTGTGTGAGTTAAGTGTGGTTTATGAGCATTTGTAGGACTGCAACAAAAGGTTCATTTTGACCTTCTAAGGTTCGGAACACATCACCGAAGGAAGGTTCGAAACTCTGATGGTACTCATTTGCATAATCTACTGGTGACATCATGATAGCTACTAGTTTATATTTGATTGAAAATCCTGTTTTATAGGGAAGCAATATAAATGGAATAAAACATTCACATGCAGTTTAAAAATACGTTATATAGAACAGTAATCATGTTTTTATACTTTAAATAAAAATACACGTTGTTTATGTACATGTAATTGATGCTGCTTGCAATATATATACAGTAAGCTTACATTGCAGCAGCACTAACTGCAGCAGACTTGGGCAAAACAAGCTTGATTTAACAGCCACTGTTCCATGCAGGTTATCAGCCACAGTCACATTTTACTACTACTAAAATAAAAATAATACTACTAATAATATGAACTTACAGTTGTCAAGTGACCCCAGAGATTGGTTGTGCCTCCATGATACATCACCAGTCGCTTGCACCGTTTACATTCAACATTTTTTTTTTTTTTTTTTTTGCTCGTCTGGGCATTTAACAAAAAAACTCCCAAACAGCAGAGGGGTTTCGAGACATTTTTCTTTCAATACAGCTTACACTATACAACGCTTTGCTGTTTACGGCGAATGAAGAAATTAAAGGTTTGCCTCTGGATAACACAGTGTGGAGGGGAAGGGGCGGCCTGTGTGCAAAGCGTCTGTTTCAGAGTGGGTTTGTGGCAAAGTGGTTAACAGTGTGCCTGTGCAGGAATGTAGCAGTAAACAATATCAATTAGAAACAGGCAATACAATGGTGTGTATTGCACTGTTATAATCCACGTGTTGGTCCTGAAATAATGGTCCCAATCTTAAACACCCACACGTAACACAAAACACAAACACAAGTCCACAGTAAGTGCTAAAGTGCTTGTGGTGTAAATACAGTTATTCGTGAAACAATGTGTAGTATAGTCCAGGTTTGTGCTGGCCTCTGGAGATAGCTCTATATCATGTTAGGCATAGAAATAACAATAAACAGTATATTTAATAAGGACAAAACCTCACGATAATAACACACGTCTTTCCTTCCGGTTCAGCTTAACCATAACAAGGAACAGATCACTTTGCTATGCTCCCTTTTGTACTGCCAATCATGACCCCTTGGTTAACGAGTGCAACTGCTTCTCCAATCCACGGCTGCCACGTTGTTTCCCTTCTGGGTCGATGATTTAGTGTATCGTAGCTCTGCCCCCTTTCTAGATGACAGACTTCCTTCTGACTCTGGGAATTAATTGTCTGACCATCCAGTCCAGGGCACTCTGAGAGATTTATCACCATTCTATCTCTGTCACAGGGTGACAGAGTTTACTCATTTCTACTCTCCTGTGATATGCAAATCCTGGGTTCAAGACGAGATGTTTTAACTGTAAGCATCTGTGTTGTGTTGTGTGTGAGACTGACAGCTGAGGACTCTGTCAGAGCTGCAGCGTGAGCAGGGGGGCGTGGCCACTACTATGTGGAGTGTGTGAGTGTTCTGTTTAGGGCTGTCAATTAATAGCAGTTAACTTCTTCGATAAATGCGTTTTATTTTTTTTAGATTCATTTTTTTAACACACGATAATCTCCCTCCTGACTTGAATCTCTCAGCGAACTGTGATTAATTCGCTGCGGCATTATTTCAATATATCGTGCATGCAACTCTAAAGTGCAGTCGTCGTTTGAATAGAGTGCCAGAAATGCATGTTAATGGCTTGCATTTCCCCTGATGTTCTCCAAACCCAATTAAAAAAACCCAGAAACAATGGTCAACCTAAGTTTCTACAATGCCACTACTTCGCTAATTCCAGTTTGAGTAAACATCCATGGAAACGCATCCACATTCTGTCACAACAGTTAATAAGTCAAGTGTAAATTAACTTTTGAATGGTAAATCAGTCCAATCCACACCAGTATGCTTGGTTTCTGTGAAGAGCTCAATCCCAATAGTGGATTGGTGGGTTTGTGGAGTTGTATCACGCGTAGGACCAGACAGTTAATGTAGTGCCAAGACTAACATGGATTTACCTGTAGGTCAGATTAATAATATCATATTTCATTGTATCAGATGGTATAAAGGAGCACAGATATTAATGATATTAGTTATTTGGGGCGGGGGGGTTTGTACTGTCCCCACACTTTCAGTGACAGGAAACTAGAACTGAAGAGCAGCATCTATTCTCCAGTCAAACCTATTTACACAGAGTATATTAGAAAGGAAAATAAGGGGACACCTGGAAAAAACATTCAGTCTGAGGATGGGAGCCGGTGCCCAGCGTGCTGTCTGTCTGCTTGTCAGTCTGTCTGCTGTGGAGCTCAGCTTGTGCAGTGAAGGAGAGAAACCTGGGGCAGGGTGCACTCTGGAGCGGGGCTCAGCTTGTGTATATGCAGTGAAGGAGAGAGGCCTGGGGCAGGGAGGTCCTGGTCTCATCTTGCATATGTCTGTTTACTGCATTACTGCTCACTCTTCATCTTTCTCATTCTCAGGCGATGACTTCTGGCAACAAGATCTCAGGACCGACTGGGGGAGTCACCTTCAGATATGAAAGTAAGAATCTCTTCATACAATCTGGTATTCAGAAGAATATAATAATGTCTTCTATTGGGGTGGGGAGGTCTGGTTGGGCTTAAAAGCGCCCTTTTTCTCAGTCATGTGATGCTTGAAAAGTGCCCCTTTTCTCAGTGAGCCTGCCTTTTTAATATCCTCTGCACGTTACTGTTCTGAAGAATATAATAATGTATTTTTACAATCTGGTATTGAAGAATATAATACTCTTCTATACAATCTAGTATTCACTCTGACAATGGCAAGCAGCTGATTGTAAATCAGTCTACTGTTCTCTTCTCATACTGTACATTGCCTGAGATTTGTTCCATTATATTTAGTATAGTTAATTATAGGAGTGGTGCCCAAGCTGCTTTGTCTTTTGGTTCCTCTGACAGAGCTGCATGTGAAATACCCACACAACCTAAAATAGAGTACAGCAGTACAAGCCAAGAATTAGACCTTGGGAACCCTTGCCCTAATTTGTTAATCTTTGCTTTAAATACATATTTTACCCTCCACACTTTCCTGGCACGGAATACTCCCCAGTTCTGCAACAGCTGAAGTAGCTTTCATCTACAGTGTGAGTTTCTTCTCGTTCTGGTCTTAGGTTTTGAATTGAGAGTTTAACACTGAACCCCTGAAGTATACATTCTACATTCATATCTGTCCCTGGGGGGCTGGTCTTTCCCAATACTCAGACTCTCTGTGTTTCACAATTCTTTTAATGCCGTCAAATATGGGGTAACAGCCCATTGTATACATTTGTTTTGCGTTATTGAATGTTACACCAGTATCTCACACTGTGTCTCATTCTGTGGTCTTTGTTCTCAGACTGCACTCTTAATAGGAGTGGAATTGGGAAACACGCCATTGATGGAGTGAAGAACGTCAGCTTCAGCCAGGGGGCGTGTGAGGAGCAGGTGGCTGTGACTGTCCACTGGACCCCCAGCCCCCTCGGTGAGTACCAGTGAGGAAGTACTTCCATTGGGCTCCTCCAACCCATTCCCCTGCCCGGAACCTGGAACCAGTTTCGCTGCACTGCATTTCTGTAGAGCAGTGGTGCGCAGAGCCATTGATGATCACTCTAGGACTTGTAGAACCGAAGTGGCAAGTGTCAGTGAAGCTGTAGTGAAGAGAGCCATCAGTTCTGTCTGCTGTCAATGAGATGAGGTTTAAAGCTCTATAACGACGAATGCAGATGAGCCCGGCTCTTTTGCACAGTGGTTAAGACTCTTGCGGTGTGCAGGGTCACCAGTTTGCACCCAGCCTCCACCCTGTTTCAGATGCAGTAGGTAATTCATCACAGTGTTCAGAAACACATACTGTAGATTAGAAGGTAAACTTCTACATCTGGTTTCACTGACCTTGCTTACCATTACTCTTACCTTACCTGAGTCACCATTTGGTAGTGCCTGATTAGAGCTAATCACGGTCTGTTAAACCATTTAGGCTTGTACCTTCAGCTAGTTTCACCTTTTCTAGCTTTGATTGAGCAAGATGTGCTGATCAGGAGAAGCCGATACTCGCCATACCTCTCGCAGCCTCTGTCCCAAACCCCCTGGAAGGAACAGTAACTGCAGAGAGAGTCTCCCAGGAGAGAAGCATCAGCAGGTTTAGTGGGGTTTGGAAAGTGACTCGCTCTCCAGTGCACAGAGGAAGCATGAGGGATGCTCAGTGGATGGTAGGGTGGAAATGCATCACTTACAAATCCTTGTTTTACTACCCAGTCAACTTATCTCCAGATACAAGAAACAAAAATGTAATTGAAAGATACAGTAATACAGTAAGTGTGTTTTAATCATACACTTGAATTGCAGTGATGGTAAATGGTTTTAGATTTCATGATATAATCGCCAATGATGGTTTTATTGTTTTGTTAATACAATAATGTGCCTATTGCAATATGAATTTTGCAATGCTTTCATGTTTATACTGTAAGAAGCAGCATTTAGATGGGTTTTCCATTGGTATTGGCTTCTTTATGCTTTGGGTGGTCACAAGAGTACCCAGCTAGAAAAGGTTTGTGCTGCACTGTGATGGAGCAGCTCGGGGATGATTAACTACACAATCCTGTTTAACGCTGTGATTTCCAGGCTTTGTCAAACACAAAGGAGAGCAGCACTTTAATTGAAGTCTGTGACAGGAGCCCAGACCTCCTCTTCAAAGCCCTTAGTGATCAAAGGTTCAGATTACCTGCAGAGGGTTATTGGTACTCTGTATGTGACAGTAGCTCACATCTGTACAGAAAAAGGTCCCAAATTACATTGTGATGCATTAGCAGAGGAATTTGAAACAGGTATACCCTGGTCTTTCATGTACTGAAGCGCTATTGAACCTGGTAATCTAAAGCTGTCCATCTCTCTTTGTCTGGGAGGAGCACAATGCAGCCTCTTGTGTGCTCCCTCTCTCTCTCCCTCTCCCAATCGCACTCTCAGGTTAATCCTGCTGATAACTGCAAGTCAGGACACAGCTAGAGAGCTAGGTCCAGCCCCTCCTCACTGCTCCTGCAAGCACAGAAAGAGCAGCCCTTTATTAGGGAACGAAGAGAACCAGTCGGACGGCTTCTGTATTGTTTGTATTTTTTTTTTTTTGACATGATAGGATCTGCATGGCGAGGTGTGGAGTTACACAAGCTACAAGAGAGAGGCTTGTCAGCTCCCTCCTCTCTGGTAATGGGAACGGACTGGAATGTCTTCACATGGAATGTAATTCAAGTGAGGTGCTGACTGGTGCTAAAGCCGATATCGTAGTATTGTTGTCAAACACACATGACTGCAGTGTGCCTGGGGGAAGCATTGTAAAGGGCACTCCAAACCTAGAATTCAGACAGTTCTGATAAGACTCCTTCCAGCTTCAGACTTCAAGTGATTGTAGCTTACACAATAATTCTATAAGTCTTACCTGTTTTGAACTTGAATTAATTAGGTAGGTCTCTTTTTGAAAGAAACACATATTCTAGCAAACACACATTTTAATTTTAAAGCATGCAATCGGAAGATATTCAGTTTTGCTAAAAAGCCTCTAACACAAGACTAGTTATTTGTAGAAATGTTTGTCTGTTTTTATTGCAATGTCTTTAATCTAGATTTATTAATTACACTGTTGATGGCATTAGGCTTAGTCATCGCCCCTTTGCCACAGACAAGAACACAAATTAAGAATTTTCAATTTTTTAATTTTGAATTACAGTTAATTCCACTAGTTCTGAGAATAATAATTCATAAAACAAAAAATGAATGAAACCCCAGTCACTGGTATAATCACCATGTAGATACACAGCCAGTCAAAAGTTTTAGAACACCCCCATTTTTCCAGTTTGTATTGAAATTTAAGCAGTTCAAATCCAGTGAATAACCTGAAATGGTACAAAGGTAAGTGGTAAAGTGCCAGAGGTTTAAAAAAAAAAAAAAAGTTTAGGTTACCAAAAACTGAAAAATAATGTACATTTCAGAGTTATACAAAAAGGCCTTTTTCAGGGAACAAGTAATGGGTTAACAACTTACAGCTGTTCTGCAGCAATGGAAGTAAATTAAGCCTTAAAAGTTGATGCTAACAATTCTTACAGGTGTCCCAACTTTTGATTACTTACAAACCCTCTGTCTGTATAAAAGCAGTGTTGGAACAGACTGTGTTACTACACCCTCCTAAGCATTATTTGGACAGTATTGTACTGCAGGAAGTAGTATAGTGCTATCATAATGGCAAGAAAAAGGCAATTAACAAAGGAAGACAGACAGACCATTATAACCCTTACAAGTGTAGGTCTTTAGAGAAATTGCAAAGAAAGCCAAGGTGTCAGTGAGTACAGTTTCCTACACCATCAAAAGGCACTTGGAAACTGGAGGAAACTCTGACAGCAAGAGGTCTGGCAGACCCAAAGCCACAACAGAATCAGAAGACAAGTTTCTGAGAGTCAACAGCTTGCGTGATAGGCGGCTCACAGGACAACAGCTTCAAGCACAGCTTAACACTGGTCGAAGTAAGCAAGTCTCAGTTTAAACTGTGAAGAGAAGACTTCGAGCTGCAGGTTTGACAGGTCGAGTGGCAGTAAGAGAGCCATTGCTAAGATGGCAAAATATGAAAAAGAGGCTTGCCTGGGCCATGAAGCACCACCAGTGGACTACTGAAGACTGGAAGAAGGTCTTGTGGACCGATGAATCAAAATTTGAAATCTTCAGTTCATCACGCAGGGTTTTTGTACGCCGTCGGGTAGGTGAAAGGATGGTTCCTCGGTGTGTGACACCAACTGTCAAACATGGAGGAGGAAACGTGATGGTCTGGGGCTCTTTTGCTGGATCCAGAGTCGGCAACTTGCTCAGAGTAAGTGGCACCCTGAACCAAAACGGCTACCACAGCATTTTGCTACGTCATGCAATACCCTCTGGTATACGCCTAGTTGGTCAGGTGTTCATCCTACAGCAAGATAGTGACCCAAAACATACCTCCAGGCTATGTCAGAACTACCTTAGAAGAAAAGAACAAGACGGTAGGCTTCAAATCATGGAATGGCCAACACAGTCTCCAGACTTAAACCCCATCGAGCTGGTTTGGGATGAACTGGGCAGAAGGGTGAAAGCAAAGCAACCTACAAGTGCAACACATTTGTGGGAACTTCTGCAACAGTGTTGGGATGAACTTTCCGAACAATATTTGATTTCCATTGTAGAAAGAATGTCACGAGTGTGTTCGGCTTTAATATCTGCAAAAGGTGGCTACTTTGAGTCAAAAATTTAGAATAAATTTTGTTAAACAAAACGATTCCATGATTTCTTTTTAATTTTTTCTATTTGTTTATTTGTTCTATGCTTTAATTTCAGAGTACATTGAGACATTAAACTGCGTAAATTTCAATACTGGAAAAATTGAGGTGTTCTAAAACTTTTGACCGGTAGTGTACATCATACATAAAATGTGCACTGTTATGGAATATTGCTGACAGATGTTCTTTGCTTGCGCCATTGTGTGGATAACAATAAGAATAAACTGAAATTCAGATGTGTACTGTAACATGGCAACAGGCATAATTGGAACAGCTGCTTCGTTCCGATTGGACCATATTAAATTTGCATGATGAACCATGTAGCATAACTGGCAGTGACATTGCAGTTCAGACTCGCACTGCAGTTCAGACTCGCACATATCATCACTGCAGTTCAGACTCGCACATATCATCACTGCAGTTCAAACACACATTATCACTGCAGTTCAGACTTTGCACTTGGTTTGGAGGAGATGTGACTGGCCGTGCCACCGAAAGAGGACGTGACGGAGGGTATTTAGGGGAAGTAGCCCCAGTGATCCTTTCCTTTGCTGTGGTTACTGTTCCTTTGTTGTCTGTTGAGAGAACAGACGTAATTAATAAGTAGAGTGAGTGTTAAGTATTTTGTTTGTTTAGCTGTCTGTGTTCGCCTTTGTAGACAGCTAAATATCCGGGAGCTGTCAGTATTCAGCCAGCATCAAACTCGGACTGCACAGCACTATTACTCACTGCTCACTGTTTAAAACACCACTTGCACCCTGAGCACTCGCTGTTGCACTGTACTGTATAGTCAGGCTCCATTACTGCTCTATTCAGCACCCTGCCTTGTTACTGTGGGCTCTATTCAGCAGCCTGCATTGTTACTGTGGGCTCTATTCAGCACCCTGTATTGCCGGTCCTATTCAGTTGATGTAGCTCTGAAGCGTGCCACTGTCTGTGGACAATTCAAACAGGGCTCTTTCTGCACCCAGGCTCTGAAATAGTGCAGGCATGTCTCTGTAATGCATTCCTTTCTGTAATACTGTATAGATTGTCCAGTGGAAGCGATCACCTGTATTATGGTTCTCCCTCAATCAAAAGAGGGTGACCCTCATGTGCTAATCGTGTCTGACCATCTCATTCACACTCTACATGGTGAACAGCCAGACTTCATCAAAACAACCGTCGTACACGCTAGCCTCCTATACATGTTTTGGATTGCATTCAACTAGAATCCAAAAAGCGCTGGGTTTTATATAAATATAGTGTGCCATTTATTACACGATTATGAGGGCACTCTGTGCGTGCGTTCTCTGGTTGAGAAATGTTTCAAGTAATTCAAGGTGATCTTCATAATTCTGCTTCAGAATACTTTCTTAAATGTGTTTCCACAGAACGCAGAGAAGGACGAAGAGTATTAACATGTTAATCCCCTCCTGCTGTGTTCCAGGTATTGAGCACGTCCGGAGCTTCCGGGTGATCATCGAGGAAAAGCAGCTGGAAGGGAAGCAATGCCAGTACCTGATTTTGAAAGACCCGCGGCAGCTGAACTACACCTTCCGGAGTGCGGTGAGACATTCCCAGATCCACACACCACTCGGTCTGCAGACCCCCTGCAGGGCTCCAGTTCAAAGCGACACAGTCTAGGGGCTGTCTGCCTGCTGGTCTGGAATGCATCTCCCATACATCCAAAACACACAGCACTGCACCCCAACAAGCAGCCTGGCCTCCCAACATCCCAAGCTCCTTATCCATCATTTCACGAGATTAGTAAAGATTGTTCACTGCTAATAATGTTACAACATGCTGCTGCTTCCAGTGATATTTTACACAAATCTGTTTTTCAGTATGTGGTGTACCAATGGCAGTAGTGGTGAGTGTAGAATTCATTTACAGCAACACCAAGATGGTCCTTATTGTAGAAAAGAATGGAACCACTCAACTAGAGATTCCAGTCGTGCTGGAACTTGGTTAGGACATTCTTCAGCACAAGTTACTGTGGGTGTCAGAATCCAGGGAAATAAGAGGATGATCTGTACATCACATCATTTTCCCATGGAGAAGGCTGTAGGCTTTTTCATTATGCTGATTCCTGTATTTTGTCTTTACAGCCGTTCTTGACTTAGATATTCTCCAGCACATGTTCTGTGCTAACAGACACTTTTAAGGGAGGAGTTCAAGTTTTCCATGAGGCATTTTCACCATAGCTGTAATTGATTTGCTCCTGTGTGTAGAGCTGTGTTGTGAGTAGACACAGGACTCTGTGCATCGCTGTGCTATGCCTGTGAGTGGGATTGTACTGGATTGTGTGAGTGTGCAGAGTTCAACACTCCTCCTCTTTTGAAGCTTGTCATTTAATGACAGTGTCCATTTTGTTTGCCTAGAAAATGGATTCTCAGCCGTTTTTCAATCTGAAGTTTGAGACAGACTATATGGTAATGATTGTGCCTTATCCTTCCTCCAAGAACGAAAGCAACTACCCCCCCTTCTTCTTCAAAACCAAAAGTAAGTACCGGCATCTTCTCTGCTCCTTTACCTTTTGTTATCTGTGGAATGATGCTGTTACACACATCGAAATCTCACTGTGAAGAAGATGTCGAGGAATAAAAACAGGGAGTCCTGTCATAGGCTGGATAGTACCGATCAGAATGTTTACTGTTAAATCGAGCAGCTACTCCCCATTGAAAAAAGACACCCAGCAGTACCAGTATGCTTCGAATGCCTGAGTTATGGGACACTCTGTATACTACTAATGATGGTGTTCAATGTGGATGTCTTTAAATCCCTTGTTGATGGACGCTGCCTTGAGAGTTTCAAAACGTGGTGTTCTTCCATCAGGCAGTCCCACACGGTGAGCACTGTAAGTGTTGATTTTCCACCATCACCCCACACTTTTCTACAGCACTCCCAGCCTCCTGTAGACACTTCAGATTGCATTAGTCTACAATCAGATCAGCTCTTGATGTTATAGAGGCAGCTGCAGGTGCTGTGTGATTATTCGAATGATTACGAGGACCCTCTGTACTGTTTCTTTATTTGGGGCAGGCATTCTGACTCGGATTGTGTTCTCTCTTAGTTTTCCCTGGTTCCCATGTTCTGTTAAGCACTGCTGAGGATTTCTTATTCTATAAGGGCCTCCTTCACAGTCAGTTCTGTGTGAGTGATCCCTCTCCCAGTTCAGATACGCACAGATACCTGTCTAGCGCAGGGGGCTCAGTTGAGCATTTTATTGTGAAACCTGTCCGCTGGGCTTAGAATCAATGTGTTTGTGTCACAAAGTTTAAGAGTGTTATCTAAGGATTGGCATAAGCCATACTTGTTTTTTCTTATCGTGTTGCTTTGTCTTACAGTCTGTTACAGTCTTATTTAGCAATTTTTGTTCTTGTTTTTCACAGCTTGTGAAATGCTGCTGCAGTCTGATAATCTCGCCTGCAAACCCTGTAAGTTCACTTTGAAGATAGAGATAGATCTACTTGGTTAAGGGTCACTGTTACCCCCTATCTGTGCAGAGTGTCACAATAGATTTGTAACTCCAGATGTAGGGGTTTCAGCTTACTGGTTTAGAATGCAGAATCAGGTTTATTTTTTTTGTACTTGTTGGTTAGTTCACAAATTAATCCAATGGTATCTCATTCTTTTGAACTTGCACAGCATATATATATATATATATATATATATATATATATATATATATATATATATATATATAGTACTGTGCAAAAGTTTTAGGCAGGTGTGAAAACATGTTTTACACCTGTTTGGTATAATTGTTTAATCATACACCTGACTATATGCCTACAAAATCCCTGACTTTGTGCAAGTGTACCTAGAAGAATTGATGCTGTTTTGAAGGCAAAGGGAGGTCACACCAAATGTGGATTTGATTTAGATTGTTCTTCTGTTCACTCACTTTGCATTTAGTTAATTGATAAATATAATTTATTAACATGTCTATTTTTGAAAGCATTCTTACTTTACAGCATTTTTTCACACCTGCCTAAAACTTTTGCACAGTACTAATATATATATATATATATATATATATATATATAGTGTTATTTGAGTCAGATAGTTTTAATTAAATTTTAGTCTTTCTCAATAAGAGTGTTCACCCTCAGTTTGATGCATAGGCACCAGCTATATAAAGGGTACTTCAGATGTAATTTCATGCTGCTCATCCTTGAAATAAAAAACAAATAAAAAAAACTCTTTGTAAAGCTCTAAGAAACAAGAGTACCAATATCTTCAACAGACTTTGAAAAGTGTGTTTTTTTTGGAATGGTTGACTTTTTAACAATTTCACCTCTCTGTCTGTGTGTGCCTCTGTTTGTGTGTCTCCGAGTGTGTGTGTCTCTGTCTCCTGAGTTATGTGTGTGTGTGTCTTGCTCTTTGTACTGAAGTTCTGTTTCTTATTTTCTTTCTGTTCCCCCTCTATCTGCACAGTCTGGAAGCCCAAGAGCCTGAATATTTCCCAGCAGGGCCCCAACCTGCATGTGAGGTTTGACCAGGCGCCGTTAAGCTTTGGTTTCAGCCTGTATTACCTGCAGTACAAGATGAGCGCCGGCGGCTCCTACAAGCAGAAGGCTTGCAGACCGGTGAGTGAACGAAAATCGCAACTGGAGGGTGTTTCATTGAGATCTGGGGATTGGGGTGGCCATAGAAGCTACCTGGAGTCTTCGTCATGCTCCTCAAGCCATGCGTACACAGCTCAGTCATGGTGGACGGGTGCATTAGCATCTTGAAAGCAGCCATCAGGGTACAGGAGCAGCATTGCTGGACGGACTTGATTCACAACAATGCTTAAGTAAATTACAGCATTCATTCAGCCTGCCAGTGGTATCAAGGGACCAAGAGAAGCACCATTCAAATCCAACATCCACGTACGTCTTACAGCACCCTGTACTATATATTATATGAATTAATTAAATAATAATGATGAACAAACGGTATTGGTAATCCAATTTTCTTTCCATCTGATACAAAGACATGTAATATGGCTTACCACATGCATATCAGCCTTTAGTACAGTACGTGTTATATAACACTGAGAAAGAAGAAAATGCACACTTCGTCTGCGCTTTGTTTGGGTGGGTGAATGGTTTGTGGTGAGCAGAACTAACATTTTAAAGGAGTGCTAACAAAAGCATAAACCCCTTTTCATGCCTCTGTGCTACTGGCAGTGCCTGCTTTTGTATCCTCCTATTCACAAGTCATTGTACAGCCAGCTCTGTTTTAAGCATCTGAAGTTGAGACTGCATGCTGAACAGGGCTGCCTGCTGTCAGCTCTGTGCACAGACATGGAGGAGGAGACATCTCACAGTACAAAGCATTAGTGTTCTACCTTTCATTGGAACATCCGTCGCTGTGCAAACACAGCAGGCTTCACATGAAAGGGCTTTGTTCTCTTATCTTTAAACCTGAACACCAGAGGAACTAAAGACGATGGTGTAGGGGCGCGGGGTTAGTTCATAAGCCTGGTATGTGGCAGTGTTTATACAAGTACTCTTTTTGAGACAGACAGCCTGCCTGCCTGCCAGTCCTTTTGTGCCTATCTCAATCTGCCAGCTATGCTGGGGTATAGGTAGATACTCCTGACCAAACTAATTTCATAACCCAAGCCCCCAGAAGAGACAGGCTTGTGAATGCCCCCCCTGTGATTATTTTGCGAGAGTATTTTTTGGATTTCTTAGAAATGTCTTAATTTATAAATGAGCAGGTATCACTGTGATTGTGTTTGTTGACAGGCATACAGCACTGCCTTCACCACCTGTGTTCTCCCAGATGTCACTCCAGGGTACTACACAATTGAGGTAAGGCTGTGTATATTTCGCTCTGGGTGGTTAAGCTGAGATGCACTTGCCTAGAGACAGGGATGCAGTGGAAGCATCTGCACATACATATGAGAGCTTCACCTTTGTATATGACCCTAGTCACTACTTGAATAATAATGTGTGGTTAACACATAGACTTAGGAAACAGAGGGTAACACTTCTTCACACAGAGAGTGGTGAAGGGATGGAATGGGTTACCTAACCACATTGTCAAGGCAGAAGATCAATCAGCTACTAGGAACTGGAGCAGCTTAGATGAGCCGACTGGCCTCCTCTCGTTTGTAACTCGTCTTACGTTTTGTATGTTGACATTGTGATCGTGAATGGCAGTTGAATGGTTTCCATGCTCGCTGATCTCATGTCATTTAGATAGTGTTGATAGGGTATAAGTAACCTGCTATGAGAAACCCTGCTAGTGTAGGGGGTGGGGCTCTGTCTGTCCTGCACCCAGGCCTGGATCAGGCCCGTAGTAAACCCCTTGAAAGTTACCTGGATGACTCTGTGCATCAAGTAAGTGATCAGATGAAGACCTGTTATAATTCCAGGCTAGATTATGACTCCTGTAGCAATGCCAGTCAATTCAGATCAGACTTGGCAAGAGCCAGAGTTCTCAGGTTGTTTAGCAACACTGGTTATCAAATTGTGAGCACACAATATACTTATTCTTAGAGAGAATTGTGTATAGGAGTGATGGCGCGGGTCCTGTGTGTTTATTAAATGGTACAGCACTACACTGTTGTGGCCCAAGGTCACGGACATCCCTACTCCATTGGATGGAGTTCATTGCAAAACGTTTCTGTAAGGAGAATATTCATATTTTAAGTAAAGCGTTTGTTCTTTTTGAACCAGTGCCAAGTTCCCACTCATTCATTCTGACAGGAATAAAACAAAGACTACCGTAAAACTTTAAATAAACATCCCAGCGTTTGTTTACAATAGTTGTCAGTAACCCCGTAGCCTATCGGAGACTGGCGACTATTTGAGACTCTGCGTTTATTATGTAAGATCACTAACATTTGCAAATACTTCAGATGCAATCATGAAAAAGCTGCCTGCACTCAGCCTTATAGAAACAACATAAGTAAATTGCAACATTCCAGCAACGCCATTAAAGGCTGTGTCAGTGGGTAATAACAGTTTGTATTGTAATAATAATAAAAACAGTAAAACCCACTAAAGCCAGCCCTGTAAATTTCAGAACACAAGCGTGTAATGGTTTTAAAATTAATAAATGTATTAAGTATCATCTTTATTAACACATGTTATATTTATTATTCACCCTCAAAACATGTACATTGGTAAGCATGGACAATCGATGAAAAATTAACCAGCAACGATCTTCATTTCAAAACACCTGCATGAAATACTGTGTTAATACGAAAAGCAAGTTCGTACTGTTCAACCACAGCACACTCAAAAATGCTTCAAACTGTTTAAATATTAACAATAAAATCAATACAAGTGCCAGTTTTATCACAAAACTAAAACTAATGTGTACGTTGATAAATGAACGCTGGAACAGGAGCAAAATATGAATATGCATTGCAAGACTCAAATGCACGAATACAGAAAACCAACAAAACAAAAAAATAAACATGTACAAATACACTAAAAGGCAACTCTGTTAATATCAGAAAACAAGTTTGTGTTTTACTTACTTTGATGATACTTTAAAAAGCTTCACAACTGGTTTTAAAATGAAGAACATCATAAAAAAAACTGCATGCATTACATGTACCTTTTAAAATAAATTAAATTCAGTTTTCTCGTCATTCATCCTGAGCCTCAGGGTCTCTTAATTGCTGTTGATAAACAAATTGGTAAGCTCTCTGTACGGCCATGTGTGTGCATTCGCTGGAACATTCAGTATGATGTGCGTTATATTATTATCCATAACCTGGCGTTTAAAAGAGATCCAGCGTCTATTGATCACATTTCCCAGGAGTCCTGGTGCTTATTAGAGGCCCGGCGAGTATTGAAGACTGGAGATTATTTGAATTTATGCTAGTTTCATAAGTGAACAGAAATTTGTCTTTTGAAATATAGAGTTCTATTGATCAGATTCCTTTTTAAATTCTTTCAGCTTGCTGATAATAACAACACCACAAGAAAGAGTGCTCACTACAACGTGAATCAAGGTAAGCTCAAGCCATGAACAGAGTGAATATGGATCAGTTTTATATGCGCTGCTCAAATCTGACTCTAAACTGCTCATGTATTGTGTACAAACATGATTTCGCGCAGCTAGAAAAACATTGAATACGGAAACAGTAATTTACCAACTGGGGAACAAATGTGAAGGATAATAAGCCGTGTCTGGCATGGGATTGTAACAGTTTGCTTCAGTGTAACTTCTCTTTCCCTCTTGTTTGTAGTACACTCCCTTTGGGCCGGGCCTATCAGGGCAGTGGCTATCACTGCCCCCCTGGTCATCTTGTCTGCCTTCGCCACGCTCTTCACTGTCATGTGTCGCAAGAAACAACAAGGTGTGCTTCTGTTTGTACTTTCATAGCCAGTTAGAGAAGTTTGTGTGCACAGCAAGCCCCGTCTCCTGATGTTGTAAGAGCGCCTCTCGTGAGAGGACTGAAGTGAAGCTGGCACTTCTCTCATTTTAAAGTACGAAACATTTTCCGTTTCACTGTAATGGATCTCCTCCTAGCGGCTGAAGACACATACTTACCTCTCCACTGCAGCGCCTGCTCTTCAGTTGAATGCAAAGAGTTTGTGTTTGAACCAGATGGTTTGCGGTTCTCGTCTAGCCCTCGTCTTTCCACTCAATTCAATAGGCTGAGATGCCAGTTCGTTTTATCCCTTTGTCTGGAATGTTCTGAAATCGTCCATTTTGACTGGCTGAGGGCATTGCGTGATGCATGTTTGTAATAAAATATGGTGGTACAAAATACAGAGACCAGAGTTATCAATGAATCTGTAGTTTTGTGGTTCAACAAGCAATTACAGAAGACAGACTAGACAATTGATTATTTTCAACCACAATATTTTACATGCAGGTTGAAATAAACCTTCACAATATTGTTTTCAAAATGATTGATCAAGAATGGCGTTTCTTTCTTGTGGCAGCAGACTCATGATTGATATGAACACAGCTTAACTTGGAATTGAGTTCACATGCATGCTTGTTACTTAGTGAACAAAAGGATGATGTATTACCCTGCAACATTCACTCTGAAACACTTAAGATTGGCTGCTCTTAGGAATGCTAGCCCCATAGTTTTTTTAACAGTGTAATTCCTATATTTTTTGGAGTTCCTCTGGAGCACTCTGAGCTGGATGCTTTGACTTTTTGAATATGGATTCAGCATGTTATTGTAACCTTGCTTGCAGAGAATATCTACTCCCAGCTGGATGAGGAGAGCTCAGAGTCCTCTCCTCAGACCTCCGCTCTGCACGTGGAGAGGCCCTGGCCCCGGCCCAAAGTCTTTATCTGCTACTCCAGCGAGGATGGCCCCAAGCACAGCACTGTCATCCAGCACTTTGCATACTTCCTGCAGGACTTGTGTGGGTGTGAGGTGAGAACACTGCCACAGGGCTCAGGGGAGGCGAGTACACTGCCACAGGGCTCAGGTGAGACGAGGACACTGCCACGGGGTTCAGGTGAGGCGAGGACACTGCCACGGGGTTCAGGTGAGGCGAGGACACTGCCACGGGGCTCAGGGGAGGCGAGGACACTGCCACGGGGCTCAGGGGAGGCGAGGACACTGCCACGGGGCTCAGGGGAGGCGAGGACACTGCCACGGGGCTCAGGGGAGGCGAGGACACTGCCACGGGGCTCAGGTGAGGCGAGGACTGCCACAGGGCTCAGGTGTGGCGAGGACACTGCCACGGGTCTTAGGTCAGGAGCAATGGCCCCACATTTGAGGTTTCCTTAATTCTGCAGTGCATGTTTATGTGGTGTCAAACACAATTATTTTTGACAAATGTGGCTTTGAAGAATGCACATATCAGGGACAGAACTGCAAAATGAAAGCCTAGGCTGCCATCTAATGGCAAGTTTCTGAACTGCAACAATGCTGCGAATGCCATGTTTAGGGCAATTTGATATTTTCAGCATTGTTGTGAGTGTACAAACAATACTAAATACAAACAAATATACTGTATACACCCTGTAGGAAAAGTTTCTCAACCAAATACTTTTTTATGTTTATTTACATTTTTTTATGGAAAAAATGTGAATTGTTCATTTTAAGCCATTTGTTTACATTAGCGACTTTCAAAGGTTTCAAATATGGGTCTCCTTAAGAGCCACTAGCTAGCACTGTGAGATGTAGAGAAACCTGTCCGTCCTTCCTTCCTTACTCTTCCACATTTCCACACACATGCGGTAGGTGTAGGTCTTGGTGAAGTCTTTTTCCTGATGGCTCTAACCCCTCTGAGTTTTTTGCTGCCCTGCCCTGTTTCAGGTGGCCCTGGACCTGTGGGAACACCTGGAGATCTGCAAGGAGGGTCAGATGGAGTGGCTGAGCCGGCAGATCAGCGAGGCTCACTTCATCATCACCGTGTGCTCCAAGGGCATGAAGTACTGCGTGGAGAAGCGCAGGAACCGCCAGGGGAGCGGGGCGGGGCGCCAGCTCTTTGTGGTGGCCGTGTCTCTGATCGCAGAGAAGCTGAGGCAGGCGCGGCAGAGCTCCCAGGACCTGGCCCCCTTCCTGGCGGTCTACTTCGACTACTCCCGTGAGAGCGACATCCCCGCTGTGCTGGACCTGGCCACCAAGTACAAGCTGATGGAGCAGCTGCCCCAGCTGTACTCCCGGCTGCACTCACAACACCCGAGCCTGCCTGAGCGCGAGCCCCAGCCCTGCATCAGCAAGAGGAACTACTTCCGCAGCCAGGCCGGCCGCGCGCTCTACCTGGCCATCTGCAACATGCACCAGCTCATAGAGCAGCAGCCCGACTGGTTCGAGAAGCAGCTGATGCCAGCGCCCCCTCCCGCTCCCCCCGCTTCCGCTCTGCTGCAGGAGCGCTTTGACTCGGGGCTGGGGCTGAACGAGGTTCTGGTCCGGCAGCCTGCAGAGAGCCCCTACCCCCTCGTCCAGAGGCTGGGGGCGAGGGGGGAGATAGAGTCGCCCGGACCCCAGGACGGATGCACTGTTTTGAGGCCGCTGCTCCACGCACCTGAGTCTGGGGGTCCCTCTGATATGCCCAGGGACTCGGGGATCTACGACTCCTCTTCAGTGCCCTCCTCCTCGCTTTCCATCCCTTTGATGGAAGGGCTCTCCACTGACCAGGCAGACACCTCCTCAATCACAGGGAGCGTCTCCTCCTCCTCGGGGCTGGGTAAGAGAACGGGCTTCAGTCTATACAGTATTTTACAAATAGATAGGCTTACAACTAAATACACTAGCCACTTCAATACACCCCCCAGTTTCACAGAGCGAGGGAGCCCCCGAGGGGGTGACGGGTGGGGTGGGGGGGGCACTCGGCTCCCCACTGGTGCAGAAAGGGCGTCCCCTGGGCCAAGGTTTCCCAATCCTGTGTCTGCTGGTTTTCATTCCAACAATGCTTAAGGTCTAATAAGCAAATGATTAGTTCAGTTAAGGCATCAGTTAAGTAATTAAGCACTTGGTTGGAATGAAAACTAGCAGACACAGGATTGGGAACCCCTGCCTTGGACCAGCACGAATCTTAGACCCAGCGGTAGCCCCATAGCCTCACCCTGTGAATCGGCTATTACCCTGCCCACTTCTATTAACATACATTTTCCATGCTTTTGAATGTATTTTGGCTGTGAAGCTTTTGTGAAGTGTCGAGCTTTAGTTGTACTGTAGGAGGGTAAATGCTGTTGATAAAGACCAGTTCTTTGACAGTTAAGTTCTTTGTTGGACTATATCAGGGGTCTCCAAACCCTCACTTCGAATAACACACCTGGAGAGGCTACTGGGGGCTGATGGTTTTCTACCAAAAGAATCTTCACTTAGAGAGCCAATTATTGGCTTAATAGTCAAGAGTAAGTTCAGGTTGTCCAGAATTCTTTAGCCAAATCGGTAAAGACTACTATAAAATGGGGCTGGACAGGGGCTGTCCCTGGACCAAAGGTGGAGACCCCTGGTTACCATATAAATTGATCAGGTCTATACCCGGGATGAACTACAGATGTGGAATTTCTAGTCTCTGTAGAATTCGATTGGCTGCAGGTCCAGGGGGGTGTGACTAAGGGACAGACATGTCTGTCCAGCAGGTTCCAGGGATCAGGGGTGGGTTACGATCGTCCTGTCAATGCAGAAGGTCCAGGGGGTGTCATTCCAGGTTCCCTGTCAGTACAGTGAGGTCCAATCATGTGGTTCTGATTCCCTGTAGTACAGCTAAGGGACCAGGGGGATGTCGTCCAGGTCCCCCCCCACCAAGACTAGCAGGTCCAGGGGGGTGTGGTCCTGATTCCCTGTCAATGCAGCAAGTCTAAGGGACGTCGTCGTCCAGGTCCCCCCACACCAAGACTAAGGGGACAGTTACGGTCGTCCAGGTTCCCCACACAAAGACTAAGGGACAGGTATGTCGTCCAGGTTCCCCACACCAAGACACTAAGGGACAGTTACGTCGTCCAGGTCAACACCAAGACTAAGGGACAGGGGGGTGTGGTTCAGATTCCCCACACAAAGACTAGCAGGTCCAGGGGGTCGTCCAGGTTCCCCTACACCAAAACTAGGGGGACAGGTTACGTCGTCCAGGTCCCCCCACACCAAGACTAAGGGACAGTTCATGTCATCAGGTCCCCCCACACCAAGACTAAGGGACAGTGTGGTCGTCCAGGTTCCCTGTCACCAAGACTCCAGGGGGTGGGTTCTGATTTTCTGTTCCCACACACCAGGTCCAGGTCCAGGGGTGTGTGGTTCTGATTCCCTGTCAATGCAGCAGGTCCAGGGGGGGTGTGGTTCTGATTCCCTGTAGTTGTCAGTACACACCAGACTAAAGTGGTTCATGATTTTCAGTTAGTACCCAGGTCCAAGACTGTGGGGTTATGTCGTCCAGGTCCCCTACACCAAAGACTAAGGGACAGTCATGTCATTCGGTCCCCCCACACCAAGACTAAGGGACAGGGGGTCGTGGTCCCCATTCCAAGTCAAAAAGACAACCATGTCGTCCAGGTCCCCACTGATTTTCTGTTGGTACAGGCAGGGACAGGGGTGTGTGGTTCTGGCGTCCCTGTCACACCAGCTAGGGACAGGGGCATGTGGTTCTGATTCCCCCAGGGCCCCACAGCAGACTCAGGGGGGTGTGGTTATGTCCCCTGTCAATACAGCAGGTCCCAGGGGGTGTGGTTCTGATTTTCTGTTAGTACAGCAGGTCCAGGGGTGTGTGGTTCTGATTCCCTGTCAATGCAGCAGGTCCAGGGGGGGTGTGGTTCTGATTCCCTGTAGTTTTACCTGATGCTGTGTTTGTGTTTCAGGTGATGAGGAGCCCCCTGTTCTGAGCTCCACAGTCCCCAGTGTGTGTAAAGCCGAGCTCCACCACAGCCACTTACAAAGTGAAGGACTGCAGTCCGTCGCACCTCTGTAGTGCCGCACCACCCTGGACTTGCATTGCCACTTTACTGCCTGACCCGCCACCCTCTCAGAGCAGAGAGAAGACAGCCGTCCTGCTTCACACCCCCTACCAGAAGAGGCACTCCAGAAGCTGTGAATCCAACAGCCACTCATTCACTTCACTAATGGAGCTTCACAAGCAGCTTGGAGATACGGGATAGCTCTCCTACAGGCTAGTCTAAGGTTTCAGGGGGTCTAGACTGCGTTGCTGGAGAAAAGGTGTTGATCACAGACAGACAGGTCCTAGCTAATACAACTTCTTGAAAACAATGAATGCACAGCGCCCCCTGTTTTAACAATGTGCGTCACGTCCTATGGCAGCTGCACGTACCGAATTCAAGAGCTCTCCCTTTCTCTCTGTGACTCGTTCCTTTGCTCCCTCATTGCTTGTCTCTAGTCCCCTTGTCACTGCTTAACCACCTTGTATCAAAAGCCTATGTCGTTGAAACTGAAATGGATCATCTTAAACTTCACCATTTTATACTGATCAAGGATTGGAAGTGTGGTGTATTACTATATACTTTAATGCTATTCATTTCATTTTCATATAAGTGGGTTCATATAGTAAACTGATGCATCCTTTATTGCCACATGTTGCTTTCAAGCACTATACTGTTTGTTTTGCTGATAGACAGTTTCTATTTCATTTAATTTTTTTCTGTGACATGCCCCGAGAGTTTGCTTACTGACTACTATGAGAAGATGCAGCTGTAGGGGGAGCCAGAAACAAACACTTTGGGTTAGATTACGGAAAATTTAAATGTTTAAAGAAAAACAGTTTGTTGCCAGAGAAGTGCGAATTTTTGAATAGCGAGTAAACCCTTTGTCTCCTGGCCCCCCCACTTGCTGCAGTTAAGCAGCTGTTTTGGATCCAGGTACAGTGTGAATCTGTGTTGTGACTGCTGCATCACAGATAGGGAGTCTACAGCACAGTCACACCAGGGCTCAGAAGTACTCTGTATACCGGCAGGGGCTCCACAATGAAAAGGGTTCAACGCTTTGCTTAACGTGGTCTGGTGTTAATGGCAAGTTTACTCCCTAAACAAATGCATCAATACATTATACCCTCTTGATTTACATAATATATCATGTATTATCTGTATTAGCCAGTGATACACATTCTTAATCATTAATGATTAGTGTTTCTGCACCTGTGGATATTGGTTATGTTTAATGAAGTCATATCACAATGTTTTACCTGTGTGGTACAGCGCTGAATTATTTTGATACAGAAATGTCCATATTTGTCCCAGCTCAACTAATTATTGACAGTATGAATCAAGATTCTGAAATGATGCTTCTTGCCTTATTAGCTCCAAGCAACATTAATAATAATAATAATAATAATAATAATAATAATAATAATAATAATTACAGAATTTAATTCAGGATATGAATTTGTTTCAAATACAAGATCTAGAATGAACAGTTGCCCTTTCCTGGTACCTTCCCACGTCCTGTGCTGTAGGTCAGTTTTACTCCAGTGGTGTCTGCATACCTGGAAGCAGGCTTTTTTTTTTGTTTGTTTATTATATCTCAAATTTAAGTAAAATAAAAGCTATCCCATTAAAAGATCAAGTTATAAGGTAGTGCTAACAGGCAGGAGGAAAACCGATTTGAAACCCTTGGGAAGCGAACAGTAAAGCAGGATGTTCAGTGACAATGCAGCGTTGGTGCAGGATCGTGAATCTCAGACACTGGCAAGCCAACTTTCTGATCATCACAGTATAAGTATTAGAACAGAGCCAACATCACCACAAAACATCTTACTATTATTTTGGCTCGTCGATGTAGCGATTTTGATGGAGAGGGGTGAAATTGCATCTGCTGTAGATGTGACCCCAGTGTGAAATGAAGGATCTAGACCCTGTTCCAAGGGGAATGGCTGGGCGCTAAGAGTCCAAAGCGAGTGTATGTTCGTACAGCCTAGTTTAAACATTGCTGTTAACAGAATGGGTTCTTTCAGATCGGCACAATCTAATTGTGCGCTATCGGGATCACAGCCTGTGTTTCTGCGTGAAGTCGTCTTTTTTTGTTTTGGCTTTTATTTTTAACCATTTTTATTAGTTTGACTGATTTTATAAAGTGTCAATCTTTTTAAAGAGCTGTATGCTGTATCTATCCTGGGCCAGGGCTAGGGCTGTATGCTGTATCTATCCTGGACCAGGGCTAGGGCTCTATGTTGTATATGTCCTGGGCCAGGGCTAGGGCTCTGTGCTGTATCTATCCTGGGCCAGGGCTAGGGATGTATGCTGTATCTGTCCTGGGCCAGGGCTAGGGCTGTATGCTGTATCTATCCTGGGCCAGGGCTAGGGCTGTATGCTGTATCTATCCTGGGCCAGGGCTAGGGCTGTATGCTGTATCTATCCTGGACCAGGACTAGGGCTGTATGCTGTATCTATCCTGGGCCAGGGCTAGGGCTGTATGTTGTATCTGTCCTGGACCAGAGTTAGTTGAAATGTGCTGAATAGTTGTTGCAGATTTTTTTTTTAAGTGCTTATTTTATTACAATTTTTTTTGTCTGATTTTATTATTTTATTTATTCTTTTTAGTACAACTCTTTCTTATAGTAGATGCGTATTTATAATGTAATTCCTACTGCAAAATTAACACTGGGGGTGGAGTTGGGGGCATGGTGAATTAATCAGATTGCTTTTAATGAGATCAATTAGAAAAATCTTACCCATTGCATATTGTTTAGAAAACTAAAGATTTTAAACTTAAATCAAGAATACAGTCATTCCTGAACACAAACCTTTAACTCCTGATTTATACAGCTATCATAGAGGTAAAGAAGGCAGAATCACTCAAGAGCATGTTTTTATTAACTTCAGACTCTGTTTACTTCTGATTTTAAAAATGATTTCAGTAACTGAGCTAAAGTTTAGTCAACTGGACCCAATTCATGGCAGTGCGACAAGATCCTTCTATATCCTTGTAAGATTGCACTGCAGTGAGGTGGAGGTTTACAGTGAGGGTAGAGGGCAGTGGAGAGCAACTCTCATTGATCCATGAAAATGTGCTGAATTAATCCAAGGCTTCACTTCTCCATAACTCCCATTAACATACAGCGGCAGCACCATGGGGTCTGTTCAGTAGCAGACATGGGGTCTAGAAACACCATGGGGTCGAGACAGTAGCAGGTCTAAATATCGCCACGAACATAATTGAAACGTGAGAGCCAAGGTTCTGATAACCGACCCTCTGATAGGGAGGGGGTTGCATTTCTGTCTGTATGGAAACAACCCTCTGATAGGGTGGGAGTGCATTTCTGTCTGTATGGATCTCAATACTTTGTCGATTCCTTTGCTTTCCTCTTCTGTGACACATATAATAAACACCACCAGACACCTTGGAGATATGTGTGGGCACCCTTCTACCTTTACACAGGAAGTGAACGTGGAGAGGAACACTACATTAAACTCATAATGTTGTGGCTGGACAAACAGGCTTCCTAACAAACAGCTTGTGAGCAGCGTGTTCTGCTACAGAGTGGTGACATTGTTATTCAAGCCTTGGTTATAACACCTTGCAGTTGATTAATAGTGTTCTGTCACAGTTACAGGACAGTCTCCTCTTCCTGTTTCCTGCTCTTTGATTAAGTGTCCTGTTACAGGACAGTCTCTGCTTCCCCTTTCTTGCTGTTTGATTAATAGTGTCCTGTCACAGTTACAGGACAGTCTCTGCTTCCCCTTTCCTGCTGTTTGATTAATAGTGTCCTGTTACAGGACAGTCTCTGCTTCCCCTTTCTTGCTGTTTGATTAATAGTGTCCTGTCACAGTTACAGGACAGTCTCTGCTTCCCCTTTCCTGCTGTTTGATTAATAGTGTCCTGTTACAGGACAGTCTCTGCTTCCCCTTTCCTGCTGTTTGATTAATAGTGTCCTGTCACAGTTACAGGACAGTCTCTGCTTCCCCTTTCTTGCTGTTTGATTAATAGTGTCCTGTCACAGGACAGTCTCTGCTTCCCCTTTCCTGCTGTTTGATTAATAGTGTCCTGTTACAGGACAGTCTCTGCTTCCCCTTTCCTGCTGTTTGATTAATAGTGTCCTGTTACAGGACAGTCTCTGCTTCCCCTTTCCTGCTGTTTGATTAATAGTGTCCTGTTACAGGACAGTCTCTGCTTCCCCTTTCTTGCTGTTTGATTAATAGTGTCCTGTTACAGGACAGTCTGTGCTTCCCTTTCCTGCTCTTTGATTAATAGTGTCCTGTTACAGTTATAGGACAGTCTCTGCTTCCCCTTTCCTGCAATTGATTAATAGTGTCCTGTCACAGTTACAGACAGTCTCCGCTTCCCCTTTTCTGTTCTTTGATCTGGCCGCACACTGCATTATGTGAAATCTGTATCTCGCATGACCTTGTTTGATGTTTTATAATTGAATTGCTAGCAAGAAAAGAAGCACCCTTTGTATTTTTTCTTCCATCATCGGTACTTTTTGGTACTTTGCAAACCCTTTTTGGATGTTATTATTCTTATAGTTTAAATAACTAGAGATGACATTTCTACATTATATAAACACGTTGTACTGTTTTATAGTACCTGATGCAATGAATAAATCCAGCTGTTAAAATCGAGGTACATTTGTCTCGCTGCTTTATTTCATTTAGTATTAGTATTGGGGTTCTGATTCTGTTTTATTTTCTCTCAAAAGGGGTAACGGTTTAAAATCTCACTGCACAGACATGTAATTGTAAAGCAATGCAAAGTTTCAGAAGAGCATTATATGACAAACACACCAATAAGAATATCAAGCAGAGATTGGCTTGAGGGCGCTTCCCATGACCAGCTGGACGAGGCTGCAGATCCCATAAGAGATCGTAGCTGCTCCGTGCTCTATATGAGGCAGGAGATGGGGAGATTGAGCGTGACGGTGGAGATGGGGAGATGGAGCACGGAGCAGCTATGAGGCTGGATGTGGGGAGATAGAGCATGGGGCAGCTTTGAGAATGGAGATGGAGCAAGGGAAGGATTTGAGGCTGGAGATGGGGGAGATAAAGCACAGGGCAGCCATGAAGCTGGAGATGGGAAGATGGAGCATGGCTCAGCAATGAGACTGGAGATGGGAAGATGCAGTATGGCTCAGCAATGAGACTGGAGATGGGAAGATGGAGCATGTGGCAGCTATTAGGCTAGAGATGGAGCATGGGGAGGATTTGAGACTGGAGATGGAGCATGGGGCAACTATGAGGCTAGAGACGGAGCAAGGGGAGGATTTGAGGCTGGAGTTGGAGCATGGGGCAGCTATGAGGCTGGAGATGGAGCAAGGGGAGGATTTGAGGCTGGAGTTAGCTGCCCCATGCTCTATGAGACTGAAGATGGAGCATGGAGCAGCTATGAGGCTGGAGATAAAGCAGTGGGAGGATTTGGGGCCGGAGATGGAGCACGAGGAGGATTTGAGGCTGAAGGTAAGGCATGGGGCAGCTTTGAGGATGTAGCAAGGGGAAGATTTAAGGATGGAGATGGAGCACGGGGCAGCTATGAGGCTGGAGATGGGAAGATGGAGCTTGGGCAGCTATGAGGCTGGAAATGGAACATGGGGCAGCTATGAGGCTGGAAATGGAGCAAGAGGAGGATTTGAGGCTGGAGATAGAACACAGGGCAGGTATGAGGCTGGAAATGGGGGAGATAGAGCACGGGGCAGCAATAAGGCTGGAGATAGAGTACAGGGCAGGTATAAAGGTGAAAAAGAGGGAGACGGAAGGCACAGGGATATGAATGAACAAATGCAAATAAGGGGTGCTTTAATTGTTTCTGTTTGACTGGTCCAATGTGTGAAGGGGGCAGTCCCCCCTCCTGAAGCGAAGTTACAAATCATTTAATAAAAACTTGCCTAACCAGGCATCAGTTTATCACCATATACATACCCCCACCATAGCTGTAAATTCAACAATAGGACTATCAGTATGATGTACAAGTTGAGGATGTCCAGAATGTGGGTACCAGAGTTTCATCCCAATTTAATAAGCAGGCTGGCAGGGATTTCTTGTTCTTGTCGTCCTGTGTTTTTTTTTTTTTTTTTTTAAAGCTACAGTTCTCCCATCTATTCAATATTTTATATATGCCATCTGCTATGAGGCATTGTGAGACCTTGTGAAGGACCCACACTGTCTCTAATGGGATGTTGATGATGGTATTAACAGAAACCACACTGGAATGTTCAAACAGAGTGGGAGGAGCCTGGACTTGTATAAGGGGGGTGCATTGCATTGCATCATCAGGGTAAGTGAGGCATTCTTACTGTAGTTTGGGCCAGAACACAGGGAGAAGCGGGATGTTATCACAGACAACGTCAGGGAACTGAAGCTTATCCAAGCACCCGCTGGAATGACCAAATGGGAAGTTACACAACCTATCTGGAAAGTCAGAGGCTTTTAAAATAGGGAATTTCCTGAGTGGAGGGAGAATAAGGTGATGAATCTGACTGCACAGCATCACTGCTCACTTCTCACAGAGAGCTGGGTTTAGCCTACTGTTCAGTACATTCATTTTAATTTTGTTATTTGTTTGCAGTGGTGAATAAACTATGATACGAATTCAATTTTAAATAATATAAATTAATTTTAAAATATTAAATTATAATATATATAATTAATCTTCAAATAAATCATGTATTTATTCATGTTTATAAATTAGATGTGCCAATAGGGAATATATCTTCTCTTGAAACGTTTTCAAATATTTGCAAAAATGTTTTATTGATATTTATAATTTGATGCTATTTTCAAATATTTGAAAAATGAATTAAATATCTGAAAACTATTAATAATTGAATTATTCATATTTAAAAAAATGTTGAACAAATTCCCTTTTTTGCACTTCTACACACATTCCGGTTCTGTCTTCCTTACTTAATATGTATGATCCTGCTAACTGGCCTTCAGTGTTGATCTCGACTGTACTTCCTGCATAAACACACACTGTAATATGAGCTCACCATTATGAATCGAGAGCATGCGATGTTAGCAACGTTTTGCACAGGCTGATTTAGGGAGGGCGCTAGACTTGCATGGTAGGGACAGTGTGTGGGAGAAGTGAAGCAAAGCGTGAAAATTAAAAAAAGAAAAAAAAAGTTCAAGATCAACACGGAATAGACAACTGGAGTTCGTTTTGTTTTAATAAATAATAAATAAAAAGTTGTTTTGCTCCGATCGCGTCTATACACAGCACGTTCTGGACCTAAACAACATTCTGGGCTGGTCAGTACAGTGATTTACACAGCGAGACAGGAGAGACCAGCCCCGCACAGAACAGTGTAAAACTGACGCATGACAGACGTTATTAATTTGTTTTGGATCAGAAACCTGCATGTTCACGTTTTTGGTTGAAGATACAAGTGGGTCCACTCACATGCAAGCAGGACATGAAAACACAGCGGTTTCAAGGTAAGGAATGCGACTGTATTGTTTAGTGTTTGAACCTTTCAGACTGCAGCAGAGTGCCTGCTTACTATTCCGTGGAGTTTAAGTTGTGGTGAATCAGAGAACTGCCAACAACAAATATGTGTTAGAAAGACAGGTACACCATTAAACAAGTGCGGTGTGACATTGCGATACAGCTCTAAACCGCGGTCATTAAAAATGCTTTTGCTCAGAAAATGATATTTGATCCCACTATCAATGTATCCTCTGACTAGTGCTCGAGTCTTACTACGCATGCACGTGTTTGAGTTCACTGGGAGCAGCTCAGCTGCTTTTCTCTAATGTTAGCAAGTGTCAGCTTCCCATGCTGCTGAATGAGGAGATGATGGGAGCTGTGCCATACCCTTAAACACCTACTGTAACTAACTGCAGGGATGGGAACAATACATCTATTGCACATCAGTGTCGCCCATTCCAGGTTTTACTACAAGCTTGATTAGTTACAGTATGTATACTATAGGTAACAAGCTCAAGTGCATCTTATTAAACTCATAGCAAAACCAGGATTGGATCAAACTGCTGAGCAATGAGAGTCTTATTGCCATCGGTGAACTGCAGTCTACCCTTATAAAATACTACTGCCGTATGTAAAGTGCCATTTTACTGCACTTTTACTGCAGGTGTACTGTATGTAAATATCCTATTCTGTAGTATATGCTGCGGTTTATACTTCATTATAACCAATACTATTGCAGGCCTATAAAATAACACATACTGGAGTTATAATGAATTGGAACTGATACATGTATATACATTAATACAACAGACTGTGCATTCTTTGTTAGATGTTTGATTTTTTGGGATAAATGTAATTAATTGTATAACCAAAAAAAAAGCAAACCGTGAGAGTGTTCGAGCAATTGAAAGACATGTGATAGTGTGCCGGTTTGACTGAGGTGATTTTGCAGTGCAGTGAGCAATGACCAACACTGGATTACACGGGTCAGAGAAGATGCTGGTTTTAATTACGCTGGTTTCCAGCAGCTTATACTGGTTCTAGGGACTGCAGTGCTGGTTGAAGAGCTGCTCATACTGGTTCTAGAGACTGCAGTGCTGGTTGAAGAGCTGCTCATACTGGTTCTAGAGACTGCAGTGCTGGTTGAAGAGCTGCTCAGACTGGTTCTAGAGACTGCAGTGCTGGTTGAAGAGCTGCTCAGACTGGTTCTAGAGACTGCAGTGCTGGTTGAAGAGCTGCTCATACTGGTTCTACTGGTTCTAGAGACTGCAGTGCTGGTTGAAGAGCTGCTCAGACTGGTTCTAGAGACTGCAGTGCTGGTTGAAGAGCTGCTCAGACTGGTTCTAGAGACTGCAGTGCTGGTTGAAGAGCTGCTCATACTGGTTCTAGAGACTGCAGTGCTGGTTGAAGAGCTGCGCACGCTAGGGTTTATATACCTGCTGGATGTCCAGTGAGAAAGCAGCAGGTGTGTGATCCAGGAACCTCCAGCTCACCCCCAGCTGCTGGCTGTTTAGCAGAGAGGTTCTGTGTCACACCAGTGCTTCTCAAGCTGGGACCTGCAGGGGGTTCCCAAAAAACCCTGGAAACTTCAGAAAAGTGCCCCTTGGTATTCAGTTGGGAGTTCCCCTGGTCAAGACTGTGTTGGAGCACTGGAATCTGCTTTTAAAACAATATGACTTGAGAAGCTCTGTGTTAAAACACTGGAATCTGCTTTTAAAACAATATGATTTGAGAAGCTCTGTGTTAAAACACTGGAATCTGCTTTTAAAACAAGTTCATTTGAGAAGCTCTGAGCTGTGAAGTATGCTTTACCTCTCTGTGCTTTACCACTCTCTGCTTCCCCTCTGGTATGAGGAAGTAAACATGGATGAAGAATACCACACTGTCAGACACCCTGCCCTGTTACACATCTTGCATCGTGATTATTGGGTTTCTGTTAGTCTTTGTAAATTCAGCACGGTTGAGTGTTTTAAGGAGTTTTGGATATAGTTCCGTCAGGGTTCAATAGTGTGGAACACCATGTGTATGCTCCAGTATAGCTTTAGAACCACACATTGATATCTGGATCTGCATTTGCTGGCAGGAGTTATTTGTGTTTTGTTGTTCAGTGTTAATTGTTTATGTTATATAATCAGGTTACATTTTGAATCGACAAGGAAACATCCGGAGAATGGGATGGAGTCAGGTTGCATTGCTAGCAGGCTCTTCACAAGTAAAACACCCATGCTTCCACTGCAGTGTTCTTCCATTAACGCAGGCATCCTACCTACTGTATGCACGGCACACTGTGCTGAAACTTTGCAGCATTCCGCATACTGGATCACACTGTGGTGATATAAGAAGGTGTCTGTCTGCCGTATGTTACACTGTTCTATACGCGATGGCCATGGGGTTTCTATTAACACTGATAGCTCTGACTCTGAATTCATAGCTGTGAATACCCTGGATACCTTTTTTTGTTTTTGCAGTTTGTCAGGGTTTTCATTCAAATCTTTATTGGGCTGCTGTTTCCCACTGTAAATATTATGGAAGGAGGCGGTGTTTGCTGAGTTACAGCAAGAAGTACAATCGCTCAGTGCAGCGCTGGGTCTCTCTCTGCACATGCGTTGAAACTCCTTGTGCCACTAGTCCTGCCGCATTCCACAGACACACAGACAGGCTCTGCTTGTTCAGTCACCTGTTTGTCTTCACTCCTCACTTCAGTGTCAAAGCAAACTTGACGAGGAAATGTGGAATGAGATTGTCAAACAGAGGGGGATTCTCAGTCTGCAGCAAGTGTATGACCTCCCTCCCCCCTTCACATCCCTGGGTGCTGAGTCACTTACTTCTGCCAAAGCAAAGTTCAAGGACCCTTGAATAAAGTGCAAAGGAAAAGGAGAACCAGTTTTAATCAGGTGTAAAAGTATCAAGGAACAGTCGAGATGCAGGAAGGAGCATGAAAGTATTAGTCTGAAGGGGAGGCCATCGACGATATGAAAATTATCGATATCAATAATATCAGTCTTTCAAACCAGAGAAAAATATAATAACACTGGTGCAATAACAAACATATACATATACAGACATTAACAGATATTTCCATATGAAAGCAATAACTTACTTTAACTTAGCGGTGCTTTGCTTCACAATATCCATGCAGAAAAACAAGGTCTTGTTATATTGTTTTACCACCTCAAAACTAAAATATTTAATTCTGTACTTCATGTATTTCTAGCAGTCTTAGAAATAAAGTATTATGCCTATATTAGTATGTCTCTGCGCGCGTATGTAAATTATTTTTTAATCCCACGATATCGCGATATAGAAACTATTATTGATATCAAACGATATGATATCAAAATATCGATCTTGGTGCCCACCCATAGTCTGAAAAGTGTTTGACTAGTTTTATACTCTTCAAATGATTTGTTTTCTTTCTGAAATTTTCAGAAAGTGTCAACAACTCTTATGTATGACAAAAGTATTTCATAAGACTCAGAATCTTGGGATCTGTATGCAAAACCCTTTACAGTTAGGTCAGGGTAGAATAAACAGCAGAGTTGTTCCTCTGGAGCACCGCCCCTGTCAGCCATTCAGTCTTGTCCCAGAGCCTTTTGTGTTGTGTTTTGTGATTTGGATTACAATGTCCACTGAGTTGCTACTGTAAATCCAAACTAATTAAGCCTCACTATAAAGGAAAGCTTGTAAGATTACTAATTCTGCCAACACTATTGCAGCTGCTGATATCTTATCAAATGTTTGAGATGCCCACTTCATATTTTCAGTATAAAGGAGAATCTGATGACACCCTTCACTTTGACTTGTGACCTACGATGGCAGTTTACTGAGATCATATGACTTTTAAGTTTCTGATGGAGGTGGTCAGAGAAGCCTTTGTAACATGTACCCTGACATCATGCCTTCGGGGAGTCTTTTTATCTGTCCACTAAAAAGACCATCTCTAGTTTCACTTGTGACCGGAGTATCATGGGTCACATGAGAAACAAAGGAATCCCGAAAGGAGGTGCAAGAGAGTGATTAAAGAATCAAACACTCAGAGTAAATCAGTGCAGCAGAATTGAAGTTCAAGGCTCAAACTATAACACAGTGCCCTGACTCGTACTATAGTTACTGCTGTACTACTAGAAGTCCTGTGGGTGAACGTATGACGTTGTGTGATGAAACATTCGTTAGCACTGTGCGTTGATAGTATCACACTGATAGGCACATTGATAGTATCACACTGATGGCACATTAATAGCAAGTATCACACTGATAGGCACATTGATAGTATCACACTGATAACACATTAATAGTAAATATATGTATAGTTTCATAGGATTGATCGAAGCTGATCTGGTGTGTTAGCTGTGTGCCGTGCGGTCTGTATAGACTCATAGGATTGATCACAGCTGATCTGGTGTGTTAGCTGTGTGCCGTGTGGTCTGTATAGACTCATAGGATTGATCACAGCTGATCTGGTGTGTTAGCTGTGTGCCGTGCGGTCTGTATAGACTCATAGGATTGATCACAGCTGATCTGGTGTGTTAGCTGTTTGCCGTGCGGTCTGTATAGACTCATAGGATTGATCACAGCTGATCTGGTGTGTTAGCTGTGTGCCGTGTGGTCTGTATAGACTCATAGGATTGATCACAGCTGATCTGGTGTGTTAGCTGTTTGCCGTGCGGTCTGTATAGACTCATAGGATTGATCACAGCTGATCTGGTGTGTTAGCTGTGTGCCGTGCGGTCTGTATCGTTTCATAGCATTGTCTTATTCCACACTGATCAAAGGCAGAGTCTCACATTAGAACAGAACTCACTTCTTTACCAGACTTTCAGCTAGCCTCCTGTAGAAGTTCCATATCACATTTTGTTATGAAACGATAAACTGTAATTTTTATACAAATGTGCACAATCTTTTTTTTGTAGCGCTTCATATGATTGATTGTTTTAGGTTATGGGTGTAGAGACAGAGTAAGCTGGTTCATTTATTAAAGCTCATTTTGAGCTAAAGATATTGATATTAATTGAGCTGTGCTCATACCAACAGACTGGGTATCGACTCGGCAGATAACCTAAAACCTCTAGTTACTGTGTGTCTCTATTGCTGCTGAGAACAGAAACACTCTCAGTGATTCATATCAGAACTGAAATCCTGGGGAAGGTAGAAGATCCCCTTTTCTGCTCTGTCATTTTCTTTATAATTCAATGAAGTAACCTTGTTCAGTTTAACTCCTAGCTCACTGGTGTCTGCAGCTGGACTTTTTTCTGTTATAGTTTATCATTTCTGTGCATTCTTGGTGTTTTTGTTATACAGATTTTTACCATTAACAGCCTGCTATTTATTCTCATCCCCTTATTGTGTATCATATTGATGGAGGTAACCTTTTGAAGCTTCCCTAGGTTCCCACATGAGGGCAGCATTGAACATCCTGGCTCCCTCTACTCCAGTCCAGTGGACTCTGCAGCATAAGGATAGCTTGACGGAGAACGACGGAAGAGTTTCTGTCTTTTAATGTTTGAAACTTTTAGACAAAATACTAAACTTTGAAAGTTTGGATAGTAAAATTTAAACATTTAAACACCTCTACCCAGCACCTTCAAGTAGGTTTTCAATGTCGTGGCTGGCTTGGCAGGTCCATGTTCTGCAGTGATCTTGCTTCAGTGTCATGGCTGCCTTGGCAGGTCCATGTTCTGCAGTGATCTTGCTTCAGTGTCGTGGCTGGCTGGGCAGGTCCATGTTCTGCAGTGATCTTGCTTCAGTGTCATGGCTGCCTTGGCAGGTCCATGTTCTGCAGTGATCTTGCTTCAATGTGATGGCTGGCTTGGGGGGTCCATGTTCTGCAGTGATCTTGTTTCAGTGTCGTGGCTTCCAGTTCTTGTTTTGTTGCCGTTTTCTATCACATCCTTAAAACATATTTTTTAAAAGTTCAGAGCAATACTATACATTCTCTGTTAAGACCATTCCATAGTTTGTAAGAGGTTCTAAATCTGGGGATGTTGACAGTGGAACTTGACAGAAATGGTCTAAAATGTTGAGATTCAGGTTCAGTCTACCCTTCAAATAGTCCCATGTGACTGGCCTTCTTTTCATCCAGTTTACCCATCTGTTTAGAATGAAGGCCGCTGTGGATTCCTACAGAGAAGCTGCCTGTTAGTGCCCATGTTGAAGAACTTTCTCACATAGCAGTCAGCAGGTAGTGTGTGTGTGTGTGTGTGTGTGTGTGTGTGTGTGTGTGTGTGTGTGTGTGGGTGGGGGGGGGGTACTTTACCCCTTCCTCACCGCCGCTCTCCACCCTGCATGTTGCACAGCGATTCACTGAAATCCCAGCTCCACACCTTCCACTCCTCACTGATCTTACAGAGCAATTTACTGATATCCCAGCTCCACAGCTCTTCCTCCTCACTGATCTTACACAACGATTCACTGAAATCCCAGCTCCACACACTCCACTCCTCACTGATCTTACAGAGTGATTCACTGAAATCCCAGCTCCACAACTCTTCCTCCTCACTGACCTTACACAGCAATTCACTGAAATCCCTGCTCCACACCCTGTACTCCTCACTGATCTCACAGAGTGATTCACTGAAATCCCAGCTCCACACACTCCACTCCTCACTGATTTTACAGAGTGATTCACTGATATCCCATCTCCACAACTCTTACTCCTCACTGATCTTACAGAGCGATTCACTGAAATCCCAGCTCCACACCCTCCACTCCTCACTGATCTTAGGGTTTGTTTTTGATTTTATGCACTGCTGTGTTCTAGTCATGGAAGAAAAATACAAATGTGACAAATTACATTTGGCTTGAAAGTGTGTTCTGTAACCAGACACATTGAGGGAGAGAGTCTCAACACATTTATTGTGGATTGTCATTAGTACAAATACAAAGGAAGAAAAACAGAAATAGCCATTCTAAAATGCATAAGGGGACCAAGTACATTTATGTACAGCCTATTTCTGGTTTGGTACGTTTATTGGGTGTGTATTTCCTTTCTGAAATAATTGTGCTTGAGTTGATTCTGGTCTAACACAGCTCTCCTGTTAGAGAAAGGGTTACGTCCCTATTGGAGATCCAACCCATGGTCTAACACAGCTCTCCTGATAGAGAAAGGGTTAAGTACCTCTTGGAGCTGCCAAGGATAAAGGTACTGTACGAACTGTGGAGGGCTCACGTGAACTGGGGCTCAGAATGTCTCAAATGAGGGGAAGCTTTGGAAATCGGCCTCTTCAATGCAGTAAAGTTTTGCCCCTTAGCTTTCCAGCTCAAGTTGACACAGCTTTGAGGTTTCTTACATCCTGCTGGCCTGACTGCTGTTCACTGTGAGCATTACAGGGGTTTGTTGGGAAACTATATTGTGATTGATCTATGAGGTGCCTGCGTCTGGTGACAAACTGTATTGTGATTGGTCTATGAGGTGCCTGCGTCTGGTGACAAACTGTATTGTGATTGGTCTATGAGGTGCCTGCGGTTGGTGACAAACTGTATTGCGATTGGTCTATGAGGTGCCTGCATCTGGTGACAAACTGTATTGTGATTGGTCTACGGGGCTGCGTCTGATGACAAACTGTATTGTGGTTGGTCGATGGGATGCCCATGTCTGGTGACAAACTGTATTGTAAGTGTATCCATGGACAGCTAAGATTGTAAATGTACATTTAACAGATTCAGTGTTTAAATCCTAATAATGTGTAATATAAAGCTTGCAATGAATTAAGGCAGGAAATTTATAGTATCATTAATACAAGTGCCTAGTACATCGCATTTATTCATTGGTCATACTACAAGTCAATTAACGGCAAGTTCTCATCAAACTATAAGGGGAGGGGGGGTGACTATGATGTTCCTCTGCCTTATATTTTTTTGTTCACTGAGATGAACACATTGCATAGATTTATTATTTTATTCTGTGTGTGACAGGCTGTCCTGGAGCCTGTCACACACACTGACAGGCTGTCTTGGAGCCTCTCACACACACACTGACACTTTGGCTGTCCGTGGTGATGTGCTGCTGATTCAGCAGTGTGCATGCAGTGACTATAGCATGGTGATGTACTGCTGATTCAGCAGTGTGCATGCAGTGACTATAGCATGGTGATGTACTGCCGATTCAGCAGTGTGCATGCAGTGACTATAGCATGGTGATGTACTGCTGATTCAGCAGTGTGCATGCACTTCCCTGAACCTCATGAGACAACACTGCCCTGAGACCTGTCTCTGACGCATCCATCTGCAGGGAGAACCTCTTGCCGAATTCCGGACTGCACAGCACTGGCTTGCTACACAGCCTCTGCTTCAAGGCGAGAAAGGCCCTCTGGCACGACCCCGTACACTGAACCGTATTTGGGGCAGCCTTCCAGGTGAGGTCTGTCAAGAGAGCAGCGAGCATGGTGAAGCTCGGGAAGAACTTCCTATAATAGCCCCTAGAAGCTGGCTGGTGCTCCGTGCAATCCAAAGGGCATGGTCCTGAATTGGTATAACCTGAAGGGAGTCGAAAACGCCGTCCTCTCTCTAGATTCCGGAGTCAGGGGTATCTGCCAGTACCCCTTCGTTAAATCCAGTGTTGTCATAAAATGAGCCGTGCCTAGACGCTCCAGCAACTCATCTACCCGGGGCATCGGATAAGCGTCAAACTTCGATTTTTCATTGATTCGTCTGAAATCAATGCAAAACCGAGTTGACCCGTCTGGCTTACTAAAACTTCCAGTCACTTTGGGACTCTTCTATTACTCCCAATCTCAGCATTTCGTCAATTTCCGCTTTTATTACCTGTCTTTTACGTTCAGGTATACGGTATGGCCTCTGGCGAACTGGCGTCTCCGGCTCAATATTAATGTGATGATGGGCTACTCGAGTCTGCCCTGGGGCGGGAGAGAACACATTAGGAAATTCCGCCACCAGACCGTGAGCCTGACAGTTCTGTGTTGGTGTCAGATTCTCCGCAATCTGTACGGACCCTTTTCTCGCCAACACAGAAAGATCAGGTCCCAGATCTGGGACGTCATCTGCATGTGCCACTAGCAACGCCTCCGGTTGCAACCATGGCTTCAAGAGGTTAATGTGATAAATGTGTTTCTCTCTCCGTCGCTCTGGTTGGCAGATCTCATAGTCCACCCTCCCAACCCAGCGTGTAACCTCAAAGGGTCCTTGCCACTTAGCCAGAAGTTTTGACTCCGAACTGGGTAATAATAGAAGTACCTTATCCCCCAGCGGAAATGTGCGAAACCGGGCTTCTCGGTTGTACTGTGTCTCCTGTCTGTGCTGAGCCTGCTGCAAATTGTCATGCGCCCATTTCCCAACAGACTCAAGACGTTTGAGCATGTCCAATACATACCGGACGGTATTGGTCGAATTGTCCTGCTGCTCCTCCCACATCTCTCTGACCAGATCAAGCATGCCCCGGGGTCTCCGCCCATAAAACAGCTTGATTGGTGGAAACCCTGTGGAAGCCTGGGGTTCCTCTCTGATTGCAAAGGGAAGGGGAAGAATCAGCTGGTCCCAGTAACGCACATCACTATGAATAAACCTGCTCAACATGCTCTTAAGGGTCTTATTAAAGCGCTCCACAAGACCATCGGTCTGAGGATGAAACATGAGGTCCTAATGGTCTTAATTCCCAAAAGGTTACATGTTCCGCGGATTGACCGGGACATAAATTTGGTGCATTGGTTGGTTAATATTTCCTTGGGGATCCCCACCCAGGAGAAAACCTTCTCAAGCTCATCGGCAACAGACCTAGCGGACATAGATCAGAGGGGAATGGCCTCTGGATAACGCATAGCATAATCCAGAATGAACATTAGGTGGGTGTATGTTGCCGCACTACTTTCCAGTGGCCCAACTATGTCCATCCCAATACGCTCAAACGTAGCTTCCACTAGGGGCAAGGGCACCAGTGGGGCTCATGGGACGGCTCTAAGGCTGGCTTTCTGACTTTCCCCACAATGTTCACAAAACCGTTTGATGTCACCATCCAGCCCCAGACAAAAGAACCGTGTCACTAGCCTTGCTTTAGTTTTGTCCCTTCCCAAATGACCAGACAGGGGAATAGCGTGAGCGAGCTGCAACAAATCCTCCTTAAAAGGCTGAGGAATGAGCAACTGGTGACGCACTTCCCCCGTCTGGGGTAATTATCAACACAGTACAGAAGGTCTCGATTAATTTTGAATTGGGGGATACGTGGCGGCAAGTCTGGGCTCAACCACCTGACCATTAACCACAGTCGCTTGGTCAAAGAGCCTTCCCAGCACGTCGTTACGTCCTTGCTCGAGCCGGAAATCACAGGAACGAGCTGAAAAATCAGCACCCATGGCCTCCAGCTCGGGATCGGGTCGGGATCGGGTCGGTCCCGAGCGGTGGCAGCCAGGCCAGACCCCGATGCTGGCTCCGCGGCCCCACACCCAGGCTCTTCACCAATCGCCCCCACCTGAAACCTCTCGGACTTCCTGCCAGCCCTCATTCTTAGTGGCCCAGCTTTCTCGTTTAGGTGGTTGCATCTGGGGTCAGCCAGCCCATGGCATAATCCTGCAGGCAGTGGGCGATGGTCTGTGGATGCTCCCCCTGCCGCGAACTGCTCCTCATGGAACTTTTTCCGGTAACCCTCCGGTGTGGCTCCCACATGATTAAGGATGGCCGCCTTTAGTGTGGGGTAATCCAGCATGTGCTCCGGGGACAGCGTCCTCGCTGCTGCTTGCGCCTCTCCTGTCAGCTGAGGCAAGAGGTAACTAGCCCACTGGGCTTGGGCCCACCTGGCCGAGGTCGCCATGGCCTCGAACACCTCCAAGTAGCCTTGGGGACGATCCTCAACCGTCATCTTGGTTGGCCTCTGTAACTGGGGTTCTGGAGCTGCTGGTCTAGCCACCCCCTGCACCGCAGCAGTGAGGGTCTGGCGCAGGAGGTCCATCATGGCCGCAAATTGTCTGGTGTCCATTCTTGCTCCCTCTGTGGGTGCACTGCTTGTAGGCCAATGCCAGTGAATCCCACAGCTGACACCACGTGTCGAAGGGTGGTGGGTGATTCACTGAAAAACACGGGAGACAGACAGGTGTAATTGAAACACCACACAGATGCCCAGTTTTATTATTACTGACCCTTTGGTCGGTGATTTGTTTTAGCCCACAGAGGGCGCTGTTGTCCCTGGCCTGACTATCAACGATGATAGACAGGACCACAGAAATACCGATACTGGTAAAGGAATCAACTGCTGGCGCACTCGCAGGTGCTCAAATAATAATGAAAACAAAAGGCGAAAGAAAAAGGGAAAATAAAACAGGGTAATAAAACTACAAATAAAAGGTGTCGCACGACCCGGGTCACTGACCTACACTCCCCGCTCCCTCAGCCTACTAGCCACAATACTTCGGGGTTCTGCCCAAGGTCTCCCCGCTACCACTGTGTCTCTCTGTGGTTTCGTTTTGTTCCTTTTTTGTTCCTCCCGGGCTGTTTTCTCCTGGCCGTTCTCAGTGCTGGATCAGCGCTTCCGACACTCAGCACCTCTAAGGGCAGACCTGAGGTAACAGCAGAGTGGTATTTTATAGGGCTAACAGTTCCCCCAAGACCCACCTCTCAGCCACTCAGAGAGGGAAAGCCCACACCCTCTCTCCCACCTCTCCGTGTCACTGCCAACACTCTAGCAGAGGCAGTACAGATCTCTCAGGGATTTTTTCCCCTTTGATTTGCACAGCCTACTAAAAAATGGGGGAGGGGGGGTGTGAAAAAATAAATCAATTAAATAAAAACCTGAAAAGTCTTCATTAGATAAGTATTCACCCCCTTTGCTTTGACACTTCTAATTAAGCTCAGATGCAACCAATTGCCTTCAGAATTCACACAATAAGTTAAATGGAGTCCATCTGTGTGCAATAAAAGTGGTTCACATGATTTCAGATTAAATACACCTGTCTCTGTGAGGTCCCACAGTTGGGTAGTGCATTTAAAGCAAAGATACTATCATGAAGATCAAGGAGCTTTCAACACAACTCTATGATAAAGTTGTGGAAAGGCACAGATCATGGGAGGGGTATAAAAATATTTATTTCAAAGTCATTGAATATTCCTTGGAGCACAGTCAAGTTGATCATTAAAAAGTGGCGCAAGTATACGGCACAACCCAGAATTTGCTTAGGCCAGGCAGTCCTCCCAGATTGAACAGCATGGTAAGAAGGGCGTTGGTCAGAGAAGCCTCCAAAAGGCCAATGACAACTCTAAAAGACCTACAGCGTTCCATGGCTGAGATGGGAGAAACTGTCCATGTGTCAGCAATAGTTGAGGTACTCCACAAATCTGGTCTGTATGGAAGAGTGGCAAGAAGGAAGCCATTTCTGAAATAGCCCATGTAAAATCCTGCTTGGAATTTCCAAAAAGGCATGTGGGAGACTGTAAAAAGATGTGGCAAAAGATTCTGTGGTCCGATGAAACAAAAATGTAACTATTTGGCCTAAATGCAAAGCGTTATGTCTGACGCAAACCCAACACAGCACATCACCCAGGTAACACCATCCCTATTGGTGGTGGCAGAATCATACTATGGGGATGCTTTTCATCAGCAGGGACTGGGAAGCTTGTCAGGGTAGAGGGGAAAATGGATTGAGCTAAATACAGGCAAATCCTTGAGGAAAACCCACTTTAGTCTGCAAAAGACCTAAGACTGGGATGGAGAGTCACCTTTCAGCAGGACAATGACCCCAAGCACAAAGCCAAAGCAACACTGGAGTGGCTTAAAAACAAGAAAGTGAATGTCCTAGAGTGGCCCAGTCAAAGCCCGGACTTGAATCCGATTGAGAATCTGTGGCAAGACTTGAAAATTGCTGTCCACCAACGATCCCCATCCAACTTGACAGAGCTTGAACAATTTTGCCAAGAAGAATGGATGAATATTGCATGATCCAGATGTGCAAACCTGGTATAGACTTACCCCAAAAGACTCACAGCTGTAATTGCTGCCTAATGTAGTTCTACCAATTATTGACTCGAGGTGAATACTTATCTAACCAAGATATTTTAGTTTTTTTTTTTTTTCATTAACTGTTGTTTCACAATAAAAATTCTCTTGCCTCTTCAAAGTTTTGAGTTGGTTGTGTAAATCAAAGGGAAAACAAATCCCATTTAAATGCTTCAAGATTTCAGGTTGTAACCAACAAACTGAAAACATCTAAGGGGGGTGAATACTTCCAACAGGCACTGTATATTTGCATGCTGTTGGATGCATGATGTAACTTAAAAAAAAAGATGGTGAGTAAGTAGATTCAAGAAAATGCACAGAGTCGTTTTCGTCAATCAGTTGTTAGGTTTATTGAAATATGCAGGGAGTCTGGTCCCAGGTACAGGACAAACAGAATACTCGTCCTTACAATTTTTGCATGACATTAAATACCCTTCTGTATAGATGGTCCACCTCCTCTTTCTCTGACACTTAACCAATAGCAAAGGTACAACACATTATTCGGTTACCATATATTTAATTTAATGTGTGTGTGTATGTGTAGTCTAGTGTGATGACCTCTGAACCCTTGGCGCCCCAAAAGGTCCATACATCTAGTTTTTGTCATCTTCCTTGTTCATATTTCTCTGTATTCCTTGAGACCCTTTGAGTCCAGTGGCATTATCTCTTATTCTTCCTGAGAACCTTTGGGTCCAAAGGCAGTCCCTGGGAGCCTTTTAGCTCCTTTATGCTTTGCATTCCAAAAGTCTTAGAGCCTGGCCCCTTCTGGTCCACAGCATTGTTATCTTGTTAGCTTGCAGTCAATGCTGGGCAAGAAGCTTGTAGACGCAAGGTCTCTATCAATTGTTAGCAGTACATGCAATTTGAACCAAACAGTCTGCTATCTGCAATATTAGTCTCTTTTCAGAAAAGAACACCAGTATAGCTCTGCCAGTCCACATGCGTAGCAAACTGCTAATCAATTCACGATCCATGTTTTCCAACAATGACATATATTATGGATGTACTTGTGAGCTTGCAAACTTGCAGCCTTTAACCTCTAGCCATGCCAATGAAATAGCCCAGCTGCTTTCTTCACATACCCATTTTAGCATACAGGTCAAGCCTCGTCCAGGGGATGCTTTGTTTTTGTTCATATACACCAGCTCGAGATGTTGATGTGGTAGAGGCTGTCGCTACAGTATAGCAAGGTGATAAAAACGCAATTATTTTCCCAATCACATGACAGTGAAGGCTGTGGAAAGAATACTTTTTTCCCTTGTTTTTGCCAAATTGAATAGAGTGGCCTGGGATCTTCCTATGGGCTGTTTGTTGTCCTCATGCTACCATGGCAACACACTGGATCTGCATTGAGGGCAGCTGCAATGGGGTGGGCTGCCATTGCAACCGTGCACACACTGCTGAGAGACTGACTGAGAGACTCACCAAAGGCAATGCTGTGCTCTGTTAATGGTTCACGAAACTGCTCAAGACTCTTGTTGCTAATTCTGAACATCAGAATGTATTATATTTATAAAACCTGACAGAAAAAAACATTGTCAAATAAGTCACTGTAAAGCTTTGTTTAGTAGGGTCTGGTACAGTATGTGTCAACTCTGCCTGCTCTGTTCTATTGCGCTCTCTCTCTCTCTCTCTCTCTCTCTGTGACTAAAGTAACATTAAAAGCAGCCTGTACTAACATCTAATCCAAGTGAGCACTCATCACAGCAGGAGTCCTGACTGATATTAGGAACAAAGTGCTTGGTGCAATCAGACTTTTCCACATTAGAAAGGAACTCCCATGCTTCCCTGCTCTTTTTTTATGACTTGTGAATCATGGTCATGGCTTCGTTCCTATCAGGGGCTGCAGCAGCTTCCTGTGCCCTCTCTCAGTGTGCCTGGTCTGGGCACAGGCTGTGCACAGTCTGTTTCCTCTGTAAGGGTGGTGCAGACAGAGATAGAGTTTGGTGTTCTCAACATAGACCCCAGTGGCAATCCACACCAGAATTCAGCATCAGTGTAATAATAATCTTTATATTGTGCCTTTCATAGCAGACCACCATCACAAAGCACTTTACAAGATAAGAGACTAGGGTGTGTGACCTATGCATCAGAGTCACTTTACTGCAACGTCTCACCCAAAAGACAGAGCACAAGAGATTAAGTGACTTGCTCAGGGTCACACAATGAGATGTGGCTGAACTGGGATTTGAACTGGGGACCTCCTCATTACAAGTCTATTTCTTTAACCACTGGACCACACAGCAGTGTGCTGTTTCTCTGTGTGTGTGCAGCCCTGCAGTGTGCTATGTCTCTGTGTGTGTGTGCAGCCCTGCAGTGTGCTATGTCTCTGTGTGTGTGTGCAGCCCTGCAGTGTGCTATGCCTCTGTGTATGTGTGCGCAGCCCTGCAGTGTGCTGTGTCTCTGTGTGTGCAGCCCTGCAGTGTGCTATGTCTCTGTGTGTGTGTGGAGCCCTGCAGTGTGCTATGCCTCTTTGTGTGTGTGCAGCCCTGCAGTGTGCTGTATCTCTTTGTTTGTGTGTGCAGCCCTGCAGTGTACTGTGTCTGTGTTTGTGCAGTGTGCTGTGTGTCTGTGTGTGTGGAGCCCTGCAGTGTGCTGTGTGTGTGTGTGGAGCCCTGCAGTGTGCTGTGTCTGTGTGTTTGTGTGTGTGTCTGTGTGTGTGTGTGAGGTGTGTCTGTGGGTTGTGGCAGCCCTGCACAGTGTTGTCTGTGTGTGTGTGGGACAACCTGCAGTGTGCACTGACACTGTGTGTGTGTGGGTTGACAGCACACTGCAGTGTGCTGGACGGTGGTGACTGTGCAGACCACACAGTGTTACTGTGTCATGACAGTGTACTGTGTTATCTGCAGTGTGCTGTGTGTGTGTGTGTGTGTGTGCAGCCCTGCAGTGTGCTGTGTCTCTGTGTGTGTGCAGCCCTGCAGTGTGCTGTGTCTCTGTGTGCTGTGTATCCTCTGTGTGTGTGTGTGTGTGTGTGTGTGCTGTGTCTCCAGACACTGTGTGTGTCTGTGGCAGCCAGAGTGTGATACCTCTGTGTGTGTGTCTCCCTGTGTCACAGTGTGTGTGTGTGTGATCCTCTGCAGTGTGTGCTACACTACAGTGTGATGTGTCACGCACCACAGTGTATCTGTGTGCAGTGTACTGGCGGTCCGGGACTGGTGCAGTGTGCTGTGCTCTGTGTGTGTGTGTGCAGCCCTGCAGTGTGCTGTGTCTCTGTGTGTGTGCAGCCCTGCAGTGTGCTGTGTCTCTGTGCGTGTACAGCCCTGCAGTGTGCTGTGTCTCTGCTGTGGATAATGAGGCAGGTTCTCAGATGGCACGGGGAATGCCCTGGCTGGTCTCTCTCTTTGTGTTTAGTGCTCAGGGATTCCCCAGTGACATTTTCACATTCTGGAGCCCTGCGAGTGAACTGAAACTGCTGAGCTAGCCAGTCAGCAGGGCGCCTGTTTTCTTTCAGTTTTCACCTCTGCTCTTTCATGGGAAGCTGTGGTTATCGGTTCAGGGTGTGACAGGGTGACTGTCCCTGTACAAATAGTCACTGTTCAGGGTGTGACAGGATGACTGTCCCTGTTAGAAATACATGTGTTTGTTTTACACGTGTCTGTGTAAGGAGTAATTTGGGGTGATTGTGTAGATGTGTGTGTTATGGTAATCATTTTACTTTTCATAAGTACCGATACATATCACCCATTTCCCATTCTAAATCAGTTTAAGTAGCTTTGAGAGCCCAGACTATTGTAATAGATCATAACAATGGATACATGTAAAATGACCATGGCTTAAAGCAATGCTCTAGACCCCTGCTTGTTAGAATATTCACCTGTTTAAAATGCTGTTCTGTGTTCTGAGTGATTTCCTCCTGTTTCTGGCCCTAAACCTGCATTTCTCAAGTGAGGTTGTTTCAGAAATGACCAGTAGGGTGCGTGCAGCTGTAATGGCTGCTTCTCCACAGCTGTCAAATGGAAGATAGTGATTGGAACAATCTCTGTACAATATCACAGAAATGACACCCCCTAGTGGTCGCTTCTTTAAAATAACACCTCGCTTGATTCTTCATGTAACAGTAAACCGGGTGAATGTGATCTGAACTAAAACACACAGTGAGTGACAGAGCTCACAACAGGATGATATTGAACAGAGGAGCAAGGAAGCATTGGGAGAGGTCGAGGAGATAAAGCAATGAAACGGGTGGCAGAAGGCTAGCTATTCTGCTTTTAAAGAAATGCTTGGAAGTATCAATAGAGCTGGGCACTATTAACGTGGTTTGATATATTTTTGAACACGCTGACCAAGCTTTATTCTGGGGTTCTTTTCACATCTTCCAGCCTCGCTGCTGATGGTGTGTGTTCAGGGGGAGATTGTGAAAGCAGCACACTGCAGAACTCCAGCCATTGCAATAGCAGCAGTGAGAGCAGGATCCCAGGCAGGAAGCTGTGTGTTCAGAGGGGCTGGACCTGGGCTGTGGATTATTCCTGGAATCTATTTCTACCCACCTCAGGGTTCAGGTCATGTTACAGTGGAGGCAGGACTAGTCTGCTACTCTTTGAACTGAATCTCCAGCTCATAATTCATTTTCTTCATGTGAAACAGGTTCAGAACAGTGAGGGGTTCAGCATTTTCTGGTGGGGTCTTAGGACCCTGTAACCCCACACTGAAAGATCTGTTCCGATTGCATGAGCAGCCTCTCCTGCATTCCTAGCAAATGGGTGCTGCTTTTCTGAGCTTCAGTTCCCTTGTTAGCTTCGTGCATAGTGCTGCTAGCACTGGGTTATCCATTTCCGCCAGTCACGTTTTAACAGCCTTGTATGAAGAATAAAATCAATCCCCATTTTATATATGCAACAAATTCATGCACTTACCCGTCACAAATCCATCACCAGTTTTCTGATACAAAGCCCATCTCTTTAATGTTACAATTTATCTGAATATCCATCACAGCCTGCATTAAATAAATAAATAAATAAATCTCTAATGCCAAATCAGTCTGTTTTTATTGTGCTGTTACACAGCGCTTCCTCCAGTTTCACCTGACGAAAATGCAGCCAAAACAAAGTGAAGAGACAAGCTAGGGTCATGTAACAGTTAGTCATTAAACGGTTTTATGTACTGTGGTGCATTTTATTTATCTGTGATCTTTAGTTGCTTTTGTGCATTTTCATTTGCAAGTGAACTGTGAAATTAGGGCTTATCAAGCACTATATTCTGCAATTTTGAATACTGACTCGGGATACTGTTTTAATTGTGGAAACTGTATTGTTGTTTTTGTTGTTGTTGTTGGTGTTTTATCTTTTGGTTTTGCTAAATTGCATTACTTTTTACAGTTTTGTGCATGGATAACATTTTGATTTCATTTTACTGCTGGGTTGTTAATAGAGAATTTTACACACTGCTACAATACGTACCGGATTTAAAAATATGTACTGTATTACAGTCCACGTGTCGTCTCTTTTGGCAAGAGATATTTTCAGAATCATGTCGTTCTGAATTAAAATACTTCTTCTATGAAAAAACAATACAATACAGTACATCTAAATGGAAGCCTGTTTTTTTTTTTTTGTGTTCTCTGAAAAACGGACAAGGGTTGGAACGGGGCTAGAATGCAGAAAGAACGGACAGAATGTCAGGACGGGGAAGCAGCAATCAGAAAGAATGAAGGGCTGAAAGTCTTCATGAAATATTCAGCTATGCATCACACTCGTTTAACTGTCACTGCAGTCAAACTTTGATAGGGTCAGATATGTGAGTGCTGACTGTATTGTTCTCTCATCCCGCCCACATGTGCATATTTGCACAATGTAGAGCTCAAGTATTATTTCTTCAAATGATAGGCAATGTGGGAGCAGTTTTATTAAAGCATTGGTAGCTTCATGGAGTGTATGAGCCAATTAGAGTGATCCGAGTAGAGTGGGATTGGAGGGTTTACACTAGCGAGGGATATGATTGGCTCCATGGGCTCGCCAGTCAGTTTTAAGTGACAAGTGCTTTGAGCGCCTTTTTTTGAAGTGATGGATTTTAATAAAAACAATTCCAGTCAGTGGATGTACTGCTTCTGCTCTGTTTCTCCAAGCTGTATAATGTCCTGTATACAGCAGGATAACAGGACATGGATTGAAAGTGCAGGGTGATAAATAGCATTGCATCTTAGTCACTCAATAAATAGCATCTTAGTCACTCGTGGTTACACATATCTGAAGGACCATGTGTACAATTGAGATGAAAGCTGTTGCAGGTCTGATTCACCTCAGTGGTCTACAGTAATTGTAATCAGAGTGTGTGACCTACTGCACAGGAAGTGATTACCAGGAAGCACCTAAGCTTTATTTGTATTTGAAACAGAAAAAAGTCATCTAAAAGCCTAAAGTGCTAAGTGTATGGAAATGGCTTCTTCTTATCATCAGGAAGAGCTCTTGCGGCTGTGACCAGTCTGCACCACCAGGGGTCAGCGTTGTATAAAACAGGAAGCTCCTTGCAGGCTGGGAAAGGGAAGAAATGGCTTGGTTTAAGCAGGTAACTTGCCTAAACCTCTCAGCGACTGGAGAGCAGTACTAGCAGAATTATATTAATAAAGATTGCTTTAAGTACATCTGCCAGCAACCCATCAATTCATCCAGTGTGTAACCCCATATGTGCTCTATGTTATCAGATGGGAGACCTTGCTGGCTGTCCAGTTTGTTTACCCTCATCCAAGGTAGTTTTCCCTTCAGAGCACAAGTTTCCAGCCATTTTGAAACTTTGTCAATCTGTAAGCCAAATAATCACGCTCCTGCTACAACTTGCAGCAGGTGGAGGTTATATATGCAAACTGAAGCTCCGTTATCACTCAAAGAAGCAAAACAGAAATGCTCTTTTTTGTTATGATATTTTCAACATGACCTTATTATAAGGTTGAAACCTTCTTAAATATCTTTTTAAAACGATTTCTCACATATTTAAAAAAAACAAAAGCATAGAGTCTGAAATAACAGCGCAATTAGCTTTTAGCCTTAGTCCCACCTTTTAGTAGTGGAAAGCAGATCGTCTGTGCAATATGATGCTTTGGACACAAGAGAGCGCTGATGTTTGGCACTTGAATGATGAGATTTGTTTTGTTTCCTTCACTGTCTCAGTTGACAGTATATATAGAATGGTTTTGCAGTGCATAAAAACACGAGTTCTGCGTTCAGTCACTGCGTTTACAAGTTGACTGCCTTAGAAAAGTAAAAGCACAGTGAAAGCAAAGCAAAGGTAAGCTTTGTCAAGTATATTGAAAACAGAAAAACTTTTCTCCGCATTTAAGATTATGATTTTTTGTTAGTTTCGGGGTTTGTTGATTAAGACTAGAGCTGAAGAAATATACATATTGCTATTGTCTTAAGTAATTTCATTAACAATTCCTAGGATTTGGTTCAGGAAATATTTAAAGAGAAGATGCTGCAGGAGCCTCAGTGTGTGCACAGACACTGCTCTACAGGTTATTTGTGTCTTATAGTCTATAGTTTCCTTGCATGAGCACACAGCCTCTTCACTGGACACATTGATAATCTCTAGAACAGTTTCCATAGTAAAAGCATAGCAAAACGGAATAAAGCATGGTAAAACATAGCAAACCAGGGTAAACTATGTGAAATGCACAATATAACCATGGGATAACTGTATTGTAAAGAATACTCTGTGTGTGTGTGTGTGTGTGTGTGTGTGTGTGTGTGTGTGTCTATGTGTCTATATATACACACACACACACACACACACACACACACACACACTCACATATCTCCCTCCATCTGAGAACGAACACCATTTAATATGAGTTTCTACGTCAGGAGACAAACGTTGTTTTTTAGTTTTAGTCAGAAAGTTGAGCAGCGTCTCACCGGTGTGTTTAAAGCACTTTGCCACCAGTTTAGAAGCTTGTTTTTGTGTTGTCCCGCATTGATTTTGTGCTGTTAGTCACCAGGAGGGTGGGAAGCAGCGAAACTAAAAACAGAATCTCGCCAGCCTGTTTCCATAGCGACCCGCGCTGTTCAGTTCAACAGGAAACAGAGCAGAAACAAAGGAAGCAGGTGACAACATCAGAGTGTATCGGGTTTTCTACTCCAGGCAGACCCGAGAAGCCAGGATGTGAGGGTAGGCCGATGAGCGCTCGCTCAGCTGCACCTCTTATCCTCAGCTTCCTCTAAAACACCCCACCTGGGATGACGGAGCCCTCGCTGAGCTGCACCCCTGAGCCTCAGCTTCCTTTCAAACACCCCACCTGGGATAATGGAGCCCTCGCTGAGCTGCACCCCTTATCCCCAGTTTCCTCTCAAACACCCCACCTGTGATGATGGAGCCCTTGTTAACCCTTAACCAATCCGTCATTGTGATGATGTTGTATAATGCACTGGGGAGACTGCATCTGATCCCAGCATTACACAAACAGTGAAGAGCAACCAGCCTAGGGCTTAAAGGACTGGCTTACAAAGCTGAGGGAACTAGAAAAAAGAGTTGTGACAAAGTTAACCCTAACCAATGGTTAAAGCTTGGACAGAGGGTAGGGGAGGTGTGGAATTGGTTAACAAGTGTTGGTTTATATATTGAACCACATCTCCATTATTTTGGGTTCCTTATTCATTTCTGTTTGAAATCCAAACCCATGACAAATCTAATCCTGATTCTTTGCAACAGCTGTCATAGTTAATTTATGAGCCGGATGTCTGCTTGGCTGCACAGAACAGTTTATTGCAAGTCAAAATCATTGAGAAAGAGGTAAAAGCTTTTGTAAGGAATATGAAACTTAGTGAGTGACACATCAAGCCAAACAATTTCCCGCTGGAGAGACGTGTTGAGGCAAGACTGGAGATAACGAGGCGGCCGAGCCGATATCTGAGACCAGCGGGCACTTCTTCCAGGATCACTCACTGGATCTGACAAGGACAATGTATCTTTATTTATTAGAAATAATAGGGAACTACAAGCGTGCAAAACATTCCTCACATTGTTTGGCTGTACATTTTCTCCTTTTCTTCTCCGCTGGTCTGTTTGTTCAGTATACACAGCTAACACAATCACTCCACCGCATGCTCTCTGCATTACGGCACATTTTCCAGTATATTACTACAAGATGTCCGCTAACCTGGATGCTTTGTATTGGGGTGTAATCTAAGCTATAAATAAATGACTAAATGCCAGTAGTTCATGTTGAGAAATGTACTGAGATGTGAACTCTATGCATTTCAGATTGTTGACTGGGCTTGACTCTGCTTGTTTTTGTACCACCCCTGGCATTGACAGCTGAGACAGAGCCTGAGGAACGTGGCCTTGCCCTGTCCGCTCGCAGCACACTGCCCGTGCTAAAGCTCACCAGTCAGGTTGCAGGTTTCCCAGCCCTTTCCCATGGTTCGACCTTGCATTTACTACAGGTTGCCGTGGCCTGCCATTTTTAATGTGTAGTATGCTTACCTGTCTTTGTTTTCCAATGCTTTACCATGCTTTCGCTGTGCTTTATTTTACTGTGCTGTGCTTTTACTGTGGGCTCTATAAGGGTGCAGCAGATCATTTCACTGCAGGATTCCTGCACACTGCCAGTCCTCTCAAAACACAGGGGCACCACACCTATTCAGCAGGGGTGGGTATACTTTATAGTTGGAACATGTACTCATTAGTCAGGTTTCCAGTGTTTCAAATTTTAGCTAAACTTTAGCAATATACAGGCCAAATACAAGTTTTAGCCTCAGTGTTTACATAGTAGTAAGTGCACTGTAATCAGTTTATTACATACAGTGTTCAGTGTTTCTTGACACTCTTCCATTTAAATGCTGCACACATACAGTCTTTTATACAGATACACGTTACAGATAAAGTTTAGCAATGTCTGAATTGAAACGGAGCCCCCCATTATTTAGTTGCTCAGCTGCAATGTCTGTAGTGGTTATTTGCCATGTGGAAGTGCTTGTGTGTGTGCGTGACCATACTGCGCAGTGGCTGCAGCTCGTGGTGGTCTGTTTTCTCCTCGTGCTAGATGGCTCTCATTCTGTGCTCCCAGCTGCACAGGGCTTTGTGTGATATGTGTTTCTGCAATCACATGCCATTGCAGACACAGCTCTGCCTCAGAAGCAGCTCAGCACAACGAGAGCCGTTGCTTTCTGACTGCGCAGCGAAACCGACTGCACTGTTTGAAAACAGACTATGTGGGAAACCAGGAGCAGGGACAGCTGCTTGCTCTTAGACACAACAGAGCATAGGCATATGAGATATAACAGTGAGTGCAGGACACTGACACACAGGCACTTTACAGATGAGATATAACAGTGAGTGCAGGACACTGACACACAGGCACTTTACAGATGAGATATAATATTGAGTGCAGGACACTGACACACAGGCTCTTTATTAGGGTGTTAAGAGGCCCAACGCAGCCCCTGGAAGGTCCGGTATTTCCCAATACTGCCCACCCTGGAGGGTCTTATTGCACTTAGAAAATGGGCAAGTGTTACAAAAAAAAAAAAAAAAAAAACCCAGAAACAAGTTTTGTGGTTTGAAACTTGAACAGAGACATTTGATTTATTTTGAATCCTGATGGGTAGGTGGCTCAAGGATATCTGTCCAGGTGAAAAGGCACTCATGCTGGTACTTTTTATTTCCATTGAAAGTTAATATACCCCCCTGCCATGGGTACTAGCCAGTGAGATGCCAGGAAATAAAAAGCCCATTTTCTAAATATTCCTTAAACCTTCAGTGTAAGGCCACCTCTATATTAAGTCTGCCTTGTGTTGCTCAATTGGCCAGCTGTAATACCAAGGTTAGTTGTATCAAACACAGAACACTTTTATTTGTGATTGTTTGAGCTGTTTTGTTTTAACCAGTCAGGAAAAGGTCTGTCTGCATTGCAGTCTCTGGAGTTGAGAACTCCAATGACTGCAGCTGCTTGTATAAACTCAGAGATCCCTGTGTTGAATAGGAATGTATGAGCAAGATCACCTCATTAAACATTACAGGGCACAGGGGCGTTCTTCACTGCAGTGCACACTAACACTTCACTCATTAAACGTCACAGGCACAGGGGCGTACTTCACTGCAATGCACGCTAACACTTCACTCATTAAACGTCACAGGCACAGGGGCGCTCTTCACTGCAGTGCACACTAACACTTCAGGAGTGTTGAGTAAATGTCAGCGGAAGCTAACAATGTAAGTGGAAGCTAATCTGTATGGAAAAAAACATATCTTGGAAGTATCAATTAGGAATCAAAAAACTATCTCTGGACTATATTGAAACCCAGTGGTAGAGTCCTGCATGGAGCCGATTTTTATGACCGGTTCCTACAGGACCCGACCCGAACCCGCAACCCACTGTAACACAGTCTTCTTACCCGCGACCTGACCCGACCTGACCCGACCCGACCCGACCCGACCCACTTTAATAAAACCTGCAACCCGACTGGACCCCTCAACTGTTTGTCCTTTACCTACTGCCTGTGCCGACTGACTCTCACGTTCTCATTCACACGCACATGTCTCTACCATTCTACACGGATTGAGTTTAAACAATAGGCTATACAGCGTGGTAGCTTTCTCTAGTGGTCTGAATATATTTTAACGTAGTATCATATTAACTATCTCAACTTACTTTACTATAAAATATCTGTGTATTTGTTTTGTGCCACCAGTTGAAAGGGAGCTACACCTGTGCTTTCGCAGAGTTTTGTGGCTGTCGTTCACAAAAACATAATGACAGGTTTTACAAGCAACGGATCCAGTCACGTGTTCATTATTTTCATTCGCTATGATTGTAAAAGAATTCCACACTATTGATTTATCCCTAGAACCACCTGATATAAACCCTGTGCTCTTTTGTTTCACATCGTCCAGAGGCATTTTAATATCACCAAGCAGACATGATAAAAAGATCTTGCTACGTAACAAACAAGCGAGAACAACACTACTTAGTAAGCTGACTCCTCCCTAATCACCTCCTGCTTTCGTGCTGGAAATACCGGTACATTTACCTTCTAATGTGTTACTTGGGAAAGGGTTACAGACGAGTACTCTGAAAGGACAGAAAAAGTTTTAGGTGATTCAAATTCAGACCTGAGATTTTTTTTTTGACCCGAACCGCAAACTGCAAAAAAGTTCACATTCTGACCCGAACCCAACCCACTTTTGCTGTTCACCCGCGGGTACCCGACCCGATGCAGGATTCTACCCAGTGGCACCAACAGTTACTCAGACAGACACCTGTTTAATATCCCCAGAGTATTTGAACTCACTTGAATAGAAGGTTCCCTGTTTCTTTGCATAGCTGACTAGCTGCAGTGAAATGTTGATTGCATTGAGCATTACTAGTGCACTCCTGAGATATAGCTTATATATAGCTTGACATATTCAGTTAACAGAATTAGTATGATTACCCTGGATTATACAAGTCATTGAGATATAGGAAAGAGCTGTCTGTATATAGGCATGTATGTCACACTTCCATTTGGACTTAGTTTTGATGTCAGCACAATTTAATATCAGAATCTGGGGCTATATGGAGGAGCTTATCCGTCAGTCCATACATGTACACGTATGTCACGCTTCTACATTTGATGTGTACAGTCATTAAAGCCAGTGTGGAATGCCCCCCCCCCAGGACCAGAATTGGGTGCTCCTGCTCTTACTGCTGTGAAGTGTCAGGTATTAAAGATGGTGTTCCAGGCAGGCATTTGATACAAGCTGAGCTTTATTGTATTACTGACGCTTTTTCCCAAGGTACTTACCTAAGATTTGTTTTTTTGCCAGAACGATACCAACCAGACCCTTGCCTGGTAAAAGACTTCTGAATGCTTCAGATAGCGCCTTCTCAATAATGACATGATGCTGTATCTCTGGTACACATGAGAGCTTTTAAAACCAACATTGCTTCATACTGTGATAAGGTAGTCAAATAACATTCCCATTGATACAGGATGTTATTGTTTATCTTTATCACCTGGGAGATTGCTATTGCGTGGTTAATGCACTTCACAGCAATAAACAATGATGGTGCCAATGCGTGGGCTGCATGGAAGAAAGCCACCGCACACACAAACAGGAACATTTTCATTTCATCTATGGATGACTCACCAATACTGTTTTTTTCTTTTTTTAGCCAACACTTTCAATTCTTGGAGCGCCATATATGGGAAATGACTTCCTGGGAGAGACTAGACAGTGTACTGTACTGAAGTCCATCTCTGCTCTAGTTTTTCTCCGACTCCTCTCTGTCTCCTCTATCTCATCTCTGTCTCCTCTTCTCCTCTCTCTCTTCTCTTCTTCTCTCCATCTCCTTTCTGTCTCCTCTATCTCCTCTCTATCTCCTTGTGTCAGGCTGGCGAGTGAACTGCAGTTCAAAAAAATAATACTTTTATTAACAAATAAACACAAAATAAAAGGGCACAAGGGCCAAAACAAAAGTATTTAAGCACAAATAAGCAAAACACAAAAAAGCAAAACTTACACTGTTCCAAGGGTCCCAGGCCTCTACAGTGAGAGTGCTTTCAACGAAAGTGACCTAGGATTTTAATTTTGTTACAAACAAAACAAAAACAAACAAAAAAAAAAAAACAAAAAAAACCCCACAAACCAGCAAGCACGACCATTATCTTACTTCCTCAGCTCCCTCCCCTACCTAATGGGAAGCTGAGGCCTCCTTTTATGTCAGGTGGCTGGGTGCTGATCGATCGTTAATTATTCCAATCAACCCCAGCCACCTGAACACTATAAACCCAGGCAGGTAGGGGAATTTAACCCCATCCCTGCCAATCCATACAAGGCAAAACGCTGCTGTGCCACACACCTCCCCCCAGGTCGCAAATCGGACAACTCCCCCCCCCCTTTTAAACCCAAGCCCTCCCCCCCAAGAGTTCCAGTTCCAGCTCCTCCAGCGGCAACGACTGCAGCCCCTCCACCACCAGAGGTGGGGGCTGTGGCCGTTCTAGTGGCCTCTGAGGCAGGGCTGGCACCTGCCATAACGATCGGGTCCCCCTCCACTGGGCTCCTTTCAGCAGCACATGTAGAAGCTGCTGTGGATCGTCAGCCTTCTCCCCTTCTGGCTCCCTGGTCCATGGCTCCTCCCCTCTGCGCTCTGGGGACGGCGGCTCCACCTCTCTGTTTGAATGGCTGGAGCCTCTCCCATGTCTACCTCCAGGTAATTAAGGACCATGATGGCAACCTCTGGGAAGGACGCCACTTGATGTTGCTAAGTCAACCCGAGACAATGATGTTAAAAAACTTCAAATAACAACTCCTGGAAATGTAAAAGCTCCTACAAGTACCATTAGCTGGAGTGTTTTGGGTTTTTTTTTTGTAAACTATTCACCCCTGCCTGTCATGCACTTCAATTCATGAGCATCCCATTCAACGCACCTGCTGGCTTTCAGACACTTAGCCAATCTAAGTCAGAGATTCACAGACAAACTTTATTCACAGCACAGGCATCACAAAGGAGCAGTCAAAAGATTATATTTTTCACATAACGCATTTAAGCGGTGAGATCTGACGCTTTTTAGATCAGTAAAATAGCAAAGCAGTGCATTCTGAATGCAAAAGCAGGATTCCTACTGCATGCTGGACCAAGGTAAGAGTGTCCCATTGCTGTCCCCTTTTAAAAAGCAACGGCTGCATTTGTGAGCAGTGCCATCATATATACAGCACGCTTTATGCATATTTTTAGCTCTGCAGAGAGTGCTGGGAGGTGCCCTGCTCTTTATGGGCCTCGGTGGGAAGCCACATTGTTTGCTAGCTCTAATAGGGTTGTTAGGATGACATCACAGATGGAGAGAGGGCCTGTGCAGTGAGTGATGTGGTGTGTGTGGGGTTGCAGTGATAAACACAGAGGTTGAAATGGTACAAGGCATAGACAGTAATTACTGAGAGCTGGTGCTTAAGATTGGCTTTCTCTCAGTGCGCTAAGCGTGGGATGCTTTTATCCCTCAGAATTGCAGTTAGTAACACCTCCACTGTCATTAACTATTAGTCACATCTCTAGATTTCCACTAATAGGGTTTTTCTTTTTTTAATGAAAAGTGCTTCAAAATGAATGTTCTTTCTGACCCACAAGGCTTTTTGATACATTCATAAATCATAATGATCTTCAAGGCAGTATTATTCCTTAGCAAGAAGGATGAATGGATACAAAGTTTATATAGTAATAATAAAACAGATTTCTTTGACAGACTTTTCTCAGCATCTTCATTTACCAGTTTTACAGGCGCACGGAATCAGTCCTTTTCTAATTGATTGTTTGAATCTGAAAACAAGTGTTCGGCATTCACTGTGCCAATGCCACACTCACTTTAACCCATTAGACACACCCAGCCTGACACACCCAGCTCTGCACGGTTACATGCAGTGTATAAGAGAGGGTTTGGGAATCGATTCCACAAATAGGTCGCTTAATGTGCATGTAGAGTAAAAGAGGCACTTGAAACATCAAGGATGGAAATAAGACTCCTATTGCAGAGTAGTGTCACACATTCCAGGTTTTACTGTGAGCTTGATTAGCCACAGTGTATAGGTAACAAGCTCAGGTGTGTCTTAAACTCATAGTAACAACATTAATTAATTAACTGCTATACCGCGGCAGTCTTTTTTCCATCCCTAGACAAGAGACTTCAAGTTGAAACATACACAACAACAGGTGGATTTTTATAACAGCACATGATCTTGGTTATGGGTTACTCTTTGAAGCGATTTGAGTGATCCTGTTATGAACAACACAAAAGCAGGTTACTTTTCAGCCAAACCAGGACCACAGCTTCCCGTATCCTGAAGCCTGTTGCTCATGCCTCAGTGCCTTGCTGCTGGCATGTTTGTTGATGTCTGTGTTGAGAACATCTCAGGCCTGACATTCTTCTGGAGGAAGTCTGTCCAGTTGTGAACTGTGAGCAGAGGGTCAGCCCCAGTGTGTACCAGCCAGGTGGGACAGGACAGGGTGGGGAGGTCAGCCCCAGTGTGTCCCAGCCGATTGGGACGGGGGGGTCAGCCCCAATGTGTCCCAGCTGAGCGGGACAGTACGGTGGTTAGCCCCAGTGTGTCCCAGTGTCTCGGCTGTATCACATGTCTTTAAGGCGGGGCACGCATCAGCCTACTGTTCATGACTGGTAGGGGAAGAGGATGGCTGCAGAGGACACTTGAAAGGCGTCAGTCAGTCAGCGCAATAACCCTAACCCTGTTAAGTGTGCAGGAGGAATTTCACTGATACACAAAGGACATTTTTTAGAAACACACCTTGAATTATCACTTCAAAGCAATAAATTCAACTGCAAGTGAAAAACAGGAGCATTGTAAGTGAACCGTACCCATAGGCATTGGTTCTGAGCAGTCATCACAGGAAATCTCAGGGACTCTGGGGCATGCTTTGCCTTCCAGCCATTGACAACGGAGGCATGATTTGGTTTGTCGCAACAGTAACTTTGTTGTAGAACAGGTTTTCTGATGAACACTAAATACATCCATCTCTTCTCTCGCAGGTCCACAGTGCAGCCTAAGAGCTCCTTCTCTCTTCTCCCATCCACAAACGGCTGGGGTTTCAGACGGGTAAGTGAAGTAATCCGTTTTCTTACTGGGTGGGATTGTTACTGGCTGGGTCAGAGGTTCCCAGGCTGTCGTGCCTGAGCTAATAACAGCTGCTCCCAGAAATCTCCCCAACGGCGCCTCCCTCACTGATAAACATGAATCTGATAATCACTTATACTTTTTAATGATATACAGTATAGTTAGATAATTAAACACTGTAGCTAATCTTAGATGTCTTTACAGTCTGTACACATACATTTCGGGTGGCTGTATTCATCAATAGCAAGGCCAACTATACGTTATATCAAGATATTTTTTGTAGGTAACAAGTTGCAGCATTTTTACATTTTGCTGAGTACAGATTATTGATCTCTCTGTAATACAGTACTCAAGACCTGGAGAGGGACTGGCTTTTTTAAAAACACCAATAATAATGTTTTTTACATTAATAAATAAATAAATAAATAAATAAGAGTTGGTCCTACTCTGAAAAGCGCAAAGGCAAAAGGAAAAAAATCAGAGAAGAATGAAATATTTTTACCAGCATGAAGCTAGCAGCAAACGACTAAACAATAATGCCTCTGCTGAACTGCTCCCACCTCAATTGCTTCTTGCTAGATTTACAGTTGTTTTATTGCTGTTGTAAAATGTGCCTTCAAAATAGAGCCCCAGGTGTGAGGTGAGGCCTACATGACCTCTTATCAGGTTTCAAACAGACTGCACCGTTCTCCATTGTATTTGCACCGTGAGCCTCAAACGGACTATACTGTTCTCCATTGTGAAACTGGAACTGCAGCCCAGGCTGGAACACTCAGAGATTTAGCAGGGCCTCTGTTTCCAGTACAGATCTCACATGCTGTCCACTTTGAACTGGTTAGTTCCGGAAAGAAGGTGAACAAAGTTAGGCATCACCCTATTTGGAGTCACGTGTGTAATCTCTAGCTAGATTATTGCTATTCCCCTCTGCTTTATATTCTATATGTATAAGCACCACTGAGAGCTGCAGGTCAGTGGACTGTCAGGCTGTGTTCAGAATAACCAAGCTATTTGGTGTAGGAAAACTTATTGAGTGGATGATAATCTGGCATTTTGAGGTCTTGTTTCATTGGAAATCACCTCCTTATGACTTCCTAGTAACAGTACCAGAACTGTACAGTCAGAGGGGCCCTCAAGCACCGGCAGTATTAGTTTGAAGCGGCCATGTTTCAGGAGGCCCCAGAGGTAGATTGCTGCTCTGTCTGTGTAAGAAGGGGTTGGGTGGTGGGGAGGCTGTCCTGTGTAGTGGAGCGAGTTTGTTTGTTCTAGTGTAAGGGATGTTAATTAACAGATAGAATGCACTCTTTGAAGAGCTTCTCTGTTGAAGCAACTCCACGACTCTCTCACATACAGAGCCAGTGAATGAAGCCTTTGCCAAACCTCCCTGACACCGTACCGCCTGTGCCAAACCTCCCTGGCACTGTATAGCCTGTGCCAAACCTTCCTGGCACTGTACCGCCTGTGCCAAACCTCCCTGACCCTGTGTCCGCCTGCACCAAACCTCCCTGGCACTGTACCGCCTGTGCCAAACTTCCCTGGCACTGTACTGCCTGTGCCAAACTTCCCTGGCATTGTACCGTCTTTGCCAAACCTCCCTGACCCTGTGTTCGCCTGTGCCAAACCAGCCTGGCACTGTACCGCCAGCTGGCACTAGCTGTGTTTCGAGAGTGGCCAGGCTAGGAAGGTCAGGCAGGGAGACTCGTTTGAAGAGTGGATTCCACACCAGCACCCCGGGGCCTGCTGCTTGTGATAAATCATTCCTAACGAGAGGGAATCAGCAGCCAGCGAGCTGCCGAGAGAGGGGCTGTGTGGAGGCTTTCATACGGAACCACATCTTTGCAAACAGTTTCTTACAACTCTGCTTCAAATTTAAACACATTGTAAATCGGGACTCAAAGTTTTTGGCTGAAGGAACATATTCATATTACTCATAACTTTGAGGGCTAGATCTTCAACTATTTATTCCAAAATGTGACTGTAACATTGTAATGGGGGTCTCCCCCTCCGCCCCTGTGTTATTTTGTATTTGTTTATTTGTCTATTGTATTGTGTTTTATTTTGTATATATATGATGGCGGAACGCCGTGCGTTTGTTTTGTTATTGTTTTTATTTTGTTCTGGCAAAGATGAAAGTGGCAGCCCATTCTCTGCCATTTGCTGATTTAAAACTGTGCAGAAGGTGGCCATCTCCCGAATTAATTAAGTGATTCATTTGTTGCTAATCGGGAGATGGTCACGTTTTGGTCACCCACTTTTGTATTTGACCAGTGGCAAATTGTTCTTCGGACAGTCGAGGGTGGACGAGCCACACCACATGCCTCCTTCATACTCTAGACGCTCGTTGCCTCACTCTCTCCTCTAAATAAATTTGGTAGGGGGAACAGGGAAGGCGATTTGCCCAGCCTGACCTGGATTATATTTTTGTGTTCGGGATTATTTTGTTTAATTATTTATTTTCTGTGCTCTGTGAGGAAGTGTTTCTTTTGTTTAAATATTTTATTTTTTTTTGTTGTTATTTATAAAATACGTCGGGTGCAGAAAATTGGCACGTCGCCGGGAGCAGTTACCACGGTAAACAACTTAGCACGGTTGCATCTTTGAGCGTTATACACGTATGCGTTCCATTGGTACAAAATACATGGGGCTATTGTAACAAAGCCTGGATATTATATTGTAATTCTATGTTGCATCTTGTAGTGTAAGGTAATGTAATACACATTGGTACACGGAATATGTGGCCTATGTACCCAGAATACAGTGATTTGTACTAAATATTCATACCAATGAAATGATTAGGGGGCAAAGGATTCGGTACAGGCTGCTAAAAGCCTTTCAGTATAATGTCTAACATTTTGAGTACGGGAAAACCACCACTAAATTAATTCACGTGCAGTTGTACTAAGACTCCAATTGAATGACTGATTAGCAATCGAGTCTCGGTACAGCTGCATAAAAGCAGCATTTTGTCACTCACTTGGGGTTGTGTGTTTGGGAAGTGGAAAACGGGTGAGAGAGGAGAGAGGTAATTTAAAATTAATTAACAATTGCTAAGTCGTGCTGGAGGGCCAGCACGGTACTTGCTTGTTTAACGTTCGTCCACTTGTTTTGTCTGTTAGTACATTTTGTTTGACCCCATTCCCTTTGCCAGGCAAGGTTGAAATTGAGTGTGCTGGCTTTGAGTTCCAGCTCTCTGGATAGTGTCTGCTAGGACACCTCATCCATATAGAGCAGCACACGATTACAGCAGAGGTCCTCAAAGCAGAACAGTGCCTGTGATGAATAACCTGATTTCACATAGTCTTTACAGTCGACTGCTCATTCTATGCTTCGTGCCTGTGGACACTGTACTATTTTGGAACAAGGAATTAGTTAAATGTCAAGGTTGATACACAAGTGCCTGTAACTAAAAAAAAAAAACTTGAGGACTGATTTACAATGTGCTCAACTTTCAAGCCCCTTCAACCTGATGATTTTCCTCTCCCGAGCAGCACATTTCTCAGCACCCCTGCCTCGTGCACTTGAGGAGAGCTCCTGGCATCCTCCACTGCAGAGCAGACTCTCAGTCTGGTCTCGGGAAAAGCCAAAGAAAACAAGTCCTGAGCAAGGGGTCACATGGTGTTATCTTTCCTGTTTGAAACTCCCTCAAAACAACAGCAAAATAGAACAACAACAGCCTTATACTTAAAGCTCAAGGATCACGCTCACCGAACTGGAAAAGGAGCCAAGACCTGTGAAGGACATCTAATCAGACTTGTGAGGATTTCTAGCAGCAGTGCCATAACAATACACATTGAGTTAGGTGTAACAGCTGCAAATACTTAACGGAACCACTGGCACTGCACGTACAAGGACCTCACTGTCCTGTAATGAGTTTTGAAATTGCAAGCTTGCTAACGCAGTTTCGTGACATCTTTTATTGAGTTGTAACTGTGTGGCAGGGCGATTGCCCTGCACAATGAGAAATTAGTGTTGGTGTTTGCTTGTATGGGGAAATGGGTTTATTTTGTCTGCTTTTTGGAGTTGTGTGTGATTAAATTATTGTTTACAGATGTGCACTGAATTAAGACATGTTGCCTGCTCGGTTTGGTTGAGAGGAAGGGCTGCGAGTGATTGGCTGTGCCGGTCCTCAGTCAGCAGGTGGGCGGTTCTTAACCGAGTGTTCGTTCGTTTAAAAACATCCGGTGGAGATCGTTCTGGGCGACTGCAACGCCATGCTACAGAGGGGAGCTGCGTATACTCAGGAGGACAGCGTCCGCTCTTCAGGAACGACAGCTACGCAACCCAGAAACTGCAAGCGGTGCTTGTGAAGGCAATGCCCAGCCTAGGCTGTGTGAAGCAGCAGGAGTCGTTGTATGAGTACATAAATAGGTTAGTTTAGGGGATGGTGAGCCCAAGTAATGAATAGCGAGGGTTACATAGTGTAACAAGTTCCTGGAGCAGGATGCCTCGTTTGTAAGGCTAGCGCTCTCCCTGTGTGGCACCTTTTATTTGTAGTTTTTTTTACTTTTATTGTGCCATTTGTACAGCTTGCTGCATGTGTCCTGTGTGCGTTACCATCGCTGGTAATGTCACATAACTCCTTTGTTTATTTACTTTCTGTGTTTGTGAATAAATCCTGCACGCCTGAGGGGCGTTTCAACTCCACCTCCTATGTCTCTCTGTGTTGCTCCCTGTCACAAACTGGCTCTTCACAATCCTGACATTGAATGCTGCAGCGAGTCTTGGAAGACGTTGATTGGAGGACACTGCCAGGGTAGCAACAAGCATCCCGTTAGCCGCTTGGCTGTCAGAGAATCAGGGTGGAAATATGGGAAAACTCGCTCTGTACACAAGGTTTCCCTTTAAGGCAAGTTTTAGTTACTGTATCTTCCCTTTGGCTCAAAATGCTTTTAGTTTATTAAAATCCAAACTATTTCAGAAATGTAGACAGCAGATGAAGTATGAGACGTGTGTCTTTGAAGCGATATCAAAGCATTTTATTTGATCAATGCAAATTCTAAATATACCCGGTTTTCTGTAACTGCTTGAAATGAAATGAATGCATAGTAGTTATTGAAACCGCTGTTTGATTCAAATGACTAATAGTTTTAAGCAGTAGCGTGAGTTTCTGTGTTGAGACCTGATCGTGGTGCTTCACAAGTGAAGAAAGCTTTTGTTCAAGCTCCTCATAATTCAGATCTTGGCCCGACAGTGCCACTGATTAAAAAAGCAATAACCAAAGATGATGTTTGTTTCTCTTTGAAGTACTGGATTGTTTCTACACGGAATTAAATGTTCAGGAAATTAGACCAGACTGTCGCTCAGAAACGCCACGATTGCTTTCCTAACTCATTTCAGTTGACCTTTCCACGGTCACAGCGAGGAAATGAGCCACATTGATGTATAACCAGGCTGCATAATAATCCAGTGAGAAACCACATAGCCTTGGCGTGCTCACAGAGACTGGTAGACTTCCACATGATGTGCTGCACTGTAGTCTGTAGGGAGCGCTCACAGAGAGTGGTAGACTTCCTGTGACAGAGATCGGATGATTCTTGGTGTTAGATCTCTCTCCCGACCTGGGAGGGCATGATAATTTATTCTTGAGGGTAGGTGGAAGTCGGTTATTTGGGAAGGGGGCTGAGCTACGGCACCCAAGCTCAATGACTCGGACGGGAGACGGCGTGGCATCCAAGTATTGGAGGAGCGGATGCGCTCATTAACCTAGGGGTCATTAGCGACGGTATAAATAGGGGGCGTAGTGAAAGTGATCTTTTCCTTTGTATACAGTTAGCAAAACAACCTAGGAGGAGTACCGTGAATTGTGAAAGTAACTGTGAGTGTTAGTTAGTTTGTCTTGTAATGCTGTTTGTTTTTTATTGTCTGTTTCAAGATTCCAGAGCTGCAGCTCACTTTTCACTGAGGAACTGTCTTTGTACCACGAGCACTTAATTCACGCACTGTAGGAACTGTGTCTGTGTTTGTGTTTTGTGTGGGTGAGAAAAGCGTGGCTGTTCACACCCCCAAGCTCAATTGGGGACTTCGGACGGGGGTGAGGAACGGGTTGGTTTTGCAATTCTTTGGTTTGGGCACTACAACACCACCTCGTTGATTTACAAAACCCTAGAAATGATACTCGACGGCTGTACCATTCCATCACAAAATGTTGGAAAATGTGGGAGTTGTTCTTACAATGCGACTATCTGCCAGATTCCAGGTTAGCTGAAGCTCACTTTTCAAATAAATGACACAAAATACACTGTTTTTTTAAACACAGAAGGCACTTATGAAAAGTGGGTCTGAGTAAATATTCAAAAACACCGTGGGGATTTTACCAAAAACATGTGCTTACCAGTTGTAGTTTAATTTTAAACATCGGGGGCTGAGGGAATATACACATTTTCAAAACAATACATTAAGCGGCATTAAACAAATGACACAAAAACATGATACTTTTTCAACATTTATCCACGAATGAGTCAACATTCAGTATCCATATGTGAAAAAGTATGTGAGCCTTTTGATTCAGGAACTGATGGCACCCCCTTGAGCAGCAATGACTTTAACTAAGCGTTTTGAAGAATTTTGGCCCATTCCTCCTTACAGAACTGCTTCAACTCTGTGACATTTGAGAGCTTCCTTGCATCGACAGCTCGCTTCAGACAATGCCACAACATTTCGATGGGGTTTAGGTCCAGACTTTGACTGGGCCATTCTAAAATGCAGAATTTCTTCTTCTGCAGCCATTCTTTTGTAGATCTGCTTGTATGTTTAGGATCATTGTCTTGCTGCATGACCCACTTTTGGTTCAGCTTCAGCTCCCAGGCGGATGGTCTGACATTCTCCTCTAGACTCTTCTGATACAATGCAGAATTCATGGTAGTGTCAATGATGGCAAGCCATCCAGGTCTTGAGGCAGCAACGCAGTCCCAACCTAACCTTTGACTCATCTGTCCAGAGAACATTGTTCCAGAAGTCTTGTGGATCATCAGACGGGCATCAATGTATTTTTTAGAGAGCAGTGGTTTCCTCCTGGCTATCCTTCCATGAACACCATTCTTGTTCAGTCTTTTTGTAATTGCTGAGTCATGAACACTCACATTAGCCTGCAGATCTCCTTGGATGTTACTCTAGGGTTCTTTGTGACTTCCTTGATGATTTTCCGGTTTGCTCTTGGAGAGATTTTGGTAGGACGACCGCTCCTGGGTAGTGTGACTGTGGTCTTGAACTTTCTCCATTTGTAGACCATCTTTCTGACAGTGGATTGGTAGAGCTCCAAATCCTTAGAAATAGTTTTATAACCCTTTCTAGACTGATAAGCATCAATAGCTGTTATTGTCCTCAGAGGTCCTCAGAGATTTCTTTTGATCTTGGCATGACGTGTTTCCACACACCTGTATGATGAAGACCAAACCCACACAGTTTCTAATATTTATATAGGGTGGGGCCTCCCAAACTCACCCCTGAAGATCTACCTAATTATTTAAACACCTGATTCTAATTATCCCCTTACATGAGCTGATAAAACCAGGGTTTCATTTACTTTTTCACATACCCTGAATCTTAATTACTCATTGTCTAATTCATACATCATTTTGTTTCAAAAGACATGGAATTGGTTAATATAAACCCTATTGGATATTCTTGGTTTTGAATCAAGAAGGCTATCATGGTAAAACTATTGGATTTTCCATAATTATTACTGGGGTTCGCAAACTTTTTCTCAGTACTGTACTTCAACAGCAGAATATAGCTGAGCAAAACAGAGCAATAAAATGAAGTGGTAAAGCAAAGCCGATACATACTCGAGTAAATGCACTTCAGATCCACTTGATGATCAGGCTCGTGGAATAATAGAAGTGCAAGGTTGTTATGAGAGCGCTATGCTAATTAGTGGTAAGGTATGCTTTTTAATGTCGGGTTAACCTTACGTTGACCCTAAACTCTGACTAATGCAAAATGTAATGTAACCTCTGCTCTGCCTTGGCAAACAGAAAGAAAATCTCAAAACAGATAAAGTGTAGAGAACAGGTTAACCAAGACCAAAGATGGAAGTTTGTTTCAGGACTGCTCTTTAATACACAGCTGAGGCCAGATTTTAAGATTGAGACATAATTAAAAAAAAAAAAAAAACTACAGAAACATAATTTCGATCTTTTATTTAACACGATGAAAGTATAAAATGATAGAGCAAAAAGCACTGGAAGCCATGATAGTAGTACAGTATTTCATGTTAGATTTCAAAATGTACAGTTTTTCATTAAGTATATGGAAAACCACAAAGCAGCACGTACTTCAATTTGTGAACGTAAAATTATTCAGCAGGTTTCATTTGAGTTCATTCTAAAGGGTGATGCAAAACTGTGGGCCAGAGCTGGAAACCTGGTGCGATTTAAATGTGTTTCACTGCTAATTGAATTTCTTTGGTATTGTTAGCAGAACATACTGCAGTTTTTGTCTGATTGTAATCACAAGAATAAGTTGTGCTGGACAACCGGGCTTATTTTGGCAAGCGGTGCCTGATGTAATCAAAGGCCTGTTGTACACCGTGCCAGCAAGCGAGCAAAGAGCAAGTGGAACTTACTGGTGCCAGACTCGATCTTGCATGCAAAAAGGGTTACAGTCTGACTGCTCAGCTAACAAGTGCAATGAGTTTAGTGGTCTCACCCGAGACCCGTAGTGGATATTAGTGCAATCCACAGTACGAAACAGAGGGTTTAAGAACCTGATCTGGAGTGAGACACCTGTGAAGTGAAAGCAGTGAGGCTATGTCAGTGCAGCCTGCTTCTACTGCACAAGAACCAGGAGCAGTGACCACTCCGCCTCTCCGTTTAGATTTAAATATGAAATATGCAATTTAGTTTGTTGAGTTAACTGGAAAACAAAAGTGTAATTTGTATTTCATGTTACAGTAGAATACAATCTTGTGGTACCCCATGAAATGACATATTAAGAAAGAAATCCTGTTGTGCACAGTTCTTTACTTCAGATGCTGTTTATACATGGTTTCCTTTGCATGGCATCTTTCTAATACAGTCAAGTAAGTTGCAAAGCAACAGCTTAGTGAGTTAACACATCTGTTAACACAACAATGAAGACACAACTACACTTATAACAAGAATCAGACATCCCGCAAACTTCGTTAATGGCAAGGTGCAGTTAACCCTCCAGAACAGAGCTTTGAGAATGCCGACTGTCCTCTGGGACCTGTTCTGGACCTCGTCATTAAAGAATAAAGAGCCTGGATTCCTTTCCCTCTTATTACCTCCAGCAGCAGCACTAAAGTACTAAAACAGGAGCGCTGTCAGAGACACCTGGTGATCCCCCCAGACTCCCTCCCTTTGATTTACAGTAACCTCAGGCAACACTTGTTTTGACAGGTGTGCTTGAGCACTGCGCTGGTCCAGCTTGTATTTCTATACCTACTTTTAGTCTCTTGAGTCTGTAGGTTATATATGTTGATGGGTGTCAGGAACTCCACACATGTAGATCTCAATGTTGTTACTTTCACTTTACTTGCTCTGCATATCGTTCAAATTTCTTAACCCTTTGCAGGCCTATCTTGGACCAGGTCCAACATTACAGTTTTCCCTTTCCAGTCCGACTGTGTCAGTGGACAGGGTCTGACATCTTCAAAAAGACACAAGTCTCTGGTCGTTTTTTCACTGGAAAAAGCCGAGAAAACCTTTCAATTGCCGAGTGAGACAGATAGGAGCCGAATGAAGCCGAAAAAAAGGGCTTCTCTGATAGCCCCATGCAACACATAGATAACACGGACATAAACAAAGGTGATAGCTGCTTCTGAATCCAGCGCTGAAAGAATATCACAGACATTTGCAGAGCTTTTTGAGATGTTAAGGGCTGTGCCAGGAGCACTGTGTTATAACAGCACTCTGTTAGAACAGCACTGTATTTTAATAGCACAGTGTTAGAACAGCACTGTATTAGAACAGCAATGTGTTAGAACAGCACTGTATTAGAACAGCACAGTGTTAGAACAGCAATGTATTAGAACAGCACAGTGTTAGAACAGCACAGTGTTAGAACAGCAATGTATTAGAACATCACTGTATTAGAACAGCACTGTGTTAGAACAGCACTTTATTATAATAGCACTGTGTTAGAACAGCACTGTATTATAATAGCACTGTGTTAGAACAGCACTGTATTATAATAGCACTGTGTTAAAACTTCACTGTATTATAATAGCACTGTGTTAGAGCAGCACTGTGTTAGAACAGCACTGTATTATAATAGCACTGTGTTAGAACAGCACTGTATTATAATAGCACTGTGTTAGAACAGCACTTTATTATAACAGCACTGTATTATAATAGCACTGTGTTAGAACAGCACAGTGTTAGAACAGCACTTTATTATAATAGCACTGTATTAGAACAGCACTGTATTATAATAGCACTGTGTTAGAACAGCACTGTATTATAATAGCACTGTGTTAAAACATCACTGTATTATAATAGCACTGTGTTAGAGCAGCACTGTGTTAGAACAGCACTGTATTATAATAGCACTGTGTTAGAACAGCACTGTATTATAATAGCACTGTGTTAGAACAGCACTGTAATTATAACAGCACTGTATTATAATAGCACTGTGTTAGAACAGCACTGTATTATAATAGCACTGTGTTAGAACAGCACTGTAATTATAACAGCACTGATGTCCTGAAAGGCTCCACGGGACTGTCTTGTTTATTTCACTCTAGTTTGCAAGTGTAGCAGTTAGATTAAGATGGATATTCTTGTATCAAGTTTCATCACAATTGGCGAGTGTTTCACTAGGACCTGAAGATATAAAGAATAGTTAGCAGAGTTAGTATCAGCAATTACAATGGAGTGGGTTAGGACGTCTCTTCACCCAGTGCAGACAGGGCTGTCATTAAACTCAATTGTAAACGTAGTGCTTTACACAAGGCTTGTTCATGTGTCCCCACCCACACACAAATTCACTGGAAAATCTCATCACCTTCTCTGCTTGAACTTTTATGATTCACAGGGCTTGATCATCAACTTGTCTGCTTTAACTGCTGATTTTCTGCTGATAAAACCTGGAAGTGCAATGAGACCAAACAGTCGCTCCCAAAGCCTGCATTGTTTTTGGTTGTAGAAAAGTAACTTGAACCAGAAGTGACACAAAGGCAGCTGGGGTTTAAGGTTGAGTGTTGACTTGCCCTTGTCTCCAGGAAGTGCCCCACAGAAGTCTTCTGGTTTCCAGGAAGTGTGTCTCACAAAGTTTCCTGGCTAACTGTTCTCACAGGCACACATTCAATAAGAAGCAGAGGCTGGTTTTCTGTACAACACTGCATTTCACCTTCATTGTTTTACCAGCAAAAGCAGTCCAGAGGATTTAATGATTTATTCTCAATAAAAGTGCTACCCCCAAAGGCCTTGGTCTGACTGCAGTGAGTTTGCTGGTCACAACCTCTTAGTTGCACCAAGTTGCAGATATTGTGGTAGGGAAGGTAAGGAGCTGTTGGTCAGGCAGCATGTGAAGCCAGATGGAGACTGTCCCTCCTGGGCTGAGTTGCTTGGCAACATCCTCTGTTTAGGTTAATCGGGTGAAACAGGTGATTAGTTCAAAAGCAGGAATGGAGGACGCCCGCTGGTCTCAGTCGCCATGGAGTTTATACAGTTGTTACACAGGGAGTTGTGATTCAAAGTGTGAAATCGTTTTTCAAAGTGATATCATCGGCATGGCCGTAGCTAGAGTGATAATTTGCCAGAGGTCCAAACACCAACATGCACACAGGGACAGCCGCATGTATACCTGTGTTAAACGGGTGGCAGTTTGATGCTGTTCACTGCAGCCAACAAAAGCATCAGGGGATTCTAAAGCACACAGAGATACTACTGGAAACAAGCACACTAGGAGCACTCTTACTTTCATCAACATTTGTTTTTGTTTTCTTGTGGAAAAATTCCAGTAAACTACCCTGACATTTTGCCATGTATTCATCAAAGTGGAGGGAAGAGAATTGTTTAAGCTTTCAGCAGGTCCAAAAGTGTCTGTTATCCATTAAACTAAATGCTCTGAAATTTAAATTAAAATGGTAAATTAAATTAAATGTGATTCAACAAAACTACACATGCAGTATATTCACATATAGACAATTATCAGTCATATCAGCTAGCTGCAGCCTGATCAATTCATCTCTTATATCTGTTATAAATACCTTTCAATGAAATACATTAATACAGTAAAAGATCAGTGCATACCGGTACTACAATAATGAAACCATTTCAAGTTTATTTTAAACACGTTTTCGCCTTCGCGTCTCTTGTTCGATATGTAGTTAAGTTTGTTATGTAGTCCAAGGCACAGAAGTTCATACAGTACAAGAAGGAATCTTAATAAAATGCTAATAAATGAAACAGTATATTGCTTTTTCACTCCATGGTTAATCAAACTGAATGAAATAGTTTCTTGCTTAACCATTTTCCTTCAGTGCCTTTACCTTTTTCATATTGCAACCTTTTTGTTTTAAATAAACCTTGAAATGTATACACAACAGGCATACTTAGGGATGTATAATTACTGTTTTAAAATGTAATTCTTACCTCAATTCATTTATATTTCACATGTCCATAGTCCATGTAGTTTTTCTCACAGGACGACTGGCGCCTCACAGTGGCTGGACGTACTTCCTGCACTTGAACCCTGAACCAAGAGTATGTAGCTGCAGAATGAAGGCTCGCCCAGCATAGCTCATCACATGACCATAAATATGGTGTGGGAGGGGGAGAACACTGACCAAATTAATTGGTGATTCACAGCCAATACCCCACAAACCTTAGGGTTAGGGTTAGGTTATTGTTATGAAATAAACTTAGTACCAAAATTTATCACCCTTATCACATGAAATCAGACTGTAGCATATAATGATTAATGTCTATTACAAGTTGCGCACGAGTTGCGCACGCAGCACTACCCAGTACACTGTGCGAGTCTGCGTCTGCAATACCCCTCTGCCCTGAACCCAGCTCCCGGTAGCAGCAGATTTTGTTGATGTGTACATGTTAACCGCTTCAGTCATTTCCCAGAATATCAGTGGCGTGCTGTGAGTTTTTAACAAGGCATGCATCAACTTTTGGATGACATGAGATAAAAATATTTTCTTATAATGTAGGCTAATAATAGCGATTCAATAAACCAAATACCACAGGTCCATTCATAACAGGAGGCACTTTTTTTACATATAAAGAATTGTCGGAGCCTGGAACCAACTCCCCAGTAATGTTGAGGCTGACGCCCTGGGATCCTTCAAAGTGGGGACCTGCACAACTTAGTAGTCTACCCTTTGACAACTCCTCTCTCTAGCATAAATGTGCTTGGACTACGTGACTCTTCTCTCTTTCTCATCTCTTTCTCATTAGTGCAGACAACTGAAATGCTACAGTTTCAAATTAAACGCGCTTGATAAATCTGGCCCTATGAATTTCCGTGTAGTTTAAAAGGTTTTAAAGTAGCGAGTAGCAACATATGAGGTACTTCAGAGTCAGCAGTCTAGGTCAGTTTTGAAAAAGCACCGTTCTTATTTTTTGAAAACCGTGCCGGTAGAAACTTGTTCTGCGGTTACCAACAGCTGCATCAAAAGAAGAACCTTGCACAACTGTGCTCAATCAGACACCACAGGCCGCAGAGCCCTGAGCGTGTGCACAGGGGTGCAGTCCCTGCACACCCACACAGCGGCACTGTGACACGAGCTTCCCTTCTTCACATCCTGTTGTTTAATGGGGCTGGGGAGTGAAGAGTACAGGCAGAGAAGGAAGCCTACACAAGCTCGCAACAGCAGAAGCAGAGCCTAGTACAGGGGTTACCTTGTGGGCTGAGGTGCCTGAGAACACAGATCTGGGCTGGTGAAAATCTGGTACTCCTCATGGTGTGGTGCTGCCTCTTCGTGCATCCTTGGGTGAGTCAGGCACTTTACTGATGCTGCAGGAATCTGAGCAGAGCAATGCAAACCACAGTCTCAGTGTCTGTCCCTATTAGAGGAAGGGTATGGGCTGCCTGTTCATGAGACCTTGACCTAGCAGCAATTCAAAAAGGGGAATGCCAGGTGCCCCTTACTCTAAAATGCTCATCCATAACTCAATAGTGCTACATTTACAAATAGTAACGAAACTGACAAAAATTGCATACTAGAAATCTTTCACGTTTTCAGAATGCGCAGTGATTTTTGGATATTTGTTCAGCTTGATGACAGTAAGTGTATCCTGTTGAAATTTGCTTTTAATTAGCTTTTAATTTAAAATGCAGTTTTTATAAATGATCATTTCATTATAATTATGTAATTTGTCGTGTGTTTGTTTTGATAGCGATCATTGTTTCTGAGATTTAAAATGCAAGTCTAATAAAAGCTGCGGATTCTGAACCTGTTTTATTTTTGACAGTATCAATGTTTAAATGTAATTCTGCAGTAAACATGCTTCAACAAAGATTGTATTTGTTCAATGTAAACTGCAGTTCTTGCAGTGAACTCCAGGGGGTGTAGCATTGATTTACTGTGGTCCATAATACGGCCAGATTTACCTTTGCTCAAGTTTGGACCACTTTTTAAATAATAAAACTTCTTCCAGACTAATCATACGTTTATTTTTTTTATGCAAGTCTAGCAAAAAAAAAAAAAACAACAACCGTTTCATCTGTAAAGAGAAAAATAACTGAACTGTAATTTTATTTATAGTGTAACTGTCCTTATAGCGGCTTTTAAACAAAATAATAATTAATAAGAACAGCATGAGCAGGAGTTACTGTATGCAGTTACTGTGCACCCTCGGTTTGTTGTGAGGCACGAGGCCAAACTGAGTGATTCCAATTGAGGGTAGTGTAAAAGTCTCTGCATGGTCATGTGATCACTAACAGCCAGCATTTAATAACACTGCATATACCATCCATGAAATTGAACCCTTTGCAGTCCATTTATTCAACGCTTGTCAGGCACGTCAGGTCCAATTTCTTTTCACGCACGCTGTTTATTTTACACGCACTGAGATCTGCTTATTAAGTGGTGATGAGACTTGGTAAGGACATTCCTTTTTTTAGCATACATTGCTGAGAATATCAGAATGTGTTACTGATATTAAATCAGTGGAGAGGTTCTGGGTGTGTGGCGCAGACAGCAAAGCTAATTCAATCTGACCTGTGGGCTGGTGCATGGCTAAACAAGTTTAGAAATGTCAGTTGATAACAGAAGCCTCCCTATGTTTCAAATAAAATAGCTGCAGAGCTCAAAGATTTCTCACTGAAAGCAGGACCGTCCGCGGTGTGAACGATAGCACCTGCTGCGGTTTAACTACTTAACTGCCAAACCACAGCCTGCCACTGTGCGGAACAGTGAATGAAAAACAACTGCAGTTTCTGCTAGGTTATTTGCAAGACTTGCAGATTGTTGACATTGAGTTTAAAATGAGAGCACTCATTTTGAAAGTGCTTCAAGTTTCACTACTATTAGAAGGTCCTCGAGTGGGCTTGCTTGCTTAGTATCTTGGTATCCATGAATAGATAGTAGTCCTCTTCAAACGCACACAGAAGAATTTGAACAAGCAGTTTTTAATAAGTGGTGTACCAGGTATCGTCCGCTTACGTATTGTTCTTCATAGTTACTGCCAGGTCTGGTGCACATGTCAATGAAGAGGGGGCCAGTATCTATACTAAGATTACTAGCAAGCAGGGGGGGTCTGTGTTCAGGTATAGTTAGATTACTAGGAAGCAGGGGTCTGTGTGTTCAGGTACAGTTAGATTGTTAGGAAACAGGGGTCTGTCCAACCAGTCATTCCACATTGTTAGTGTCGCGCTACCTGATTAATCAGGGGCACAGTGTTGAAATTGTGTTTGTTTTTATTATTTATTTATTTATTTATTTATTTATTTATTAGCAGACGCCCTTATCCAAGACAACTTAAAGTTGTTACAAAGTATCACATTACAAAGTATCACATTACAGATACAGTAATAGCAGTTACAGAGTACAATAAAATCAGTAGTAAGAGCAGGTTCAAATGAGAGAAGTAAAAAAAATGACAGTAAATAATTATGTTTGAGTTCAACACTGGAGGAAAAAACTCTTTCAATTTTACTGGCTCTCATTTTGGAATCTGTCTTGCAATCCAATGACAAAATGACCAGGAGAATCGTACTGCTCCATATCACACTGCATTGCTCAGCAGATGTGAAGCTTGATTTAAGAAAGTCATTCTCGGAATTGAGCCGTTTCATTTGTGTTTAAACATACTTTCTTTTCCATACATTGTACTTGTTATATGAGCGTCATACTCCATTAAGGTTAATGGAGAGCTGCTGTGGTCACTAAAGAACAACCCTGTGTGGGGCTTGTCGGGTAATTCTGTCATCCTCATCAATGGGACCCTTATTTCTACTGGCAGTGTACTGTACTGTGGCGCTGTGCCTGTCACCTGCTTACCTGCTTGCAGCAAGGGTTGGAAAAAGATTCTGAATGTGTTTTTCTGGACAATACAGAGGAACACTACCCAGTAGACCTGTACAAATAACACAGAGTACAATAACACATGGGCGGCACAGTGTCGTAGTGGTTAACGCTGCTGCCTCACAGCTCCAGGGTCCTGGGTTCCCTCTGTAGGATTAAGCAGTTACAGATGAAGGATGGGTGGACAATAACACATTGTATGAAAACTCATTGAAAACATGAAGTGATGTGAAGACAGTCATACAGTAACAAAGCTGCTGAGAGATCACGCTGTCTCCTTTCACTATGAGTAGGACCTTCCATTGACAAATTAGAACAAGGCACTTGAGTTCAAAACTGTTTGAAGCCTTGAGCAACCTGAAGTAGATCTTTTCTGTGCAGTGCAAAGTTTCCACCAGTTGTAACTGAAATAAGCAACTCCAAATTAGTTATTTCTGCATGCAGCTAGCTGCAGTTTTTGATTACACTAATTTTGAATTTTTAGATTTTTTTCTATTCATGTACAAATGTTTGAAAACTTTGCATTAGAGCAGCAGTTGGACCCATTGTGCCTTCCAATTGCAATACTGCATATGAAAAATGTAGCATAATGTGGTCTATGTTGCTATGGCTGCACCCAGTCCTTGCTTTCAGAGCTACCCACAAACAAGTATATTATTTAAATGAGCAAGAGCCCGGAGTTGTTACATACACTGTTCAACCCCTACAGCTGCTTGAACACTCCAATTAGTAACCCTACAGACTCACAAATGAGCCATGTTCATGCTGTGATGAGAACTGCGATCAATTATTCCAGTACAGGTTCACTTTCTTTGTGTTTCTGATCACTCATCTTCACTTTCTCTTGTTATCAGGAAGGGTGTTTAACATCAATACAAGCTGGAATGCTCAGTGTAGTGTGTCTCTAACTCATCAGTACAAGCTGGAATGCTCAGTGTACAGTGTTTTTCTAACTCATCAGTACAAGCTGGAATGCTCAGTGTACAGTGTGTCTCTAACTCATCAGTACAAGCTGGAATGCTCAGTGTAGTGTGTCTCTAACTCATCAGTACAAGCTGGAATGCTCAGTGTACAGTGTGTCTCTAATTCATCAGTACAAGCTGGAATGCTCAGTGTACAGTGTTTCTGTAACTCATCAGTACAAGCTGGAATGCTCAGTGTACAGTGTTTTTCTAACTCATCAGTACAAGCTGGAATGCTCAGTGTAGTGTGTCTCTAACTCATCAGTACAAGCTGGAATGCTCAGTGTACAGTGTGTCACTAACTCATTAGTACAAGCTGGAATGCTCAGTGTACAGTGTGTCTCTAACTCATCAGTACAAGCTGGAATGCTCAGTGTACAGTGTGTCTCTAACTCATCAGTACAAGCTGGAATGCTCAGTGTACAGTGTGTCTCTAACTCATCAGTACAAGCTGGAATGCTCAGTGTAGTGTGTCTCTAACTCATCAGTACAAGCTGGAATGCTTAGTGTACAGTGTGTCTCTCACTCATCAGTACAAGCTGGAATGCTCAGTGTACAGTGTGTCTCTAACTCATCAGTACAAGCTGGAATGCTCAGTGTACAGTGTGTCTCTAACTCATCAGTAAAAGCTGGAATGCTCAGTGTACAGTGTGTCTCTAACTCATTAGTACAAGCTGGAATGCTCAGTGTAGTGTGTCTCTAACTCATCAGTACAAGCTGGAATGCTCAGTGTAGTGTGTCTCTAACTCATCAGTACAAGCTGGAATGCTCAGTGTACAGTGTGTCTCTAACTCATCAGTACAAGCTGGAATGCTCAGTGTACAGTGTGTCTCTAACTCATCAGTACAAGCTGGAATGCTCAGTGTACAGTGTGTCTCTAACTCATCAGTACAAGCTGGAATGCTCAGTGTACAGTGTGTCTCTAACTCATCAGTACAAGCTGGAATGCTCAGTGTACAGTGTGTCTCTAACTCATCAGTACAAGCTGGAATGCTCAGTGTACAGTGTGTCTCTAACTCATCAGTACAAGCTGGAATGCTCAGTGTACAGTGTGTCTCTAACTCATCAGTACAAGCTGGAATGCTCAGTGTACAGTGTGTCTCTAACTCATCAGTACAAGCTGGAATGCTCAGTGTACAGTGTTTCTCTAACTCATCAGTACAAGCTGGAATGCTCAGTGTAGTGTGTCTCAGTCTAACTCATCAGGTGTGTGAAAGCAAAGGTACATTTATGTAAGAAAGCTACCCCATGTTTTCTTACTGGTCCCAAAATGCACATCTCTGTGTGTGCATGAAAATATTATTCTATATTAGTTAGTGTATCGTGTGTGTGTGTGTGTGTGTGTGTGTGTATATATATATATAGTGTCTCCTACCTATGTTAAGGGTTTAACCATGAGGGAGGAGTTAGGTCTCTCAGGTATATAAGACAGCTAATTGTTTTTGTGTACACTAGTTTTGTTTATTTGTTTTAATTTTCTTTGGTTCTTGTTCAGTTTTTTCTGAATAAATAAAATCTTGTGATATTTTTGGAAGCTCCTGCTTCTGTATTTCTGTTCCTGCTGGATTAACCAGACTTGCTACCTTGACCCTTTGACAACCTCTTGACACAATCACAAAGCAGGACAGACATCTATTTAGAATTCGATTAGCCCTGTCTTTAGGAAGGTTTCCATGAACCGCATTTGGATGAGAACCAAACTCCAGAATTAGCATCCAATTAAATGAAAATGATAAAAGTTTTCTAGTGATAAAAATGTATTTGTGCTATAAATAGCCTGATGGTGTGCGTCTGGAAGCAATCAAGGCAAAGTGCCCTCATTAGTAAGAATGGGATTGGTTTGCCAACAATCAGTGTGAATGGTCTGAGGTCAGCTGCTTTCGATTCATCGTCATTTTCAATCAGTGGCTGTTTACTTTTAAGATACAAACTTTTGAAAGATCAATAAAGTAAACTCCTTTCTTCTGATTTAGAAAGGAAAACAATCAGTCTTCAAGATCTCTTTCACATGTGACAAAATTCCTTTCAGCTTTGAGCTGTGTTGTTCTTTGAGTAAAAGTCTTGTTGCTCTGTGTGCTCTCCAGTGAGCTGTGTTGTTCTTTGAGTAGAAGTCTTGTTGCTGAGTGTTCTCCAGTGAGCTGTGTTGTTCTTTGAGTAGAAGTCTTGTTGCTCTGTGTGCTCTCCAGTGAGCTGTGTTGTTCTTTGAGTAGAAGTCTTGTTGCTGAGTGTTCTCCAGTGAGCTGTGTTGTTCTTTGAGTAGAAGTCTTGTTGCTGTGTGTTCTCCAGTGAGCTGTGTTGTTCTTTGAGTAGAAGTCTTGTTGCTGAGTGTTCTCCAGTGAGCTGTGTTGTTCTTTGAGTAGAAGTCTTGTTGCTGAGTGTTCTCCAGTGAGCTGTGTTGTTCTTTGAGTAGAAGTCTTGTTGCTGAGTGTTCTCCAGGGAGCTGTGTTGTTCTTTGAGTATAATTCTTGTTGCTCTGTGTGTTCTCCAGTGAGCTGTGTTGTTCTTCTGAGTAGAATTCTTGTTGCTCTGTGTGTTCTCCAGTGAGCTGTGTTGTTCTTTGAGTAGAAGTCTTGTTGCTGAGTGTTCTCCAGTGAGCTGTGTTGTTCTTTGAGTAGAAGTCTTGTTGCTGAGTGTTCTCCAGTGAGCTGTGTTGTTCTTTGAGTAGAAGTCTTGTTGCTCTGTGTGCTCTCCAGTGAGCTGTGTTGTTCTTTGAGTAGAAGTCTTGTTGCTGAGTGTTCTCCAGTGAGCTGTGTTGTTCTTTGAGTAGAAGTCTTGTTGCTGAGTGTTCTCCAGTGAGCTGTGTTGTTCTTTGAGTAGAAGTCTTGTTGCTGAGTGTTCTCCAGTGAGCTGTGTTGTTCTTCTGAGTAGAAGTCTTGTTGCTGAGTGTTCTCCAGTGAGCTGTGTTGTTCTTTGAGTAGAAGTCTTGTTGCTGAGTGTTCTCCAGGGAGCTGTGTTGTTCTTTGAGTATAATTCTTGTTGCTCTGTGTGTTCTCCAGTGAGCTGTGTTGTTCTTCTGAGTAGAATTCTTGTTGCTCTGTGTGTTCTCCAGTGAGCTGTGTTGTTCTTTGAGTAGAAGTCTTGTTGCTGAGTGTTCTCCAGTGAGCTGTGTTGTTCTTCTGAGTAGAAGTCTTGTTGCTGAGTGTTCTCCAGTGAGCTGTGTTGTTCTTTGAGTAAAAGTCTTGTTGCTCTGAGTGTTCTCCAGTGAGCTGTGTTGTTCTTTGAGTAGAAGTCTTGTTGCTCTGTGTGCTCTCCAGTGAGCTGTGTTGTTCTTCTGAGTAGAAGTCTTGTTGCTGAGTGTTCTCCAGTGAGCTGTGTTGTTCTTTGAGTAGAAGTCTTGTTAATAAGGCTGTGTGTTCTCCAGTGAGCAGGTGTTGTTCTTTGTAGCACGCTCTATGATTCTGAACGTCTGCTCTTTTGTTTTCTTGCAGAGGAAGCGGAAGCAGAGTAAGAGAGATGAAGACTCCCTCAGCCTTTGCAGCCTGGACACCCAGGTGAGTCACAGCGGGGTCCTTCCTGCAATACACACGTGTGGATCGCTGCCATGGGCCACACCTCCTAACACACATGCCTAACATCACACTCAGGTCACACATTCCCTCCTATTACAAAAGTCATCTTGCATCAAACCCTTCTTCAGCAGTCATGTGGTCCCCGGCACTTCAGATCTGTAGGCTGAATATTAAACCGACGAGAGTAGATACTAGATAGAACAGCAAGGGTCAATTTCAATTAGAGTCAAGGGGCCACACATTTGTTCCCAAGGGGTCACATGCAGTACGAGCATCACTGGTTTACAGCATTCATTCAATTCACTTTCATGGTTGCATTGAAACAATGTGAACTGGCCGTTACAAAAGTTTCCCACAATAAAAGCACAGCAAAGTGTAACAAAGCATGGTAACACATGGTAATGCATAGGTATGCATTGTGAATCACAGAGAGATTTGGTAAAGCATGTAAAAAACTAAATGGTAAATTATGGCAAATGCAGAGTATATCCATGGGCAAAGCATGGGGGGGGAAACTGCAAAATGACTGTGCAGACTCCCCCTGTACAGTCCTGCTACCTGGCTCCCTGTGTGTCTGTGGGGTGATGCTGGGTCTTTGCTGCTCCCTGTGTGTCTGTGGGGTGATGCTGGGTCTTTGCTGCTCCCTGTGTGTCTGTGGGGTGATGCTGGGTCTTTGCTGCTCCCTGTGTGTCTGTGGGGTGATGCTGGGTCTTTGTTGCTCCCTGTGTGTCTGTGGGGTGATGCTGGGTCTCTGCTGCTCCCTGTGTGTCTGTGGGGTGATGCTGGGTCTCTGTCTGCTCCCTGTGTGTCTGTGGGGTGATGCTGGGTCTCTGCTGCTCCCTGTGTGTCTGTGGGGTGATGCTGGGTCTTTGCTGCTCCCTGTGTGTCTGTGGGGTGATGCTGGGTTTCTGCTGCTCCCTGTGTGTCTGTGGGGTGAATTGATATATTTGGGGTACCTTCTTGTCTATTCAGGGGTCTCAAGATATTTAGTGAGCAAGGAAGAACAGGGAGATAAACATAATTTAAACAAGGGTTGCCAGTAATACAATTTAAACAGGGGCTGTCAGTAACATAATTTAAACGGGCTGTTGAGTAACACAATTTCAATACAGGTTAATCACACCTTTTTTTTATCTTTCTTGATCTTAATATTTGAGTCCTTTAGTTCTTCTAAATTCAGGAATGCTGAATGCTGCAGTTGAACCAAGGATATAGCTAAGTGCAGAGTGATCTGTTTAGTGTTAAAAATGAGCATGGTAAACTAAAGGCAATGCTCAATTGTTTTGAGACCTGAAAAATAAAGTAGTTGCATTGGTGTTATGTTAAAAACTTCTGCAGATAAAAAATAAATCTGCAAATAAAACTGCCAATAACTGAGATAAAGCCCTCATTTCTTCACCTCTCTGCCACGTCCTATTAGTGCCTCGCTGGCTGCCTTGGACCCCCCCCCCCCCCTACCGTTAGGAGACTGGCATCTCCCATAAGTAATCTGCCCCTGGATGCAGCACACAAATCACCACATTAGCCATTCCAAAGAATTGCATGACTGATATAACCGTTTTCAGAAAAGCAAGATTCGAATAACATCTTGTCAGCTATGTAGTTTAGAACTGATAAAGTAGAACGCATTCCAGGAATTGCATTTCATTAGACCTGGCAAAGAACAGCATCTCCTACTGATGGGTCGCGATTACAAGTCAATGGGAATCGCTTCCCTTTTATAGGCAAACCCGTAAATGTCACCTCGGAGAATGCAGAGAAACACACAGTGCAGGGAGAAACAGATTTCACAGAGTGCAGGGGGGAACACAGAGTGCAGGGGGGGACACAGAGTGCAAGGGGGGAAACAGAGTGCAAGAGGGAAACACAGAGTACAAGAGGGAAACACAGAGTGCAGGGGGAAACACAGAGTGCACAGGGGCAACACAGAGTGCAGGGGGCAACACAGAGTGCAGGGGGAAACACAGAGGGCAGGGGGAAACACAGAGTGCAGGGGGAGAACACAGAGGGCAGGGGGAAACACAGAGTGCAGGGGGGAACACATAGTGCAGGGGGGAACACAGAGTGCAAGGGGGGAAACAGAGTGCAAGAGGGAAACACCGAGTGCAAGAGGGAAACACACAGTGCACGGGGGCAACACAGAGTCCAGGGGGCAACACAGAGTGCAAGAGGGAAACACAGAGTGCAGGGGGAAACACAGAGTGCAGGGAGAACACAGAGTGCAGGGGGGGGAACACGGAGTTCAGAGAAACCACAGAGTGCAGGGAGGGAACCACAGAGTGCAGGGGGGGAGGGAACACAGAGTGTAGGGGGGAACACAGAGTTCAGGGGAAAACAAGGTGCAGGATGGAAACACAGAGTGCAGGGGGAAACACAGAGTGCAGGGGGGGAACACAGATTGCAGGGGAAACACAGAGTGCAGGGGGGAACGCAGAGTGCAGGGGAAACACAGCGTGCAGGGGGGGAACACAGCATGCAGGGGGAAACACAGAGTGCAGGCTGGAACACAGAGTGCGGGGGAAACACAGAGTGCAGGGGGGGTACACAGAGTGCAGTGGAACACAGAGTGCATGGGGGAACACAAAGTGCAGGGGAAAACAGAGTGCAGGAGGGGAACACAGAGTGCAAGGGGGGGAGCACAGAGTGCAGGGGGGAACCACAGAGTGCAAGGGGGGAAACACAGAGTGCAGGGGAACACAGAGTGCAGGGGCTTATAACACAGACTGCATGTCTAGCTTTAAAGCCTCTATATGGCCTCAATAGAGCTCTCAGATTCAATGTGGTACACCAGTGTAACTGTTAACCTCTCCCCCTGCAACACTGTGCTTTGTGAATATACTTCCACACAAAATCAAACTGAAGAGGGTCCTAAGACATGGCAGTTATAACCTTTCACATCTTTCTGACACATTTGAAAATGTTGCCAGTGGTTTATTACTTGCTTTATATAACATATTTCTAATTTTATATTAATTGAAAATGTTACTAGCAAGTCTGAAATGTCAGTCCATCATTGATGGCAATGTTAGTATTAATTGTTACATTGACTTTCAGGTGGAAATAGGGGCTACTGACTGCTATCGATTTCACCTCTTTCAGTGAACCCATGACGACCTACACGGATGTTTGGTTTCTTGAGGTTTAGCTGTTGAGGTGCAGGTCAGCTGTGTCATTTACTTTGCTTGTGTTCACGTTGGCATCACTCCTTTCGGATTGTATCGTACTGAATAAGTAAGGCAGCGGATTGCTATTAATGGTCGGAACTGCAGCTATTAAAAACAGACCATGATGTTTAAAGAAGGATTTTTTCCAGAGCCAGAGAATATAACTAAATGCAAGACACCCCTTACAACCCACTACCCCTGCAAGCAGCAAGACCAAAAACCAGAATCCCTACCCTAGAAATCATAACCCCTCTGAACCAGCACACTGCGATTCCAGCGAATTAAATCATTCCATCAATCGTGCACGCCCGTTGAGGTCAAAGCGTTGAAGGGCTAGGAAGATATTCATTGTCCACACGAAATGACCAAGGAAGTGCAAGCAAACAGATTACCTGAAAGTAAAGCAGGCAAACAGAGAGCTTTCTTTAGTGTGATACCAGAGATATAACAGTAAAACCCTGGAGCTCATTTTAAAGGCCCTTTCAAAAGGAGAGAAACACCTGTCAAAGTTACACAAGTAGAACTAAGCCCAGCGGATATTTAATTAAATGCAGTTTAACTAAGTTAGGGTGTTTATTTTGAGTAATTGACAGTAATTTACACTTTGGAGTAGACTGGTTTGAAAATCTGTCCCAATCATAGGCGCCGCCGTCTCCATGATGCCCCGGGGATCTAGCACCCACCAGTCGCAGTGTCGTGTCTGTGATGCCCTGGGGCTCAAGCACCCACCAGTCGCAGTGTCGTCTCTGTGATGCCTCGGGGCTCAAACACTCAGCAGTCGCAGTGTCATCTCCGTGATGCCTCGGGGCTCAAGCACCCACTAGTCGCAGTGTCGTCTCTGTGATGCCCGGGGCTCAAGCACCCACCAGTCGCAGTGTCGTCTCCGTGATGCCTCGGGGCTCAAGCACCCACTAGTCGCAGTGTCGTCTCCGTGATGCCCCGGGGCTCAAGCACCCACCAGTCGCATTGTCGTCTCCGTGTTGCCCTGGGGCTCAAGCACCCACCAGTCGCAGTGTCGTCTCCGTGATGCCCCGGGGCTCAAACACCCACCAGTCGCAGTGTCGTGTCTGTGATGCCCTGGGGCTCAAGCACCCACCAGTCGCAGTGTCGTCTCCGTGATGCCTCGGGGCTCAAGCACCCACCAGTCGCAGTGTCGTCTCTGTGATGCCTCGGGGCTCAAGCACCCACCAGTCGCAGTGTAGTCTCCGTGATGCCCCAGGGCTCAAGCACCCACCAGTCGCAGTGTCGTCTCCATAATGCCCCGGGGCTCAAGCACCCATGGGTATAATAGTTTTAGTGTTAGTATGTATAATCCACATTACAAAATAACCTGCACTTGAGCAGAGGGTTGCTAGACCTGGGCAGATACTACCCCCCCCCCCCCCCCCCCCTCCAAAATAAAATAACAGCAGCGTTCACTGTGTGATAATCCGACAGTACTGTCCGTTCCACAGCGCCACAAACACTGCACTCTACAACTCTCCTTGCACACTGAGCCCTGCGAGAGAGCTTTGCACTCAGTCCACTCTCTTTCTCTTCTCACACACTGCAGCCCTGTGAGAGAGCTCTGCACTCATAGTCCTCTCTCACTCTCTCTCTCTCTCTCTCTCTCTCTCTCTCTCTCTCTCTCTCTCTCTCTTGCTCTCTCTCCTCGCACACTGCAGCACTGTGAGAGCTCTGCGCTCACAGTCCACTTTCTCTCTCTCTCTCTCTCTTATCGCACACTGCAGCCCTGTGAGAGAGCTCTGCACTCACAGTCCACTCTCTCTCCTTGCGCACTGCAGCCCTGCGAGAGAGCTCTGCACTCTCTCTTATCGCACACTGCAGCACTGTGAGAAAGCTCTGCACTCACAGTCCACTCTCTCCTCGCACACTGCAGCCCTGCGAGAAAGCTCGGCACTCACAGTCCACTCTCTCCTCACACACTGCAGCCCTGTGAGAGAGCTCTGCACTCACAGTCCACTTTCTCCTCGCACACTGCAGCCCTGAGAGAGAGCTTTGCACTCACAGTCCACTCTCTCCTCGCACACTGCAGCCTTGCGAGAGAGCTCGGCACTCACAGTCCAATCTCTCTCTCTCTTTTTGCACACTGCAGCCCTGTGAGAGAGCTCTGCACTCACAGTCCGCTCTCTCTCCTCACACACTGCAGCCCTGTGAGAGAGCTCTGTACTCAGTCCACTCTCTCTTCCTCTCTTATCGCACACTGCAGCCCTGTGAGAGAGCTCTGCACTCAGTCCACTCTCTCTCACACACTGCAGCCCTGTGAGAGAGCTCTGCACTCAGTCCCCTCTCTCTCTCACACACTGCAGCCCTGTGAGAGAGCTCTGCACTCAGTCCAATCTCTCTCTTATCGCACACTGCAGCCCTGTGAGAGAGCTCTGCACTTACAGGCCAGATGATGCTGCCCAAAACATTTCCTTCATTTCCTGAGAACAGAGGAACAGCTTGAACTGGAGAAAGCAAGATAAACTGGACAAGACTTCAGGGTGGGGAACATTCACTTCCCTGTCAAACCCAGCTGAAACAGGTTCTGAAATCAAAATCCCAAAATACAAGTACATGTTAGATTTATGAAAGTATTTCCTGAGCTATTATAACATCTATAACACCCTCCAAAATAGAGGGTTTAACCTCTGCAAATTAGTTGCTGCTGCATCCAGACCGTAGCAGCTGACATCTCTGCATATATACTGTTCTGTGGGTCACACTTCAGGGCTTCACAAATATCACAAATATCAAGGGAGCTGCTTATCCAAGCCATTGAGAGTATCAGAGTTTGGGGTACATGGAAGTGCCTCACTCTCTATATGGAGGAGCCTCAACCTCTGTGTGTTTTTGGCGGTGTCCTAGTCAGTTTTTTAAGGCACTCTGTCTATCTGTCACTCTTACATTTGTACGCCTGCTCTAGTTATGTGTGGGGGAAGAATGTTGCTGGCAATAGAAACAAACAATAATCTTGATGGTTTTGGAAGAGCTGTTTTTAGAAAGGATGATTTCAAGGCATTCTGTTATGTGCCAGCTCTCTTGTTTGTCCTTTCAGAGTGGACAGTGCTTTCACAATGCCCCAGTTAGCACAAGCTCAGCACTCATTAAACACAATTATATAGTGGAGTCGTTCCCTGACGTCATTACTCTTCACCACTAGTGTGGTGGAGCTGGAACGCTGTTGTAGTACTTGTCTCAACAGGCAAAACATTGACTTAATAATTAACTTAAGAATCTTTACTGATTGTTCTCAAAATGCTTATATGGCACCTGACCGCTCTAATGTCTGTGCTGGGCACCAGTGAAATGCTCTTTCTTCCGGGGGGAATCAAATTAGTCTTTATGCACCTCCCTGCATATCAGTTGTGATGGTACACTCCAGAATCTCTGATAAGCACCCTCTATTTGATGTTTGTATTTGCAACACCTCAAAAAGTAGCCAAATTATGTTTTTAAAACCAGCCAAAAAACACACTTACATTTAAGATTTAATATAGATTGCAAAAGCATAACATACTATAGTATAAAAAAAAATCTATACCTTTAGCCTTTCAAGACTTCGGTACAGTCAGGTGAGAAGTGGAAACTGAAGGCAGATCAGTCCTTTCACAGACTCAGAAAATCCTATCTGACAACATAGAGAGTTATGCAGCCAGCACTGTCTGGGACTGTTTCTCCTCAGCACTAGGATGTCCAGATGTCCTGGTTTAGCTCGGACAGTCCCAGTTTAAGATCAAAGGTCCTGCTGTCCAGACATTTTTCTCAAAATAAAAAAAAGGTGCTAGTGTAATCAAGAAAATTATTTTTATAAAGTGATTAACACAGACATGCATGCTTATTCCTCAGTGAGCCATGCATTTTCATTTAGTTTATATTCAATGTGACTCTACAGTTGTGTAATACTGTCATTTTTTAGCTGTTCAGTTCTGGCAGGATTTAGCCCAGACACTAGGCAGAGGCAGAGCAGCGAGAGGTTATAAGCATCCATATACACCAGGTTAAACCACATCAACAGCGTCAATAAGCAGGGCCATCCTGAATCAATTGAGTAAAAGAAAGAAAAATGGCAAAATGTACATGTGTTTTTAACGACAATCTACAGAATTCATTATTAGTGTATTATTATTAATAATAAACTCAATACAAAAGTTGCAATACATATATAATACAATAAGGAAAGTTAAACTAATTAGCCACAAATTAGGTACTGAAATTAGCTAGCTGCTTTAAAAAAAAAAAAGAAAAATGATAATACTGAACAGGTAACTCACTGGACAGGGGCCTGGTGAGCTCACACAGACGTCCGCAGGGCTGGCCTGTCCCCACCAGAGACCGATAACTCACTGGACAGGGGCCTGGGGACACAGAGGTCGGCACTGCGTGCGTTTCATAAAGCACTCTGCAAGTTCCTTCGCTTGCGCTCGCTCTTTTGCGATCTGCAATGAGCGAAATCACGAACTCGGTAATCCATTTTAAGGCACAGTGACCGATTAGGTAAATACACAATAGCAGGGTTGCAAAGGAAAGCAGTTTTCTGAAGAACAAAAAAATGATACATTTATTGAAATAGCGCTGGTCAACACAAAGTTTTCTGGAAGTTTTAGTGATGAAGCAAAAAAAAAAAGTTGCAAATGATTCAGTAAACACTGTTGGGGAAGGGCAAAGAACAGTAGCCGAAATAAGAAAGAAATTGATAGATCTTGCGAACAGAACAAAGTTAAAAGAAGGGAGATGAAAAAGCTTAAAAGTTGATTGAGGAAAACCAAAATACCTCACTGTTGACAAGAGATTTGGAGCTGTGAAAAGTGACAGGCTGTACTTGAAGTTCTGTACATACATAAGGAAAGCCCTTCAGTTGTGTAGGAAAAAAAATCAACGCTGTGTAGCAAACATATTTAAAGAAAAAGTGTACTGATCTGTGTTTACTTTTCTGAAAATTTACTGAAAAAGGTCTTTTGGACGAAGTGTATACAGCCAGCTCAGCACACTCGCTACCTTGACACTTATTAGTCTTTAGGGGCATGCCTGATAATCAAGCTGTGTTTAGCCTCACAATTTAAACATGTGGGGCAGGTAATAACATGCAGGTGCTGCTGCAACACAGCTTCGTTATTTGGGTCTCTGGCGAGTTTCTTTTAGTTTTTATCAAGTGAGAAGGAGGTGCTTGTCACTATTTTTGTCACTTGGTCCATTTTTTTTATTTGTGTCACATTTGTGTGTTATTTAACTTATTTATTGTACACATTTAATTTAGTTTGTATTATTATTATTATTATTATTATTATTATTATTATTATTATTAACTTAATAATTGCTGCATGGCATTGCTGCCAGTTTAAAACAAGGCAGTCTTACCTATAATGTTATTATCATACTGAATAAATTGGGACTCTTGGTATATGATTGTATTTAATAAATAAACTGTGTTTGTTTTTACAACTTGACCTTGCCTCAGTTACTGTTATTTTTCATCCACATAGCTTTGGGTTACACATCCTTAAATACATCATTTTGTTTTGAAATTATTGAAACTTTTTGTAAAAAAAGCGGTGAGCTGACACAGACACCCGCAGGGCTGGCCTGTGTCCCCCAGAGGCAGGACACTCATTGGACAGGGGCCTGGTGAGCTGACGCAGACACCCGCAGGGCTGGCCTGTGTCCCCCAGAGGCAGGACACTCATTGGACAGGGGCCTGGTGAGCTGACGCAGACACCCCCAGGGCTGGCCTGTGTCCCCCCAGAGACCGGACGCTCACAGGATAGGGGCCTGGTGAGCTGACGCAGACACCCGCAGGGCTGGCCTGTGTCCCCCAGAGACCGGACGCTCACTGGACAGGGGCATGGTGAGCTGACGCAAACACCCGCAGGGCGGGCCTGTGTCCCCCAGAGACCGGTAACTCGTTGACTTCCTCTCTTGAGTGTCGAAGAGGCAATTAGCTTGGTCTTGGGACTGGAGCACCTAAATACAGTTTTTGAGTAATTGCAATGCGAACGATTGCAAACACCAGCAACATGTGAAAGAAAATGTATTTGAAGCTGCCTGTCTTTGAAATATTCCAGAAACGTAGCTTGCATTAACTTATTGAAGTCTGTTTTTCATTAGTGCTGTGAAAATAAAGGAGCATACCTGTTGAAGCTGTCAGCACTCTGAAGGCTGGGGTGTGTCTTGACAGAGAAGTTCAGGAATGTGTTTTAAGTGCTGTTCTTTATCAGGTTCAGGTTCCTATCTCTCTCAGAAAATTTTCAAACATACTTCAAACCCGGCAAGCTAGTAACTTCCTTGTTTACTTGATTGGAACTGGAAAGAAAAAGTGTCCGAAGTGCAGTGCTACAGGGCTTCCCCGTATAAACCCACACATCAGTAACAAAGTACAGTGAAGCCAGGGTCGGAGCAGCATTCTTCTTTCAGACTGCCTGGCAACCTGTGTCTTGCTGTGCTTCGAGCACTGATCGACTAGCAGGACTCAACTGGCACTCAAACGAGTCGTGCTGTGTGGATTTAGATGATATAATGTGTGACTTGTTGGTTCTGTGTTGAATTCTGTTAGCAGTTATATATGGTCTCCATAGCTCATGTAGTAAAGTACATTATTTAACATATTAAAAGTATCACAATCTGTCTGATATTGGGGAGACACATGCTTCCTCTACATGTGCAGTGCTGAAGAATTACTGTCTGTCAAAGCAGGCTCGTATTGACTACCGTGGGCTTGCAGCAGAGAATAGGGAGTGTATTAAACTACTGTCCTGATTGTGTTCTGGAGATGATAGAAATGGGTTATTGATTGCCAGCATGTGGGTGAGAGCTTTGTTTGTGGGTAGGTTGCTGTATATCTGAAGTGAGGACTGTTCTGAGCAGTGTCATTGGGGTTGCTGTATATCTTAAGTGACGACTGTTCTGAGCAGTGTCATTGGGGTGGCTGTATATCTGAAGTGAGGACTGTTCTGAGCAGTGTCATTGGGGTTGCTGTATATCTGAAGTGAGGACTGTTCTGAGCAGTGTCATTGGGGTGGCTGTATATCTGAAGTGAGGACTGTTCTGAGCAGTGTCATTGGGGTGGCTGTATATCTGAAGTGAGGACTGTTCTGAGCAGTGTCATTGGGGTTGCTGTATATCTGAAGTGAGGACTGTTCTGAGCAGTGTCATTGGGGTGGCTGTATATCTGAAGTGAGGACTGTTCTGAGCAGTGTCATTGGGGTTGCTGTATATCTGAAGTGAGGACTGTTCTGAGCAGTGTCATTGGGGTGGCTGTATATCTCTCTGAAAGGGCTCCTTGCACTGGCTCCCTGATTTGACCCAGTTTGGTTTCTGTGGAATTGTGACTCATTCACAGGTGGGAGCTGGCAGTCAGCGATGCCATTAATAGATAATTGTTATCATATTTTATCACTTCAAAAGGCATTATCACTTGCTTTTAATCTCCCCTGCAGCTGCATGGAAAAAGATCGGTTTGGGTTGGTGATTCAGTTTGGGGGTTTTGTGTTTAGTTTTTTCCTTTTCAGGTTTTTATTTTTAGCATTTTTTTTTTTAATTATTATTATTTGATTTGATTTTTTAAATAACAAAAATGAAAATGATATAATCCAAGCAATGTCTCTGGTGCTTTGTTCTCTTGTAGAGTTGTAGCTGTGTGTGGAGCAGCTCCATTCAGAATAGCAACACTGGCAGGAGTGTGCCTGCTCTATGCACTGGGCAGTCCCCTGTTGGGTGTTTAATAGTTTGGATGATTGTGTTAGTGCAACCTGACCAAAGACCTTTTCACCCTACATACAGCAAAGTGCAGGAAATCAAACAGCAGATACACAGAGGAGATAAATCATGGCTCGACAAAGATAAGCAATTGTAACACAGTCCTCTCTGGTTAGTCTGCCAGGGTTGGGACAGACAGCAGCTATAGAGCAGGTGACAGTACAGTGAGGTGCAGTATAAATTAAATAAACTACAAAAACCATACAGTAGCAATCAAAACGTTGTATTTTACAGTGGACCTCTGTGTGTACTGTGCAGCACATAACGTGAAGGATAACATTTCCATAATAACAATAGAACTAGCTTGCTGTATTCCACTCATCTAGAATAGCAATAGAACTGGCGTGCTGTGTTCCACAGATTTATTGTGTTATTGCTCAGTGGCAGGCTCTCTGATCAGTTGAAATGGCATTTAGCACCAGTCCAGCAGTCCAGGGGATTATATTATGATTAGAAATTGCAGTGAAAACAATGCCGAACTGTCAAACCATGTTTGTTTGCCATGTCGCGGTACAGTAATTGCATGTCGTTTTCCTGAAGTTTATTTTTATAGGATTTAAAAATAAAACTTTTTAATGTAGCAAGTCATGACCTGCTCCCTCTGCAGCAGCAAGTAGGGCTTGATACACCTCGTAGTCCAGAGAGCGCTATCACAGTGGAAACACAGCTTGATACACCTCATTGTCTTTTGTATATTATATTAGAAAAAATATTATCATTTTAATATAATAATTTTTATATATATATATATATATAATATTATATATAGATATATTATATATATAATATATCTACTATATATATATATATATATATATATTACACACACACACACACACACACACACACACACATAATTTATTATAATCAAAATTGAGGGTAAATACTTTCAAATGGGCAACTCCACTTTTAAGTGTTACAGCTTCCTCACTGGAGAGACTCATGCTTTCTGGTTCTGTATTTCACAGTTTCCACCCAGGCAGGACTTAGTGAGTGCAGTTTAAGAAGCGCTTCTATTTAAGGAAATGCTAAAGCACAGTGCGTCCCCTACACTGTCAGTAAGTGACTTGTGCAGCACTGCATCTGTTTGAAGCATTAGCTGAAACCCTTCCCCACAGAGCAAAAGTATCAGCACTGTGTGGAGCTGTGTGTGTTTACAGATTCTTCCCTGGACAGGCCAGACAATCTTATGCCCTTTCACATTGGTCAGAACCTACCCAGGCAGGACCCGGTGTCATGTGGGTTGGCTATGGGATTTCACACTGCTTTTGATAAAGCAGGGTTGACCTGGGTGGCAGACGCATGTACACAATGCGCGTATCAATGCCCCAGAAGCAGCTTGTTACTGACGCTTCCATCCAAGCTTCTCTGGATTGAACTGTTTGACCAAATGTTGATTAGTGCAAATGTTTATTCATCCGTGCTGCAGTCTCGCTCATGGTGTGTCTCAATCAACAAAAATATGACTAAACAAAAATGTTCCTTGTGCAGGTGTGGCTGTTTCTTATTGCGTCGGCTCACGAACTGCCGTCTCACTCAACCCGGTCAAAGCACTTCAACCCACATCCTGAGGTGGGTCACTGGGACCTGGGTACATGGTTTCACACTACACAGGGTTGTGACCCGGGTCCAACCCGGGTAGGAGTGCCAGTGTGAAAGAGGCTTTACACAACGTGCAGAATTACATTTAGGGAGTCAGAAAGGGTACAAATCTACTAGCTATCTTTTAAAACTGTTTGAACTTTGCTTATATGAAGAGATTGATATGGACTAGGGAATGCAACTCATAATAAGAGACAACATCTGAAAGTAGACGTGTTCATGATTGAATGATTACTGTAAGAGTAACTGTAGGAGTCATGCATGCTACAATACTACAATGTAGGCCCTGGATTCTTTGCAGTGCAGTAACAGTAATTGAAATGGAAAGCTGTACCATACATACCACCCACGCCCATCTGCTTAAAGTGCTTGTAGCTACACAATAATTCAATCCCTTTTTCCTCGCTATGCACAGCCATCACTACATAAGCTATTAGACGTGTAGTTTTGAAATAAATCTGTGTTTTAGAAAACCGTGTTTCTAGTTTAAAGCATGATGTCTGGAACTGCACAGGGTTAAAGAAATCTCTGTTTGCAGCCCTTGCTTTCTGATAGTCTTGTACTTTCATGATAATTTCATGTGGTGGGTGCCTTTCCTGTCTGCAACCAACCAGCTGCTTCTTCTAATGACTGACATGCATTGCAGCCACTGAGATGCTTGACCCCGAAGACCCTGCTGCGGTGAAATAACCCAGGAAGTGCAAGTATGACAGACTTCCTGGAAGGCAAGGCACGCAAACTGAGAACGCTGTTTTACCTAGCGTAGCACCAGGTGTTTTGAAATGAACATATGTGTTAGTTCCTTGCACACTGACACACACAAGCACGGTGTTTAACCTTGCTGAGTGGAGCGCTGCCTTCACTAATGTGCTGTGACAGGTCTACACGCTGTATTTTGGTTGCTGGTAATGAAACAGTCAGGCCAGCGGGTGATTGCTGTCCATCAGAGGGGATGTGTTGATATTGCTTCAGCAGGGCTGTCAGGGCAAATCAGGGGATCAGCTTGACAGGTCTGCAGCCTGACAGCAGAGGAGGGGAATATAATCAGGAACCGGAGTGAACTCACACACAGTGAAAGCATGGTAAAGCATAGCATTGTAAAGCACTGATAAACAATGGTAAATGATGCTAAATGCATAGTATAACCACCGGAAATGTGTGTCATTTCTGTTCAAATTTACCTGGGTAAACTTTTATAAAGGAACAAGTGGAGAGATACGGCAGTGAAAATGTTTTTATCGTTGAATCATGTGACTTCACCAAACCATTAACGATGCGTTCACTTCTTTTTCTTTTTATCAATTCACAACGGCTGCTACATTTGACTTCACATTTACAAGACATACTATCAGAGATGGCATTCCCCTGACATTATACCCCCGAAACGCATCGGTTTTATCCACCAGCTCCTAACTGCAGCACTTTAGTACACCAGTGTCTATCTGTTTCTTCCAGGGTTTGTTCCTAGTAAAGATAACTAAGAAACAGATACCTGCCATGCTTCTGCCTGGCATAAAGTCCAATGTTTATTTGATGAAAGATAGAGTGATAAAGATAGATTCCAGTACAGTTTATCTTGAACATATTTGAATTAGGCGTAACCAGTCAGATAACTCCACAGATAACTCAGATACAACCCTAATAATAATAATAATAATAATATTATTATTATTATTATTATTATTATTATTGTTATTATTAATTTCTTGGTAGATGCCCTTATCCAGGATGACTTACAACTGTTCCAAAATATCACAGTACAAAGTATCACATTGTAAAATATCACATTACAGAGAAGAGCAGTTATAAAGTACAATGCAATCAGTAGCAAAAATGATCAAATTAAAATAAGAGCAAAATGAAGAATGCAGTAAATGATTGCATTTAATAGTGAGTTTGACTAAAAGCAGTTAACTTCTAGTAAAGTTATGTGCTTATGCAAGTAAAGTCCCGTAAGAGCACGTAGTAAATCCGATAGATGGAGAAGAATAATTTCAAAGAAGAGCAATTACAAAAAACGTGAATACTGATACGTGTAAGAGCAAACTCAAATACAGACACAGGATGTAGGTATAATTAACAGCAGTAGTAGAATACGGCAAGGTATGGAGCAGTTCAGTGCAAGTACAAGCTGTCTCAAGTACTGGTACAGTTGGGTGCCATATAGTCCAGTATTGTCGAGAGTTGTGAGGTTTACAGATGTCTGACCAGGTGTGTACTGTAATGAACTTCTGTCTATTATATAGGCTACACCTTTTAGAGTTAATAGTAGTACAGCTTTAGTTCATTTCTATACCTCCACCTAAGTAATGGGTAGAGTACAGGGCTTGGAGTGCGGTTGTGGGGAGGTCAATGAGAAGGAGAGCTAGTGAGCGGTCCAGTACTCTGTCACACTGCGGAGTTGTGTTGTTTTCTCTATTTGTATAGAGTACACTGCACCCTGTATGAACAGACTCCAGTGCAGAGTGGAGTCCAGTCTGTGTGCTATAGGCACCCTGTATGGACAGACTAGTGCAGTCTGCAGCGCACTACACTGTACTGCAAACCATCGCAGGTTCCTCTCATGTGCTGTGTTTTTGCTCATTTGTTATCCCGCCTTTCCTTTGTCACACTTATATTTTACATGTAGCAGCTTATCCAGTTGTGAATAAACTGGAAAGGTTATTCGTCAGCACTCCAGCAGCACAATCCCTGTGTATAAGCATGTCCAGGGTCTGTAAGTCATGAGGATTGGCTCTCTTGTGACACTCAGGCGCAGAGGGCAGGGTGGAATATTGCTTTCAGACTGGGAAGGAATTTGGAAAGCAGTGCTTTTTGTTTTTTCATTTAGCCCAGATGGTACCACAATTACACAATCACAGTGCAGACTTACAAGTGAGACGTGAGGGTTAGGTATGCGAGTACAGACTGGCCAGCTGTTTGGTTGCTATGAAATGAGTTTGGTCAGTGATCTCAAGTCAGCCCCAGTACAATGACATTTGTGTAAACGCTACCTGTCGGGGCAGTTTGTTGATGCAAACACAATGAATACACGGATTAAATCCATTTGGAGTTGGGTACTTCTGGCAGCTGCAGCTAACATTCCTTCAACCTGTCAATCACTGCACAGCTTCCTTTCATTCCAAATGCTAAGAGCCGAGAGCAGTGCGGGAGTTGTGGGAGAGGGATAGCGTGAGAGGAGCAGCTGATATGTAAGAATGCCTGGAGGGGGCTGACTGAGCTTGTCACTGCACAGAGCAGCAGTGTTATGTTGGGAAGGAGGGCTGTAGATGCTGCCCCACAGCCAGACCCAAACTGAGAATCGTAATAAGAACCTTGATTTAATAGGTCTGTCAGCAAACACTGGTCTATCTTCCATACATCTGATCTGTAGCAATCTGACTTCTGTTCACAATGCAAGTCTCCCTTGTTCAGTTTTAAACCCAGGACAGCAAACATAGCAAACATGCCTTTAAAAGTTTACATCTGGTGCTAAGTAGATTACATACTTATCTTAGGCAGTCGGGTCCTAGTTCCCCATTTCAGGGTTGAAGCATGCCACTGGCTGCAAAGTTAAGGGAATGCCTGTGTGTAAATGGAAACTGTTTATGAGGTTTAACTATTAGATAGACTAGCTTTCAGGACCTCTAGGTCTCTTCTTCAGGTGTAAAGTTAAATTAATTATCTCCCGTTCCCGTTGGAAACTCTGAGAAGCAACTACACATATAATTGTGTGTCTCGCCCTCGGAATTTCATTGATCTTTAACAAACTCAACATTCTACATTAGGAGATTGAAAAAAGACGGTACTCATCTACTCACCACGACTCCAGAGAAAAAATTCAAATTGCAAACTTTTGTATTACTAAATTTAATGACTTACATTCTTAGTAAAATCGTGCTGGTCCTCAGTTGTATTTTTTTTTCTAATAAAATGCCTTGCATGATATGTTTTTAGGGATTCCTATGGCTACCTCAAGCCATATTTCAGTGGTTCCTGACATGCCTTAGAAACATATAGAATCAGCATTACCTGGAAGCAGACGTTTCTGTTCGCATCCACATATCGGAAGACTTGTTACATTTGTATTTAAAAACATTCTGTCTGTGGAATACTGAATGGAGGGGATACAGGATGGTGCAAAGTGGGGAACTCAACAAGAATCAAAGAGCTAAACTGCTGTTTATGTCTTTGCTCATAAGGAGTCATTGTGTTTTCTGTTATACCACAGGTAATTAACATTTACCACAGTAAGTCATTTATTTTAGTTTTATGGATTAAACATTGCCACTGCTGTGTTGAGCTCTGAATTAAAGTTTGACAAGGCCACTGCTGTTATGTCACACATTCTGGCCTTTGAAATATGAAATATAAACATGCTTTGGAGCAGCCACACTCGTGATATAAAGTATATAATAAATGGATTTGTGGCGACTGACAACACGATTTCAAAGGAGTGGGAGGGGGGAATACAGCCTGTATAAGAACTGTAAACTGGAACTTTTTAGAAGCTTTCTTTTGAAATAAAGTGACTGAATTGTGGGTAAAAGTACAGTAGTTAACTGACATCAAGATACCATATTTATTGGAAAGTGAAGATGGCTCTGGGACTGCAGCTTGAAGACATTGTATTTGCAGTTCAGTAAGAGGCATCGCAGGCTGAGATTCAGGGTGGAAGTTAGAAGAGATGAAAGCCAGGCCGGCACAAACCCCTGCTCTCCTTTCAAAGGGAGAGAGAGCTTTCACAAGCCCGCCTCAGCCCTGCCTCTGTGAGCCCGCGGGCTGGCAGGACAGAGGCAGCACTTCTGTTTTATAACGCTTTTTATTAAAGTCAGACTGCGTGCATTCAAACAGCGCTCTGTCTCAGGCCTCAGATCTGCTCAATACTGACAGCTGCTCATTTCAATATTATCAGTAATCCAGATACTAATTGACACATTTTTTTCAAACTGCTGAAACTGATTTTTAAAGCGTTTCCTCTCCAGTCTTTAATGAATTATGTCCTAGCTTTTGAACTAAAACAGCAGCCCTTGGATGTACAGGGCTGGCATCCAGTCGCGTGGGGCATATCCAGCTGATAATGTTCTTCATTTTAGTACAGAAACACAATAACCCATACAACATTGCCCATAGGAGTTACAATTGAGGCCCTTATCACATGGTTAATGAGCTGAGTGATGTGATGCTGAATGACTCAGGCCTCAAACGCACCGCCTTACATCAACTCATAGTTAATTAAGCATTGCATTAAAACAGAACCGTTTCACTGCAGTATTGAGTTAACCTCTGGACACATTAATGCTACAGACCATGACATAGGGCCTTGGAGTTGACATTATCTCTCAATAATGTTCACATTCTTTTAACCTCTGGAATTGTCAATAAAACACATTTTTTGTGGAGCCCCAATGGAATGGCACAACAATGTTTTGCATGTGTTAAAAACAAAGCCTGGCTTTCTATTAGTAGACAAAGAATAGACTATGGAATGAGAAATTGAATGCGGTCAAACCAGGACACCTCACTCATTTCAGCGTATCCATTCACTGCTGTGCAGGCTCTGGTAGCCTTTCAACACGAGGGAAGGGAATCTTTCATCTACGCTTTGAACTGCAGGAGCTCTTCAGTGGGCTTTGTTTGCTGGATCAAAGAGAAGAGGGATTGGTTTACCTCAGCAGATTGCTTCATCTTTTAGAGAAACGTCATGCCAGTCGTCATCTGCAGCACCCCAGCCTTCAAGGCAAAAAACAGACATTTTAGGAGTCACTGCTTGTGTGCGTGTGGTGTGGTGTTTGATTTTCCCCAGGCTGGAAGTAGGACTAACAGTTTAAGAAGAGATTAGCAGCAGAACACTGTGCTATATTTGTTTCCTGTGCTTGGGGTGCGTATCCTAGAGATAGTGATATTGTAGTTATTCACCCTTAGTTATTTATTCTCAGAATCTGGGAATGTAAGTGGGTGCCTGCCTGTCTGTCTTTGTGTGCATACATATATCACTCGTACATTTTTACACATATCTAATCCACCACTTGCTTATCCACTTGTGGTAAGGCTTGCAGGTTACAAGATGCTACAATTTATTGAGAGTGTCAGAATCTGGATATATACCGGTGCCCAGAAGTATTGACACAATCCTGTCTTCTCAGCTGTCAGCTCTCAGCTCGCTCACCTCTCACCCTCCGATGTCTGCTGTCTTTTTATGAAGATTCTTCTCTGCGCTTTTCAGGGCTGCTGTGTAAAACATCTGAATTTGAAATTAGGATGCAAAATATAAATATGAAAACGTTTAAAAAAAGAGTACACAGCCTTATTATATTGATTTTATTATGTTGTTATATTTAATTATAAATCTACTTGGAAAAGTCCTGCTCCCACACAGACACATCGATTCAGATTCCTCCGCCACTTCGCTGTCCTAATTCTAACATCTAATATCTAAAGATAAACTCTAACTTAAAAAAATGTCATACCCAGAACCACAATTTAATCTGGTTATAACTCACATATTGAACCTTTTAATGGAAACACTGTAAAGAATGGTATAAAGACTAATTTCATGAACCAGACACAGTACCAGTAATTCAAAGAAGTGAAATAATGAAACAAAACAAAAAAAAACACAATAAAGTTTTCCAAACGGGCTGTGAATATCCTACAAAACTGTGTCCAAGAAAAAGGTAGACTTGCATTTATTGTACTTTCTTAAGACGGGTTGAACATTCTCCTCTTAAATTTTATTTCCGTTCTGTGAGAAATAAAGAGGGAGCACAAGTGAATACAGCATATCAAGCATTAGTAAAAGTAAACAATGTGAAAATACAACTTTTAAGCCAATAAATCATCAGTATTGATGCAGAATCTCAATGAACCTAACAATAATCGATTGACATCCCATCCCTAAGTATTAAGAAGCTTTTTTTTATTTTGAATCATCTGGATAATGTTGGAGAATCATGTCTCTAGATTGCGGAATCATGGCTCTAGATTTGGGGATCGTGGCTCTAGATTACTGAACCATGGCTCTGGATTGCTGAACCGTGGCGCTAGATTGCAGAACCGTGGCTCTAGATTGCTGACTCGTGGCTCAAGGTTACTGAATCATAGCTCTAGATTGCTGAATTGTGGATAGATTGCTGAATCATGGCTCTACATTGTTGAATCATGGCTCTAGATTGCTGACCCGTGGCTCTAGATTGCTGAATCATGGCTCTATGTTGCTAAATCATGGCACTAGATTGATGAAAAATGGCTCTAGATTGCTGAATCATGGCTCTAGATTGCTGAATCCTGTCATATTGTCCTGTCAGAGTTGAAAGATTAAATTATGGGAGCACATACAATAGCCTGCTACCAGTATGAATTCCAAACAGGCATATCTCTCTTCCTTAAGGTCTTGACTCAGTAACAGAACACTTTACTCCTTCTTCGAGCCGCGCGATTAGCTTATCAGTCAGTGCTTGCATACGGTTTCTAGTAGTGATCACAGTCCTGGGTAGCTGTGTTCCCTTGTGTTTGGGTACAGTCAGGCAGACCACAGCTATGCTTGTGTACGGTTTCTAGTAGTGATCACAGTTGTGGGCTTGATAATGCTTTTGTCCTTAACATTGTATTAATCCTGCCGGGAGAGCCATTGACCCTGTTATTAACATTCAGCAATACAATAAGATACAGTGGAAAGCAATGTGGGATGCAGCAAGAGGTTAAGATCGACTGTGTTAGAGACACATTTAGATCAACACAAGTTAAAAGAATGAAGGAAGGAAGGAAGGAAGGAAGGAAGGAAGGAAGGAAGGAAGGAAGGAAGGAAGGAAGGAAGGAAGGGAATAGAGGAATGGTAATCTGTGGAGAAGCTGGTGGCAGGGAGGTGGGATTGGGTGTAGATCCTGAATAGGGGGCCGGCTCGCTGTGATAACTGCCTCTTCCGGTTCAAACACGCTCTTGCTTTGTAAATAAAGATCATCATCACTGGAGGGGAACATAAAGAACAGAGTCATTTGATATTCGTAAAGTCCATAGTGCATGGACCTCGTGTGATTTGCATAATGAAGTGCTGTTTCTGTATGGAAAGGAAGATTCATACTAACCTGTGGATTTTATTAGAGCCTTTTACAGGTGGATTCTCCGGTGCTGTAAACTGCTCTAACAAAAGCCAGCAGTCTTATCCAGTGAATGGCTAAACGTTTGTGGAAGTCAAATAAACTGTAGTGCTTAGACATTTCAAGTTGACAGCCCTACTGTATCAGTGCTGTGACTTTATCAGCAGGGCCGTCCGTTAGGAAGCCTCATGCACACAGCATCGTATCGAAGTGTGGAGCAGGGCTTGTCTTGTCACAGGCTCTATGCCTGCATGCATGGCTAAATTTGGGTGCTTAAATGTATGTTACGGGAACAGGATGCAGAAGCTGCTGCATTGGCATCCTCAGCATATTTGATGGTATTTATAAAGAATTTCCTGTCACCACATGATTCAGGTAGAAACTGCAGTGTGAACGTGTGGTAATGTGTTCTAATAATCTAGCAGCGAAGAGCTGACGCATTGAGATTTTCCAAATTACAAAAAAAACTTGCTTGTGGGTTTCCTTGTTATTTAGAAAAAACAGAAACACAAAACGAACATATTGCAAATACAGTGTTTTATTTCAAAATGCCAATGCGTTGGGACATAATACTGTTCAATAATGAAAAACTATTAATGCAGATACAGTGGTAATGCAGATACAATTGGTAGACTAGAACCACAGCAGGCTTTAGCTATACCATTACATAATGATCTTCACTGGCAAGGGAGACAGTGATACAGCAATCGCTGCTGTACTGAGAGGCAATGGTAGCTGCAATTGATACAGTGGTAGCACAGTAGGTTGACTTCTTTATGTGTCGTTGTCCATCTAATCAAGGAGGTCACTTGTGGAATCAGGACTTAAAGGATGTGTTGCAGTAAGAATGCCTCTGTTAAGAAAGGGGAACAAGACTAAAAGGCTAAAATATGTACAAGAACACAGGAATTGGACTATGGAACAATGGTAAAAGGTGCTTTAGACTGTTGATGGATGGACAACGACACCTGTGCCTTCTGCCAGTTCTGTTATCAATTCAACATTTGACTTCTGTCTATTCCTTAAGGACATCATCTTCAAATAGTGATCATCCTTTTTAGATAGCTTTTTTGGGTCTCCCAGTTCTGGGTTTGTCAATTACAAATTATGTTTCTTGGTACTTGTTGATTATGCTTTGGATGCCACACCTTGAAAATCAAGTGATGTGAGCTATTTCAGTCAATGTTTTTCCTTCTTTGTGCAAGTCAAGGTTGTTATAATATTAGAAAACACTAGTGGAGGCTTTGAGTAAATTGTTGATGCTCATAATGCATCAGAATTGAAAAATGCAACATGTCTAGACTTTTGTACAGCAGTGTGTCTATATACACTGAGTGTACAAAACATTAGGAACACCTGCTCTTTCCATGAAATAGACTGACGAGGTGAATCCAGGTGAAAGCTACGATCCCTTATTGATGTAACCTGTTAAATCCACTTCAATCAGTGTAGATGAAGGGGAGACAGGTTAAAGAAGGATTTTTAAGCCTTGGCACAATTGTGACATGGATTGTGTATGTGTGCCATTCAGAGGGTAAATGGGCAAGACAAAAGATTTAAGTGCCTTTGAATGGGGTATGTTAGTAGGTGCCAGGCACGCCGGTTTGAGTGTGTCAAGAACTGCAACACTGCTGGGTTTTTCACGCTCAGCAGTTTCCCGTGTGTACCAAGGATGGTCCACCACCCAAAGGACATCCAGCCAACGGCAGGCCAATGGTTGAAAACGGCTCACTGATGAAAAATATATGGATTTGGATTTGGATGAGAGACATAGATTCCAAAATGAAATGACTCAATGGTGTTCAGTAGGAAAATGTATTCAATACTAGAATCTCACAACTTATTGTGTGCGTGTGCTATACATACAAACACCTTCCAGGACTTCCATAATACAAGCCCTGAACCCTCAACACAAGCTGCACTCCGCGAGTGGCTCAATTGATAAAGCCTTTGCTTGTGGTTGCAGATGGAGCTCATTTGTGCAGCAAGGCAAAGCAGTATGTTCTTTATTTCTAAGGGATTGATCTCCTCTAATTACTCCTCAGTTCCACAGACGCTGGGTTCTGTTCATGTTTCGAGTCACATTACCTGAATGCTCTGCAAACTGAGAGTCGAGCTCTGATTAGGACTCGGAGTAAACGTAACCAGGTGTGTGATTGTGTAGTGTCTCAATCTGAATCAGCACGGGGGGCGTTATCAGTGCGGACCAGCATGCACAGCTGCTTTATAGTGCTGTACCTTCAGGGCAGGTTACAGCAGCGCTCAGCACAAAAGAAACAGAGAATGGAACTGCAATGCATATTGAAGGGAACATCTTTTAAAATATAACACAGAAGCAGAATTCATGAAAACAATACACAACCACAGCTTGGAAAATTCATATTCAGGGTTACCATACAAGAAATAGCGAGCTAAAACAAGTGCAGACACTGGCAGATTGGTCATACTTGATTAAAAATATATATACCCCCCCCCCCTCTCTCTTACTCTCTCTTTCTCTGTCTATCCCTCTCTCTCCCTCTTCCATTCTCTATCACTCTACCACTCTCTCTGGGGTTGGCGGTTCGAGTCCAGGCTATTCCACTGCTGACTTTGGACGGGAGTTCCCAGGTGGCGGCGCACAATTGGCTAAGTGCCACCCAGGTGGGGGGAGGGCTTAGGTCAGCCAGGGTGTCCATGGCTCACCGCGCACCAGCGACCCCTGTGGTCTGGCTGGGCGCCTGCGGGCCTACCTGTAAGTTGCCCAGAGCTGCATGGCAGGCCTGCAGACTGAAACACTATCATTAGCATGGCAAGAGTGTTAAAGTATTTGCATTGAATCGAGCACAAGTAAACAGGAGCTCAGAACACAAAGGAGAATTCCCTTATATTAATACATGTAATCAAATCAATCATAAGCAGTGCCATGTATAGTGGTATTCATCCCCCTTGGACTTTTTCACATTTTATTGGGTTACAACATGGAATCAAAATGGATTTAATTAGGAGTTTTTGCCATCAACACAAAAAATTCAATAATGTCAAAGTGAAAAATAAAATCTACAGATTGTTCTAAATTAATTACAAATATAAAACAGAAAATAATTGATTGCATAAGTATTCACCCCCTTGAGTCAATATTTGGTAGAGACACCTTTGGCAGTAATTACAGCCATGAGTCTATTTGGATAAGTCTCTACCAGCTTTGCACATCAGGACACTGCAATTTTTGCCTATTCAAGTTGGATGGGGACCTTTGGTGAATAGCAATTTTCAACTCTTTCCAAATAGTCTCAATTAGATTGAGGTCCGGGCTTTGACTGGGTCACTCCAGGACATTGACCTTTTTGTTATTAAACCACTCCAGTGTGGCTTTGGCTGCTGGAAGATGAATCTTCTCCCACGTCCCATGTCCCACTCTTGCAGACTTCAACAGGTTTTCCTCCAGGATTACTCTGTACTTTGCTGCATCCATTTTGCCCTCTATCTTCACGAGCTTTCCAGGCCCTGATGCAGAGAAGCATCCCCATAGCATATTGCTGCCACCACCAATCTTCACGGTAGGGATGGTGTTCTCAGGGTGATGTGCGATGTTAGGCTTGCGCCAAACATAGCGCTTAGCATTGAGGCCAAAAAGGCTCTATTCTGGTCTCTTCAGACCATAGAATCTTCTTCCACTTGGTCTCAGAGTCTCCCACATGCCTTCTGGCAAACTCTAGCCGAGATTTGATGTGAGTTTTTTTCAACAATGGCTTTCTTTTTGCCACTCCCATAAAAGCCAGTTTTGTGAAGCACCCGGGCTATTGTTGCCGTATGCACAGTGTTGCCCAGCTCAGACGTGGAAGACTGTAACTCCTTTAGAGTTGCCATAGGCCTCTTGGTGGCCTCCCTGACTAGTGCCCTTTTCGCACGGATACTCAGTTTTTGAGTACTGCCTGTTCTAGACAGATTCAACATATTGTGCCATATTCTCTCCATTTCTTAATAATGGACTTTATTGTGCTCCGGGGGATATTCAGTGCCTTGGAAATGTTCTTATATTCTACCCCTGATTGGTGCTTTTGAAGAACCTTATTCCGGATTTGTTTTGAATGTTCCTTCGTCTTCATGATGTAGTTTTTGTTAGGAAATGTACTAACCAACTGTGGGACCTCCCAGAGACAGGTGTATTTAACCTGAAATCATGTGAAACGCCTTAATTGCACACAGATGGACTCCATTCAACTAATTATTTGACAATTGGTTGCACCAGAGCTTATTTTGGTGTGTCATAGCAAAGGGGGTTGAATAATTACTTACTCCCCCACTCCCTCTCCCCCATTCCTTCTGTCTTTCCCCCACTCCCTCTCGCTCTCTCTCCCCTACTCCCTCTCTATCTCTCTCTCACTCTCTCGCTCCCACACTTCTTCTCTCTTACCCCCACTCCCTCTCTATCTCTCTCTCTCTCTCTCCCCCACTCCCTCTTGCTCTCTTCCACACACTAACTCTCTCTCATCCCCTACTCCATCTGTATCTCGCTCTTTCACGCTCGCTCTCCCCACTCCTTCTCTCTCTCACTCTCTCTTGCTCTCTCTCCCCCACTCCCTCTCTATCTCTCACTCTCTCTTGCTCTCTCTCCCCCACTCCCTCTCTATCTCTCACTCTCTCTTGCTCTCTCTCCCCCACTCCCTCTCTATCTCTCTCTGTCTTTCCCCCACTCCCTCTCTCTCCCCCTCTCTCTCTCTCTCCCTCCCTCTCTCTCTCCCCCCACTCCTTCTCTCTCTCTCCCCCCACTCACCCTCTCTCTCGTGTGTGAATCACAGTACAGTAATTTGTCCCAGCTCTCTTCAGTTCTGTGCCACCCCCTCTTTCCAGTCAGTGGGCGGTCTGAGTAGTACAGTGCAGAGCGGTGTTGGGTTACACTCAGGCAGACACAGACTCACAGCAGCCTCATTCCTCCCCTGGTGTGTGAGTGTAAGAAGCAGCTCAATCCTAGGCACTGTGGCTGGACCGCTGAGATTTGCCTTTGACCAAAGTGCTTCAACTGTGAGCTCCGAACCGCCCACTGCCACCATGGTGGCCAAGGATTACCCTTTCTACCTTGTAGCCAAGAGGGCTAGCTGTTCCCTGGAAGTGCAGTCTGTGAGGAGCGCAGCTCTCAAAGAGACAGAGGTATGGTACCCGGGCTGGCTGTGGATCGCTTTGTTCACTGTATGGGATGTGCTGCAGATATCTTTCCTTTTGAAATGAATACGGGTCTGTGCCGTTCACAAACACTCTTGAGAAACCAAAGGGTTCATTTACTTTAGAGTACCTGCTGGCTGGTTGGACAAAAAAGAAGGTTTATTATTGACTTGTTCTGGGATTGTTTAAGCAAATTGTGTATTTGGGGTGACTGCTTCAGTTGCAATCCTTTTTACCTTATTTGTGCAGATTTATAGGCATTTATATTGCTTTACATTTGCTTTGCTAAGCTTTGGTAAACACAGTAACCCTTCAGAAGTCTAAGGCACCTGCAACAGAATAGCCACACTAAAGGAGACTAATTACTGTGGAACACAATAGAGTCGAGTTGCATTTTTAGGGTGTCTGTACATGACTTGGTTACAATAACAAAGTATTTATGCAGTTTAGAAGGTGTACTCAGTAAGTGCAGGGCTACCTCTTTATTTATGCTGATCCGAAAAAGGTAAAATATTGAAAAATTAGTGAAGGGAGCTTGATATAGGAACATATTTACAATTTAACAGTGAATTCTCACACGGTACAATAGCGAGGGAGCACTCGTACTCGGAGCTGTTTTTTTCTTGTTTCTTCTGTGTAACAAACCCGATGCTGTGCTGGCTGTCAAGCTGCCCGGGGTCTGTCCCATACTGCTCTATAAACAGAAGGGTGCAGTGCTTCACCAGGCTCTTGTCTGTACAGTCAGTGCTTCACCAGGCTCTTGTCTGTACAGTCAGTGCTTCACCAGGCTCTTGTCTGTACAGTCAGTGCTTCAACAGGCTCTTGTCTGTACAGTCAGTGCTTCACCACGCTCTTGTCTGTATCGGGTATCTTGGGCTCAGTCTAATGGTGTTTTTTTTTTTTTTTTCACTAAGTACTGTTTTTACTTTTATGAACCCATAAAAAGAGGGCTTTACAAAACCAGCGTCCCTTCAAAGTGAGCATTTCACATTCTTGTCTGCCTCTAATGTGCATTGTGAGCTCTGTTAAGAAGCCATGGGCTCATTGAAAAGCAATGAGCCTTGCTGGTGAATGCAGGAATAGTGAGGAGTGTACAATAGTTTAGCAAAGCTGCTGAGACCCAATTACCAGCAAATCACTGCAAGGAAAACACATTGCAAACAAATCAGGTATACAGACATGAAATATATCTAATATATCCATTGCATTATTTAAAAATATAAAAGAAACATAATGGTCAGATTGAAGACATTGAAAAAGACTGTCACAATGTTTGTCATTGAATTTTTGTAGTGTTTCAAAATGTAGCTCTAGTGAGTGTTCAGCAGTTCTGGATCACATTCTCATGTATACGTGCATATGTATAAATACATGCAGAATATATTACCTATGTGTTAAACCAATCCATGTGATTTAGCACCGTACTGGAAATGTAATCAGGGATGTCACAAAAAGGGGCAATTGCGAATACTTATTTCTGCCATATATGTAGTGTGTACGGTATTTAATTATTATGTTTTTATTTTCTACAATATTGGTCTGTTGAGCAGTTAAAATGGGCTACCTTGCTTTACTGGGACTTTATTTACTATGTATTTATTTATTTATGAATGCATTTTGCACAGTTGAAGCTTCACAATAATGAAGTATAGTTAATGAAATCTATAGTTCTCATACATGTCAATAATATCATAATAATATCCTGTCTGCTGAACAATGAATGTTAGGGCTGATGCTTCAGAGCCACAGAGTTGCTTTGGATGAATCTCAAGTGCTCTATTGTTTTCTTTCTGTTACCAAAACATTGCTTCCTGTATGCAAACTGAGACTGGAAAGGGTTTGGACTGCTCTGGATTGTTAGCATGTAAGATTGATGAGGTAATGCACCCAGCTATTGTCTTGTTGGTTAATCAGCCATTGATTAATCAGGCATTGCTGTGAATAAGGGGGAGCAGGTTTGTTTCCATTGTGCTGCTCACATTGTGATGTATAGCTACCAGCTCGGCTTGGCTGGAAGGCAGTACCAGGGCTTCACATGCCAGTTGCAGGCGGGGCAAGTCTTTGTTTTGCCAGCACAGGTTTAACAGGAGGGACTTCCAGACCTTGTTATAATTGTATGGAATTTGAAACCTAGATTCCGGGAGATGTTGGTATAAGAGCTAGTTAAACAGCTTCTAAACCCCTCAGACTGGCTCGATTTGAAGTGTTTGTGGACTAACTCCTCACGTGGGGATGCCTGTGCCTTTCAGAACCAACCGTGCTGCAGTACACCATAGGAAACTATTGGAAGTGAGCAAACATTCCCTTGCATCAACACATGTACAGGTTTATTCAGAAGGACTCAGTGGTCAGGCTAGTATCAATAAGGTATAGTGGCACCCACAATTATTCCAGCTGGTACCCTTCATTTTAATATCCATCACACTCAAATCAGGAAACAACAGCCTTGTATATTGGAGAGAGTTTTATTTTTCAGTTTCTTTATTTAAAGGGGTGCTAACATTTGTTTCCTTGCTAATTTATTAGCATCCTTTTCATGGAGCCCCTTTCCTTGTGATGAACCCTTTGGTTCTGTGCTTGCATTGTTCTGTTTTTCTTTTCAAGTGCAGCTCTGTCACCCAGGGCTGCTGCTTGCTGTTTATCACACGAGTTCAGCCACATTATTGGAGTCACATGCACCTGCAGCTCAGCATTTGGTACCAAAAAGCAGCTGTAACTTTCAAACCGTACGGCTGTATTTGGAAGAGCTGTGGCCCAAATTTAAAAACAAACCAAGCAAAGAATGTAAATGTGTTCATCACGAGGACGAGGGTGAAGGAGCTAGAGCCTTGGCTAGCTCTGGGATTGTGCTGTTTATGTAGCGTGACTCCATGGCCACTACAGGAAGTCTGTGCCAGTGTAAACTTGGGCTCAAGAACAAAGAGGCACTTAGGGAATTGGGAGTGAGTTATCAGGGACTGCACTTATTACAGTCAAACAATAGGAAAGCTTTGCTCTAGGTAATTATGTAATGCCTGTTCCAGGGAAGTCCCGAGGCATTTGTCGTCACCACTTATAACTAGTCTGCTATTGTCATCTCACACTCTGTGCTCCTGAGCCCTTGCGAGCAATGGTTTCACAATAAAATAAAAAAAGAAACTGGAGGTTTCTTTCCCATGTATAAAAGGTGAATAATCTCAGCGATTTTGTAGACTTTTCAGAGTCACTTATTACATTACACACATGTTGGCAGATTTCCCACACAGAATATTTAACCATGGGTGTTGTATAAATAGGATACTGCATGGTCCAGTGAGATAACATCACGACCTGAACCATGCTGTATTATAAAGGAGCTGGATTCAAAGTGTACACACACTTCCCTTCCCAATTCTCTCCCACTGCATGCTGGAGAGTCCAGGGGGACTTTCTGAGCCACTGGAATTAAATTCTCTGTAAATGTTTCTGATTCTCCTTTCCCATAGCGCTCGAGCAGGGAGGCAGGCCTTTCATGTGGAGCCGTAGTGTGGGTACCTCGAGCAGGGAGGCAGGACCTGCATGTGGAGCCCTGTGTGGGTAGCAGGACCAGGGAGGCAGGACCTGCATGTGGAGCCCTTTGTGGGTAGCAGGAGCAGGCAAGAGGACACCCTGAGACTGACAGAGTGGCTGGTCCGGTCCTCCATTCACACACTCAAATGACTTCTGGTTTCTGAAGCTGGGTGCACAGGAGGCTATGGGAGGATGTAATAAATAATCCCCAGAAATGTCTTTGTAGAACTTGAACATGATTGTGGGTCACTGCATCTTTCTGCTGAGACTGACAGCATTGCACTGGCTGGTGTGGTGTTTATTTTGTGCTGTGAATTACACTGATGTTCAAGTGGGTCTAGGTTGAGACCTCCATGTATATTTAATTGGATTCGAAGCCAGCCCTCCAGAGCTGCAATCTGGGCTCCTGGCTTCAGATTTATAGTAGAGCAGGAGCTGTAGTGAAAGAGATTTGTGACTCGTGCAAGAATATCATTTGTGGCAACAGCCATCCCTATCAGACAGTGGAATGATGTTGGCAGGCAGGCAGACAGGCAGCATTGATACATCAGAGCCCCTATGCCTCCCCAGCCTTTCACTGTCTGCTGCGCTAACAGCCCCCTGACAGGCAGCACCAACTCTAAAGAGCAATATCAGCTTCCAGTGTCCACTGTCTTGCCCCCAATCCATGGGCAAGACAGTGACTGTGATACAAATGGATTCTTAGCTATGTGGTTATAAATGCTTCTGGGGAGCAAGGTGGCATAGATCAATACCTTTGTGCATTCTGACCTGTTCAGTGTTTCATCCAGTATTTGCAGTTTCTAGGGTTAGGGTTAAAAGAGTTCTAATAAAGGCATTTTCCACTAGTTTTTATTTTATTTTATTTTATTTTTAACTTCAGATTATGCAGATTTCAAATACAACTTTTTCATATGTCTAGAGAACCGCTCATCCAGTTGTGATGAAACTTGGTAAGGACATTCTTTAATACATGTTATTGAGAGTATCCCAATCTTTGGCTATGCACGTGCCCGTGTCTGTGTGCATGTCACACGTTCTGTTTGTACATCATGCTGTAGGGTAACGACTTCTCTAGTTTATTATTTACACTCGTGGCTGGGAGTGTATGTGAGTAAGTGAAGGGACATGTAATTGCTGATGGCATTCATATATCAAGCTATCAAACAGGGTTAAATGGAGATAGAATTGAGCTGTCCTGAAAGGTAGCTATCCAGGTGTTCAGAACAAGGACATTCCTGCTGTATCATGGTTGCAGCTGCTGCTAGATAGAGCCTGCCTCTCTCCCTCCCTCCCTGCCTGCCTGCCTGCCTACCTGCCTGTCTGCCTGTCTGCCTGTCTGCTGCCTTCCTGCCTTCCTGCCTTCCTGCCTGCCTGCCTGCCTGCCTGCCTCCCTCCCTGCCTGCCTGCCTGCCTGCCTGCCTGCCTGCCTCCCTCCCTCCTCCCTCCCTGCCTGCCTGCCTGCCTGCCTGCCTCCCTCCTTCCCTGCCTGCCTGCCTGCCTGTCTGCCTGCCTCCCTCCCTCCCTGCCTGTCTGCCTGCCTGCCTGCCTGCCTGCCTGTCTGCCTCCCTCCCTGCCTGCCTCCCTCCCTCCATGCCTGTCTGCCTGCCTCCCTCTCTGCTTGCCTGCCTGCCTGCATGCCTCCCTCCCTCCCTGCCTGCCTGCCTGTGTAACCGTCCTTGTGGTTGGGGGCATATGTTAGCTAGCGCAGTAGTCTCTTGAAGGAAGCTGCTTAAGACTGTGCTGAGAATGAGGATGCAGCTACACTGACGTCAGCCTCTGCAGACCCCAGTGTGGAGGAGATTTGTCTGTGGAACAAGGACGAAGAATCAAGGCTTTCAAAAGCAGCCCTTGTATTGTTCTTGCCGATTTCCTCTTGACTCTTGTCGTGCAGAATACGGAGGTGCCCCCCGGGTGTGTCTGCAGCAGCGGCCTGTGTGCTTTGTGCTGTTGTTGTGAATGGAGGGCAAGCTCAATGTATTGGTCGTGCTGCACAGCTTGCAGTCTGCCGCTCTGGAGCATGGAAATACATGAAGCCTGACCGCCAAAGCGGAGGAGAAGGAGACTTGGGGACTGAGACCGAAGCAGAGACCCTGCAGCTGGATGAAGGGACTATAAGTTAGGCCAGCGGGGAGATTTCCACGGGGACACAGAAATGGCTGAGGCAGAGACGGTCTTTAGTGTTGAAGAAATGAAATGTTGCGTAGATCTTTGTCAAGAGTAATTGCTACCTGATGTAGCGGTCAAATGGAAATTGCAAAACGGAAGGTACCTGTGCATTTCAGCTTCTCCTTGATTTATAACTGAAAGAGCTGCTGTTATCTATGTGCTGTTGTGGCGGTTTGTCTGGTTCCCCCCGTCAGATCGAATCGAACTGAAGAAGCCTTGTTTAGCAGATAGAGAGGATAGGGAACTCAATTTGAATTGGAGGTTGTTTCTTAATGTGCCCATGCTATGAGAAGTGCATGTTTCACAAGCCAAGGGGTGTCAGTCTGGGGAGCACACAAAGGAACCCCTGCACCCTGTCCCATATCAATGAACACAAGCAGGGAAACACTTTAGAACAGTGGCAGGTTTTTTCCTGCATGACTAAACAACAGTGTCTGTTTCAACTATTCTTTTGGGATTCTCTCGTTAGACAGGACAATCCCAATTAGTTAATCAGTCTTTACACGCTCTACTGTAGGCTGCTATTAAGCAAAAAAGCAATGTATCACTGCATAAGTTAAGAAATGTACTGCGTTAAGAAATGTAATGTTCAATAATTGCTGCTTGAGATGTGGGGATGAGCATGCAGTTCATCATTGTAGACTGTGGGGCGAGCATGCAGTTCATCATTGTAGACTGTGGGGCAAGCATGCAGTTCATCATTGTAGACTGTGGGGCAAGCATGCACTTCATCATTGTAGACTGTGGGGGTGAGCATGCAGTTCATCATTGTAGACTGTGGGGGTGAGCATGCAGTTCATCATTGTAGACTGTGGGGGTGAGCATGCAGTTCATCATTGTAGACTGTGGGGCGAGCATGCAGTTCATCATTGTAGACTGTGGGGCAAGCATGCACTTCATCATTGTAGACTGTGGGGGCGAGCATGCACTTCATCATTGTAGACTGTGGGGCAAGCATGCACTTCATCATTGTAGACTGTGGGGCGAGCATGCACTTCATCATTGTAGACTGTGGGGCAAGCATGCACTTCATCATTGTAGACTGTGGGGCGAGCATGCACTTCATCATTGTAGACTGTGGGGCAAGCATGCACTTCATCATTGTAGACTGTGGGGCGAGCATGCACTTCATCATTGTAGACTGTGGGGGCGAGCATGCACTTCATCATTGTAGACTGTGGGGCGAGCATGCAGTTCATCATTGTAGACTGTGGGGCAAGCATGCACTTCATCATTGTAGACTGTGGGGCGAGCATGCAGTTCATCATTGTAGACTGTGGGGCAAGCATGCACTTCATCATTGTAGACTGTGGGGCAAGCATGCACTTCATCATTGTAGACTGTGGGGCGAGCATGCAGTTCATCATTGTAGACTGTGGGAGCGAGCATGCACTTTCCCCCGTCATGTTCCCCTGTGCCCTGTAGTTCCCATGCTTTACCACATCATTCCTCTGTTTATCACACCTTGGTTTACCAAAAGTAGGTCTAGTGACTCCTGGCAAACACTTTTCTCACGGCTTTCTGACATTTAACCCTTTTACAACCAGTTTGTAATATATGTTAATATATATTAAAGTATTGGTTTATATATTCATGTTTCAGTATACAATGATATTTAATCAAAAAAAGATTATTGTTAATAATAAGTATATATATATACCTATATTCATATATAATATATCATATAGATATATATATTATATATATTTTATATCATCATAAATATATATGGCCCTTATATTAAAAATTGTATATAAATGGGAATATAATTTTTACTTTGTTTGCCCCCCTAGTAGACAGGAAAACCAAACATGTAATGTCAGTTTTTGTAACACATTTTTTATTTTTTTTTGTTCCTGGGTAGTAAGTATTATTTCCTAATTGTTTATGCCTCAAAAGTATAGAAAATGGCTATTATTCCCCACAAACTTTGCTTTTGTGACCAGGACAGTGATATTTCAAAATATCACTATTTCCAATGGGAAAACGGGCAAATGTGTGTCTTTTCGTTCACATAAAGTCAGTAAAAAACAACATATGAATCCAAATTAACATGTATTTATACTAAAGTAATACAAAAATGACTAACAAAGATTTAGAAGTGAGTAGTTTTTCGAGATTTACGATTATACTGTAAATACACTACAATATCACTGTCCTGGTCACAAAAGCAAAGTTTGTGGGGAATAATAGCCATTTGCTATACTTTTGAGGCATAAGCAATTAGGAAATTATACTTACTACCCAGGAACAAAAATTGTGTTACATAGTGTTATACAGCCATCTGACTGTTCGTCTTCCCTCCATGTAACAGGAGCCCAGTAGCAAGCGGGTGAAGCCTCTCTCCAGGGTGACATCTCTGGCCAGCCTCATCCCCCCTGTGAAGACCACGCCTCTGAAGAGGATCGGCCAGACCCTGCAGGTACGGTTGTCCTGGAGCAGGGCTGGGCTCACGTCACAGTGAAGCCATGCTGTTTAATCCCAGCCACACTGGCATTGAGGAGCTCTTCCTGAATCACTATTGAAAGTAAATCAGGAAGTGGGTATTGACCATGGTCTGGAGTAAACCTTAGTAATTAAAATCCACACATTTTAATATAAATATAGAATGTTTGCAGGGAGCTTTACAAATACGAAAATATAAAAGTAGAAGATATCATAAATGGAACGTAGATGCTGTTCGGAGTGGACCTGTGCTAACCATCATCCACAGATGCCTCGTGAGTGCGGGTGCGAGTGCAGGATGTTTCGCGATGTGTTCATCGTGCTGGCTCTCGTGAGCCATTGCAGTGCCAGTGTTTGTCTGTCTGCCTGTCTGTCTGCCTGTTTGTTTGTCTGCAAAACCCAGTGTGAATATACAGGCCAAACAGGGATCTGGGGTGAGAGGAGAGGACTGTTCCCAGAAGAGAAGAGGATTAGATTACATAGCGCTGCCAGGAAACACACATCAGCTACAATGTTTACTTCATGAGTATTAGCTGCCCTTTCAAAAAGACTGAAATGGAGTAATGCAATTGCGTAGGACCTAACCATTTGCAGGGGAACAGTTTGACACATGTATTGGCTAATTACAGTTTTTTTTGTTTTTTTTTAAATAGTATTTGTTTTTTTGAGGGGTTTGGGTCATGTAAGGCAAGTATACAGTCTTTATGCATTGTTAATTGAAGCCTTTTATAAGTATATCCAAAATAAATGTTTACCATTTTTCTCAGGTCACTTCTGTGTTGAGTATATATTTTAAATGCATTATTGATTTTGCCTAGAGCAACCTATATTTTATATTTTAAATATAATGCTATATTTTACCAAATTATATTTGTATAAGCAGTTGTGTGTTTAAACACCATGGGGCCCTTATCTTAAAGCAAAGACACTTTTTCAAAGAGGAGTAAATGAATTGAACAGGCTGGCGGCAGTGCTTTTCAGCTGCCTGTCTCCAGCGTTCTGCTGCTGCTGTTGTTCTCACTTTATTCTGCAGTTCAGTACCTGGGGGAGGGGAGGCAGCTCCCTGCACTGTGGGTTTGTTCCATAGCGTGACTACACCAGAGATCCTGCATCCCCCTGGGCCTATTGATCTCCAGCGCTGTCTGTGAGGGAGGGTTTGTGCCGCCTCTGAAGAGAGAGATAGAGGCTGCTTCACTCCACTGACGAGCAGTGTGGCAGCTAGACTCCTCTGTGAGAGAGCCACACTGGCCTTGCTTAGTGTTACAACTGTATTTAGACAGCTGTTGTTTTAATTTACGTAATTACAGAGGTGGCTCGGAACAAAAGTCCCTTTGATATTAAGTCTAGCCAAAGCTGTATAGCATTTAATTGATGAATGCGATACATTCAGCTTTGTCTATATGTTCTTGTAGAGCAGAGACCAAAGCCTGTTTATTTTCTTACTGGTTGTTCCCCCAAGGACCTTTGTTAGCCATAACCTTCTCTGTTGTTTGGAAAATAGCCTCTGAGAGATTTGTTGTATTGCTAATAGTACAACTCCTTCAAGCCCAATGTGTCTGGGATTCTGTTACTCTTCTTATTAATGACCTGAGCTGCTAATGAATTCTGCAATTCTCAGACTTAATGTTTAAATGTGCATTGAATTGACTATATATATATATGTATATATAATATATATATATATAACAATAGGAATATATATATATATATATATATATATATATATATATATATATATATGAAACTGATGCAGTCTTCAGAGGTAACATTTGTCTACTTGGCTTAGTTCTTATACAGTTTATGATTGTGCTTTTTAAGTTACCTTAGTATAGATGATGTATCTGATTTTGTAGTCTCTTTTAGGTAAGGATTCTTTAAAAGAAACGGAACAGGTTACAATGAGGAACTGTTTTGGGCTTGTTTAACATGCTGAGTCACCTAATCACTGTAGGAGATGTAGCGATTGGAAGCTGTAGTTTCCAGCAGCTTATGCAAGCAACGTGCAATTGCTGACGCCTGCAAGACAGGTGGTTGTGTTGGGATTGAGGCCCACTCTCCTGTTTTATTTTCCTGTTTTATTTTCCAAAGACAGACATTTGAGCCTTGAGATTACTATGCCACGGTGTTACCAGTAAGGCTGTGTGCGTGCTCATTTACCAGTGAAGAGTGCCTTGTGTTCGCATGCATTGTTGTTGTGGCTGTGAGCAGCTGATTAACGCAGCCCTCTATAACTCTTGCTATCTTTTGTCTCTGACATAAACAATCTCACATGTGCCAGAGGCCATTTAATAAAAATAGGTTGCTTTGCTGTGGCGCACAGCCCATCGTTTTCTATTTTTAAGCACCCTTGAGTATACTTTTTTATTATTACAATTAAAGAAACTGCACGTCCTGGAAGTTTATACCAGCCCATAAAAGAAAGAAAGCTTATTTTCATACCAGCAATCTTGTATTAAAGTTTTAACTTTGATAAGTAAAGCCCTATTGAAAAACAAAAACCCCACCCTTCTCAATTTTTGAAACTCAAGTGGTTTACAACTGATCCCAGTTTCGTCTGGCATCACAGCGTCACTGACAAAGGCTATTGTTTTACCTGACAGACCATCATGGTTTATGATTTTCTTTTAGGGTGGGAATTTATTTTTTAAAGGTTTAAAAATAACTGCGCTGCAGAGTTCCATTTTCAGCCTGGCTTCCTGTGCATTCGCTCATCTAGCATCCTTGAAAACACTGAAAAGGTTAAATACGTTCAAATAAAACATGAACTTGACTGCAGGCGATTTGTTTTGACAATTGATGCAAAGCAGCTTCTTTGTGTTAAAGGATTATTGCAGACATGTTTAGGCAGGTCTGAGTGACACTCAGTCAGCAAGAGAATCCAGCAGAGACTTGCAGGGACCCCTGACTCGCTGCCAGAACGACTGGGTTTTCTTGCCTCGTCTGGCTGAGCTCACAAAGTCAGCTGTACTGGCACAAGGTCCCCGTACACAGTCTGCCAGCTCCGATCAACTGGCTGAGGAACGCATTGTAAAGCACAGAGAGGTATGGTAAAGTATAGGAAAGCATTGTAAAGCACAGAGAGTTATGGTAAAGCATGGAAAAGCATTGTAAAGCACAGAGAGGTATGGTAAAGCATAGGAAAATATTGTAAAGTACAGAGACGTATGGCAAAGTATAGGAAAGCATTGTAAAGCACAGAGAGGTATGGTAAAGCATAGGGAAGCATTGTAAAGCACAGAGAGGTGTGGTAAACCATAGAGAAGCATTGTAAAGCACAGAGAGGTATGGTAAAGCACAGGGAAGCATTGTAAAGCACAGAGAGGTATGGTAAAGCATAGGAAAGCATTGTGAAGCACAGAGAGGTCTGGTAAAGCATAGGAAAGCATTGTAAAGCACAGAGAGGTATGGTAAAGCACAGGGAAGCATTGTAAAGCACAGAGAGGTATGGTAAAGCATAGGAAAGCATTGTGAAGCACAGAGAGGTCTGTTAAAGCATAGGAAAGCATTGTAAAGCACAGAGAGGTATGGTAAAGCACAGGGAAGCATTGTAAAGCACAGAGAGGTATGGTAAAGCATAGGAAAGCATTGTAAAGTACAGAGACGTATGGTAAAGCATAGGAAAGCATTGTAAAGCACAGAGAGGTCTGGTAAAGCATAGGAAAGCATTGTAAAGCACAGAGAGGTCTGGTAAAGCATAGGAAAGCATTGTAAAGCACAGAGAGGTCTGGTAAAGCATAGGAAAGCATTGTAAAGCACAGAGAGGTATGGTAAAGCACATGGAAGTATTGTAAAGCACAAAGCTTATTATCATTCAGCTGCGGACTCCACTTTTTCTACATACTGTATATCCTCTTATTGCATGAGAGGTTTCTTTACAGTTCAAGCTGCCAAGCAGGCAGATCCTGCAACAGTGCATTATTAAACAGCAGTGTATACTGTGTGACTCTAAAGCGCGTTGGGGTGCCTCGGCATGAATGGCGCTATATACAATACATTTGATTGATAAACAGAACATGTTGAGGAATGTTTGGACTGGTGAATGCAGTTTATTTTGAGTTTGATCAGACTTCAGTGTTTCCTGTGTTTGTAGTGGTAGGGGTAATCAAGGAGATGGTCACTCAGCTGTTGTTTTTCATTGCTTCTTTTCCAGCGGTCCATCAGCTTCCGCAGCGAGAGCCGCTCTGAGATCCCCACCCCGCGGCCCTGGTCCCGCAATGCCCCCCCTGCGATCACCAAGCGCAGAGACAGCAAGCTGTGGAGTGAGACCTTTGACGTGAGAGTCAACCAAATGCTCTCCGCCAAGGAGATCAAGCGGCAAGAGGTAAGGGTCTGGAAGCCTCTGTGTGTTTGTTCCTTTGGCTGGGAGAGGAGCTGCCTTCCTCCTCAGGATGTACAGGAGTTAATTTGTGTTCCAGAATAACAGGGTGAGTCGGTCACTCAGAGAGGTGTCTCAGTGGACAGTGTTCAGCAGGGTGAGCCGGTCACTCAGAGAGGTGTCTCAGTGGACAGTGTTCAGCAGGGTGAGCCGGTCACTCAGAGAGGTGTCTCAGTGGACAGTGTTCAGCAGGGTGAGCCGGTCACTCAGAGAGGTGTCTCAGTGTACAGTGTTCAGCAGGGTGAGCCGGTCACTCAGAGAGGTGTCTCACTGGACAGTGTTCAGCAGGGTCAATCGGTCACTCAGAGAGGTGTCTCAGTGGACAGTGTTCAGCAGGGTCAGTCGGTCACTCAGAGAGGTGTCTCAGTGGACAGTGTTCAGCAGGGTGAGCCGGCCTGGTGGTGTTGTGATAAGGGCTGGGAGCTCATAATCTCTAGGTTTCAATGCAATCCCAAATGAAATTGACGGAACATTTCTGCAGGAATTTATAAGGCAAACTTAATAACACTGAACGTGATTTGATGATAAAAATAGAGAAATGACATTCACACACTGCCTCCTTCTCATTCACAACCAGTCTTTCATTCTCCAATGTCTGAAGCCACTATAGCTGAACTGCACAAGAGGCATTTAAGAATCTTTGCAGGGCTCAATTTCTTCAAAGGAAAGAAAGCTATCATAATGACATTTCTATACATCTGTTCATCTGTGGGAGTCTCACATACCATCTCGTTTGTGTTATTAAAAAGCCTGGATGCTTTAATCATGCATATCTGTCTGCCCATTTGATCCCCTCCCTGTGATTATTTTACCAAGTGTATGACAGTCACATCAAAGAGAATGGGAGACAGCGTGGCCAATTTGAAACAGCTGTTCAACTGGATGTAGTAGCCATGTACCTCGTTAAGACCAGGCAGTCTGACTGCCCTGAGGGAAAATCCAGCAGTCAACACCCTTGCTGTGTGCTGGTCAGAGCTGGTGGTTTACTGGTTTCCAGCTGGTTTAGGAGACTGGGGCTGGTTGAAGAGCTGGTTAACCTGCTCAATTACTTTACTGAGAAGTTAAATCAATTGTTTGTTGTCTCATCTACCTGTCTCATGTGTCTGTTTGTTGTAAATCTGGTCTGGGGTTTTAGATATCAGTAAGAAGCCAGCATGGTGCAGCCAGGGGAACCTATTGGTCTCATCACAATCCATTACACTGATTCTAAGCAGCGAGGGCTGCAAGGACATGATGCAGTCACTATACATCCTGAGGGCTGGACTGTATATTACTCTGAGGTGTCTCTTTCTTCTGCATTAAGTGTTGACAGCTCTAGTCTTCTTGCTTCTAGTCCTTTCTTTGCAGCCATTGCTAATATAGACAACCCTGAAATTCATTGATCCCTCATTATTTTGGTCAGGGCCGTGCATCCTTTAACCCAGTTTTAGGCCACTTCATGTTTAGTTTCTCGCAGCAGCATGTAGATTGTATTTACAAACTTTTTTTTCGTAATCCAAATATTGATCAGATGTTTCTTTAAGAAGTTGCTTAGCTTTTCTACAAAGTGCTTTTTAGACTAAGTATATAAAACTATGGACAGTGAAACTATCATGTTTTGTGCCAGCGTATATATTAAAAGGGTAGGTTGCATAGATTATAGTTTAAAACAAGGTTTTGTTTTGTTCATGCTGCTCTGATGTGCTTCGGAGATTTGTTCTTATGTAATTTTTTTGTTGTTGTCACGTTGTCTCCTGTAGGCAATCTTTGAACTATCCCAGGGAGAACAAGACCTAATTGAAGACTTGAAGCTCGCCAAGAAGGTGAGGCAATAACACAGAGAAAGGTGCAAGATTCATCCCAGAGGGGGTGGAGAGCGTCATGAGCACATCCAGTAGATAGCTGGAGGGTTGGGGTTTGAAACCAGGTGCAGGCTGCGGGCCATGTCTCTGACAGAATCTCAGATAACCACCAGCACTCTTATTACCCCACTGCTGAGCAGTGTGCAGAGTTCAGAGACACAGGGCTCTTATTATCCCACTGCTGAGCAGTGTGCAGAGTTCAGAGACACAGGGCTCTTATTATCCCACTGCTGAGCAGTGTTCAGAGTTCAGAGACACAGGGCTCTTATTATCCCACTGCTGAGCAGTGTGCAGAGTTCAGAGACACAGGGCTCTTATTATCCCACTGCTGAGCAGTGTGCAGAGTTCAGAGACGCAGGGCTCCTCTGCATTTGTTTAGAAAACAGTTCCTTTTCCCTGGTGCTCTTTTCTTAACTCTTTGATTTGAATGGTCTGAACAGTGCTGGATCTCAATAGCTCTTCATGGATCTCATTTCATTGTAGTAATGTTAATAATATAAATCACGCTGGGAAAGACTAAAGACCTAAAGACAGCCCTGTTCAATGGTAAATGCATTAGATGTGTATGAGAAAAGCAAGGGAAGCTTCATAATAGCCATGCAAATTCACCCCAGGATAAAAAGCAGCAGAGCAGTTAAACTGTTGTTTGGAAACGTTTCTTGCTACATTAATAACTTTCAAATTGTTATTCCTTCGTCAAGCCAAAAAGATGTTGCCAGACACACTTCCGGTCGAAATGTTTGTCTAATTTCATAACAGAGTTTCTCTTTAAGTTCAGTGCTGTTAGATGCATGACATTTTCTAATACTTAGCATGCATTGTTGTGACTGGCAAAAACTGATTGTCTGATTGGAGCATTTTGTGGTAAATGCATGTCCCGACTAATTAAAGCATGGAGGGAAGCGTACTCGATAGCGGTATTCATTTACAATGTGTCCACTTGAGTAAGTGAAGAGCAGTGTTGAGAATTAGGGCTCTTCTGTTTGTACACAGGCCTATCATGACCCCATGCTGAAGCTTTCCATTATGACAGAGCAGGAGCTCAACCAGATATTTGGGACTCTGGACTCTCTCATCCCTCTGCACGAAGGTAGAGAAACTTCTTTTTTTACTCGAACACAAAGTTGCCCTGTTTTCAGAGCTACCATAACAGTGAAGTCTCTTCCAGTGCTGTAAAGTTGTGCAAATGTTTGCAAGCTTCCTGCAAAGGAAATTGGCCTCCTTGTGACTGACAAACACTCATCATGTTTATGTCTTGGTCAGATCTTCTGAGCCGTCTCCGAGAGGCCAGGAAGCCGGACGGATCGACGGAGCATGTCGGCCACATCCTGGTAGGCTGGGTAAGGAAGCTCCTTTGTGTTTCTACCAGTCTGGTCAGATTGAACCCAGAGCAGAGCCGCCTTCTCTGTTCTGGCATTTCTAATTACTTCATTGCTGGCTCGGGAAATTAAATCTAAAGCAGATAATTGCTTTCAACACTGCATTCCACTTGTTGTTAGTTATAGTAGAGATTTTGACTTTTCTTTTAATGCAGTGCTTTTCTTTTACTTTTTGTACTGGAGTCCCCTAGTTCCAAAGAGCGCACCCTCAGAACGCCCCTTATAGAAGTTTCCCATGGTAGTTTTGCAGTTATTACTCCAAGCTTTTCCCTTGGTTACACCTTGCATTCCCCATTGTTTACCATAGTTTCCCATGTTTTTAGTATGCTGTACTATCTCTGTGTGCTTTACCATGCTTCCAATGTGCTGTATTACACTGTGCTGTGCTTTTACTGTGGTAAACATGCATGGCTGAACAGACCTCACAGACGCCCCTCTTCTTCACTGATTTGTAATCCGGATAGTGGTTACTGTAGAAATGTTGCTCTGATCCTAATCATTTAATACATTTTTAGTTATTTCTGAAATCATTGCAAACAGCCTAAAATAGGTATCAGTGTTTCCAACCCAAGCATCCGTTTCCCTCAACAGTCCCCTGAGTAATCAGCTTTATAATGGATTAATCAGAGCATGAGAATGGCTGACGTTTGAGCAGCCCAGTCTCCCGAGGTGAAGGACAGGGGAGGGGGGTGAACAACAGCCCAGCCTCCCGAGGTGAAGGGCAGGAGAGGGGGGTGAACAACAGTCCAGCCTCCCGAGGGAAGGGCAGGAGAGGGGGGTGAACGAGCAGCCCAGCCTCCCGAGGGAAGGGCAGGAGAGGGGGGTGAACGAGCTGCCCAGCCTCCCGAGGGAAGGGCAGGAGAGGGGGGTGAACGAGCAGCCCAGCCTCCCGAGGGAAGGGCAGGAGAGGGGGGTGAACGAGCAGCCCAGCCTCCCGAGGGAAGGGCAGGAGAGGGGGGTGAACGAGCAGCCCAGCCTCCCGAGGGAAGGGCAGGAGAGGGGGGTGAACGAGCAGCCCAGCCTCCCGAGGGAAGGGCAGGAGAGGGGGGTGAACGAGCAGCCCAGCCTCCCGAGGGAAGGGCAGGAGAGGGGGGTGAACGAGCAGCCCAGCCTGCCGAGGGAAGGGCAGGAGAGAGGGGTGAACGAGCAGCCCAGCCTCCCGAGGGAAGGTCAGGAGAGGGGGGTGAACGAGCAGCCCATCCTCCCAAGAGGGGGGTGAACGAGCAGCACCACCTGCATGTGTTTTGCCTACCAAGCTTTCAATACAGTATTGATACTTATGACTGACATTAACAGTGTGTGAGTGGAGGTCAGATATGTCTAGGTTGGTGGTGGTGAGACATATCAGTGAAGCAACTGCATGTCTCAAATCAAACTAACCCCCTCTATAAATCCATACACTGTGGAATGACATCACAACCCTTGGAAGGATTTACTGCAGTAATGAATGAAGAGTGACAGAACAGGTTTAGAACAAAAATAAATAAAAGACTTTGAAATATTGAAAGACAGGAATTGTGTCCAGCCACGTCAAGGCATGCAGCCCCGGAGCTGCAGGAATGTGCCATGTTTCAGCGTGGGGGTAGATGTTAGGCACTCCCAAATGCTTGAGATGACTGGGGCTCTATTTCATGGATCTGAATACTTCCACTGTTTAGATGACTGTTCTTCTTTGTGAAAGGAGTTTAAATCCCCCGTCTGCGCCCGCGGTTGTGTGAGAAGGTTTAGGTGTGTGAGGAATAGTTTCCCTGCTAGTGCTGGAATGTGCACGTTGCTGCTTCGTTTTTAATTAACCTGGAGAGCACAACTGCTTTTCTCATTTACATACTGACACAAGGCTGTTAACAGGCAGCTTGTGAGCTCTTTTTGGTAGAAGAGGTTTGTGAGAACGTAGCCTCATGCAGCACTCCTGTCAGGCTTGTCAAATGTCTCTGTGTTGCCGTGGATTGGATTATGTGTGTGTGCTGCTGTATAGAGAGATGACTCCTGCAGCTCTTATTATTGCTAACTGACTTTTCTTGTAGTTTTCTTATAGTTCTGGATAAATCGTTATCAGTAATAAGTATGTCAATTAGAACGAGTTGAAGCTGTTTCATTTTTTTCTAGAATTTCTGTAACTGTAATTCTAAAGTCTTCTAAAGAATAAAACCAAAACAATGAGAATAAATAGCTGTGAGATTAGATTATAAATTCAGTGACAGCGGTCTTGCTGCACTAATAAAATGAGCTTAAATGCAGAAGAAACACCAGTGAAAGCACGGTCAGCATGGGGAAGAACACACAACAGATTCCATCTGCAACGTGCTTCAGCTTCCCCCTCTGCCACCCCTTTTTAAATAAGCAAACACGTGTTTGGTTTGAATGACACCCAGAGGAAGGAGGGACCCCTGCGGAGTACAAGCACTCGATTAAGGGCCTTGTGGTTGCTGATTTGTTTGTCAGTAATGGGAATGGGGGTGTTTGGAATGGCTCATTTGTTTGTCAGTAATGGGAATGGGGAGTGTTTGGAATGGCTCATTTGTTTGTCGGTAATAGGAACGGGGGGTGTTTGGAATGGCTCATTTGTTTGTCAGTAGTGGGAACGGGGGGTGTTTGGAATGGCTCATTTGTTTGTCAGTAGTGGGAATGGGGGAGTGTTTGGAATGGCTGATTTGTTTCTCAGTAATGGAAACGGGGGGGGGGTCCTGCATCTTTAGGAAACAGAAGAGGAAAAGCAAACAAACAATAACTCAGGGGCTGAGCTGTTTTTCTAAAGTCTGGATTGCACAGTTCCTCACTGAACAGCATCCTCTCTGGTGGGGCTTGCAGTGGGATGGCCCCTAATGGAGCAATGGTTTCCCCTCCAGTGGGAGGCTGTGCAGGGTTAATTGTTTCACTGCAGCTGTGACAGGACCCCTCTGCATTACATCAGAGGTTAGTTTAGCCTCATTGCGGCAAGAACAAAAAGAGCAGCTTGTTGAGACTGTTTTAAGATGTAATTGACCTCTTTACATGTGCAGATCAAAAAGAAATTGATCTTACTGTAGAGGTCCAGCCACAGCCTTGCTGTAATACCTGCTTCTTTTGTTCTCAATAGACGCTATTCATGTCAGTTTGAACGAGACCTTTCTGTGGGTTTAACATGACTGGAGGAACCTCAATGACCTTTTCAACTGTAGCTTTTCAATGGCACCAAAAGTTACTCTTAAAACACTTCCCATAAGTTTCAGTGTCCATTGTTTACACTCTAGTTAATAGCAACCGCATGTATCAAACAAGCTATTGCCAGCCATGTTAATATCACCTTTGGGAAAGTGTTTAAATGTTGTACAGACTTCTGAAAATACAGCATCCAGTATTTTCAGAGCACAGAACCTTGCGATCTGCATGCTCACAGCAGTTGATAGCAAAGGTGGCAGGGCTAAGTACAGATGCCATTTAAATCATAAAAAAAGGAACCTCCTGGTGTTTTTGTTACAGACAGAAACAGGAGTCTTTTATTGTTTGAACTAGGCTTGGTACACTTAAGCCAACACTGTTTTAGAATTGCATAGACCACATGTACAGTTTAGTGCACGTCCTACTTAATAACTCAATGAAAATACGTATTTTAATGATGGTATTGTAATAATGCAATAGTGGTTAATGCTGTACTTGTTGAAGCAATGTTTTCTTTTGTGTGTGTTGTTTTTTATATTGTTATGACTGCCAGAAGCAGTTTACTGGTGCACTCCTGATAAAGCAGATACGTTGTAGGTCTAGTTTCTTCTTGGACTCTATGAAGTGCTGAAGGTAGCGGCCCTCGCAGTTTGCTTGTCGGAGCGCTCCTGTGTTTGTGGGGTGCAGTTTGCTTGTCGGAGTGCTCCTGTGTTTGTGGGGTGCAGTTTGCTTGTCGGAGTGCTCCTGTGTATGTGGGTGCAGTTTGCTTGTCGGAGTGCTCCTGTGTATGTGGGTGCAGTTTGCTTGTCGGAGTGCTCCTGTGTTTGTGGGGTACAGTTTGCTTGTCCAAGCGCTCATGTGTTTGTGGATGCAGTTTGCTTGTCGGAGCGCTCCTGTGTTTGTGGGGTGCAGTTTGCTTGTCGGAGTGCTCCTGTGTATGTGGGTGCAGTTTGCTTGTCGGAGTGCTCCTGTGTTTGTGGGGTGCAGTTTGCTTGTCGGAGTGCTCCTGTGTTTGTGGGTGCAGTTTGCTTGTCGGAGTGCTCCTGTGTATGTGGGTGCAGCTTGCTTGTCGGAGCGCTCCTGTGTTTGTGGGGTACAGTTTGCTTGTCCAAGCGCTCATGTGTTTGTGGGGTGCAGTTTGCTTGTCGGAGTGCTCTTGTGTATGTGGGTGCAGTTTGCTTGTCGGAGTGCTCCTGTGTTTGTGGGGTGCAGTTTGCTTGTCGGAGTGCTCCTGTGTTTGTGGGTGCAGTTTGCTTGTCGGAGTGCTCCTGTGTATGTGGGTGCAGTTTGCTTGTCGGAGTGCTCCTGTGTTTGTGGGGTGCAGTTTGCTTGTCGGAGTGCTCCTGTGTATGTGGGTGCAGTTTGCTTGTCGGAGTGCTCCTGTGTATGTGGGTGCAGTTTGCTTGTCGGAGTGCTCCTGTGTTTGTGGGGTACAGTTTGCTTGTCCAAGCGCTCATGTGTTTGTGGATGCAGTTTGCCTGTCCTGCTTCCCTGTTTAAAGTAGATTTTGGAAGTTGGTGGTAGGATGTTCTTGTGGAGTGTTTACTGTTACTCATTAATGCCATCAGAGAGATGAGTAATGCAGCTTCTCACAATTGTTTACTATGGGGAACTGAATCACAGTGCTTTGGATAAACTTTAACTTATTTTTAAACATGCTTGCTAAATCTGGTTGAAGTTACTGATTTCTAGTGTGCTAGCACCTTGTTTAGACAGGCTATTACACTGTTCAGTGATGAGCCTTTGGTTTGGTGTTCGATGACACTTTGGAAGAATTGTCTGTTGAGATGAAGTCATGTTGATTAAGGGTTTAATATGAACCAGCGTGGGAGGTGTCAGAAGAGGGTTACTTACACAACATGAAAACATGAAACCACGCGTTCACATTTCAGTAAATATACAAGCATGCTTATAGAGTTACTTGGGGATTGGAGAGAGAGAGAGAGAGAGAGAGAGAGAGAGAGAGAGAGAGAGAGAGAGAGAGAGAGAGAGGACACTGTGACAATAAATATACACGCACTGCCTCATTTAAATATATTTGTTATCGTGAGCTGTGTTGCCACATGATTTGCTCCAGATCGTTAAACTCTCACTTTGGCCCAAAGTGGATGCAATTTCGGTTTGTTTCAGCTGCAGCCTCCATTCATTGTTAGTCAGCTGCTGTAACAGCTCATTGCAAAGTGATCCCACCAGGGCCTAGTGCAATACACAGCCCTCACAGATAAGCTTGTGAAGCCACAGCAGCATTGCTCTTGCTGGGATACTAAAGGTTTCAGGGTTTATTCAGCATGTTGTCTGTTCTTGTCGCAACTAAACTGTTAGTGCTCTGAGACAGAGCTGCCTTGTGCATCGTGTACATTCTAGTTAATGCAACTTTATGGAAATGGGCCATGTAGGAAATTGTACTAATCTCTGTCTACCAAGTCCAGTGCTCTGTCATCAATACCCTTTCTCAGTATCTGCTGCTTAGTCCCGGCTGACTGCAGAATGACTCCGTATTTATATTTCTTTACATTTCTTGCCTTTTAATTAACAGCACCACTGTGCCACCCCCCCCAACACCCTGTATTGACAGTACCCTGTTTTCATTCTGCTTCTCCAGCTGCCCTGTCTGAACTCCTACGTCAGATACTGCAGTAACCAGGTGGCGGCCAAGGCTCTGCTGGACCACAAGAAGCAGGACCACCGCGTGCACGACTTCCTGCAGCGCTGCCTTGAGTCGCCCTTCAGCCGCAAGCTGGACCTCTGGAACTTCCTGGACACCCCGCGCAGCCGGCTGGTGAAGTACCCACTGCTGCTCCGAGAGATCCTGAAGCACACAGCCAACGAGCACACAGACCAACAGCACCTGGACGAGGCGGTGAGGCTCCCTCTTCCAGAGTGTGAAAGCAGGGAGGCTGACTGAGAGCAGGGCCTCCCAGCGTCAAGAGAGCGCATAGCCCAATCTTCTGATAAAACTGTACAAATAAGCAGCTTAGATGCAGCCCTGAAGTCTCTTTGCTAGTTGTATACAGTTAAAACAATAATATGATGAAGGGATCACAATCTCTCTTGTGCTTTTCCCATGGTTATGCTAGGCATAGTTGTCCATGCTTCACCACACCTGTCTGTTCTTTACAATGCTTACCGATGCTTTAGTAAACTTTAGAAAGGTTGTTGTTACATTTTACACAAAAGGTCCTTTTCTGAAGCATGCACACAGACAAATATGAGAAAAATAAAACCATTTCAATAACTGTGTACAACTATCAAGAAACAGCTTACTTACAGGAAGCAGCCGTGCAGGTCCTGTTGTGAGTGATAATTAATTCCTTGCTACAATTGTTTGATTCCTTTTTGAAGCTATGCCTTTGCCTTTGCTTCATTCACAATGTCTTGGAATCTGCAGGACATTCTGAATAAAGTAAAGATCGCAGCTTTTTAATTGATTGATTACACTGCGTAACAAATTATTATTTTTTTTTGTTCCTGGGTAGTAAGTGTTATTTCCTAATTGCTTATGCCTCAAAAGTATAGAACAGGGCTATTATTCCCCACAAACTTTGCTTTTGTGACCAGGACAGTGATATTTCAAAATATCACTATTTCCAATGGGAAAATGGGAAAATGTGTGTCTTTTCGTTCACATAAAGTCAGAAAAAAACAACATATGAATCCAGATTAACATGTATTTATACTAAAGTAAATACAGTATAATTGTAAATCTCGAAAAACTACTCACTTCTAAATCTTTTGTAGTCAACTTTGTATTACTTTAGTATAAATACATGTTAATTTGGATTCATGTGTTGTTTTTTTCTGACTTTATGTGAACGAAAAGACACACATTTGCAAAGTTTGTGGGGAATAATAGCCATTTTCTATACTTTTGAGGCATAAGCAATTAGGAAATAACACTTACTACCCAGGAACAAAAATTGTGTTAAATAGTGTTATTATTCTTTGAACCTTACAAGTCCCCTTTCACTGATTTTCTGGATTTACAAAGTCACGAACTGTTACAGAGAAGATGAAGGCATCTTTATTGAGGCAGCTGGCTGTCTTCATCCTGCTGTCTGAGAGCTTTGTTTTAATGTAATGTTTGGATTTGGGGTACACTAACTCCAATTCCATTTAATGTATGGCTATACAGGTCACTTTGTAACTAAAACAACAGCTGATACAGATACGTCATTGAGCTCTCTCCCTGACAGTGGCAGATATAACTATCAAAGCTGTGTGCCGCGCTTTCTGTCTGGGGTTTGAGTTAATAGATCACAATAGAAAGACACTTGTTTGGCATCCGAGAACCTTAATCACATTACCCCGGCTTGGCTAAAGAGGATTTCATTGCAGGCTATTTGTCTTGCAACTGGATCTGTTTTACTGAGCCCTGTGAGGGCTGCTAAGGGGAAGCTGCAAGGATTGCTAGCAGCTTTATGAGACGGAAACATCTCCTTCCAAGTCTTCATGCGTTCATCATGTAATGATGAGATAAAAGACTCAGGGCCTCCAGGACCAGATGTGTGCCCTCTGCTGTACAGTGTGGAGGTTGCGAGCGTTTTAAAAACAGCAGTACTGAAGATCTGTTCTGTTCTGTTAGCCACGTCTGACAGTCCTGTTTTGAATTCCTCCTCAGATCAACATCATTCAGGGAATCGTGGCGGAGATCAACGTGAAGACGGGGGAGTCGGAGTGCCAGTATTACAAGGAGAGGCTGGTTTACCTGGAGGACAACCAGAGGGACCTTCTCATTGAGAACTCCAGGGTGCTGAGCTGCCACGGGGAGCTGAAGAACAACAGAGGAGCAGTAAGTGTCTCGCCATCAAGGACACTCCCAGCATCCTTCTGAAATAATGTCAGATTCATCACACTCACACATCCTTCTGAAATAATGTCAGATTCATCACACTCACAGCAACCTTCTGAAATAATGTCAGATTCATCACACTCACAGCATCCTTCTGAAATAATGTCAGATTCATCACTCATAGCATCCTTCTGAAATAATGTCAGATTCATCACACTCACACATCCTTCTGAAATAATGTCAGATTCTTGGGTTTTAAAGCACCACACAACATGCTGAGAGATATCTTGATTGTAAAACAGAACAAGCCTTTCATTCACTTCCTCTTGTAAATCCTTTGAACAATTTGTTCTTCCCGAGGTCAACTACATCTTCATGATCGCAGGTTCAAAAGGGACATGCAATCCATCTAGCAGTGAGGAGCCTGGCTTCTAGTCGTGTCAGTTGGCTTTTTAATAGTAGGAGTCAAAGGCAGGCTGGGAAAGAGGGTTTTAGAACCCACACAAAGTCTATTTTAGAATTACTGAATATCCTGTGATTGAATGGCTGTTTAAAGTTATGAAAGACAGCAGAATGTTTTAAATTGCGTACTGGAAAAACAGAAATGAAAAAAGGGGTTTGTTTCCAAATAGAGAGCTTATATATCCACATGGGTCCACAGCCTTCTTCAATACATAAAAATAAAACCTGCATGGGGAAAGAAAATACCTGTAAAAGTGATGACAGAGCTGAACACAGGGTCTTGATTCAGTGATGTCAGCAATGGAAGCTGGTTCTGAACACAGGGTCTTAATTCAGTGATGTGAGCGATGGAAGCTGGTTCTGAACACAGGGTCTTGATTCAGTGAAGTGAGCGATGGAAGCAGGTTCTGTGCTGAACACAGGGTCTTGATTCAGTGATGTCAGCAATGGAAGCTGGTTCTGAACACAGGGTCTTGATTCAGTGATGTGAGCGATGGAAGCAGGTTCTGTACTGAACACAGAGTCTTGATTCAGTGATGTCAGCAATGGAAGCTGGTTCTGAACACAGGGTCTTGATTCAGTGATGTGAGCGATGGAAGCAGGTTCTGTGCTGAACACAGGGTCTTGATTCAGTGATGTCAGCGATGGAAGCTGGTTCTGAACACAGGGTCTTGATTCAGTGACGTCAACGATGGAAGCTGGTTCTGAGCACAGGGTCTTGATTCAGTGATGTGAGCGATTGAAGCTGGTTCTGAACACAGGGTCTTGATTCAGTGATGTCAGCGATGGAAGCTGGTTCTGAACACAGGGTCTTGATTCAGTGACATCAGTGATGGAAGCTGGTTCTGAACACAGGGTCTTGATTCAGTGACGTCAGTGATGGAAGCTGGTTCTGAACACAGGGTCTTGATTCAGTGACGTCAGTGATGGAAGCTGCTCCTGTGTCACAGTTTGAAGAGATCCCATTGGCCGGGGATGGGGTGAGGGATGATGAAAAGCCCCCCCGCAGTTTTGCTCTTCAAACAGCCCCTCTTTCATGTAGCAGCTTTAGGTCTGATGCTGTTCACTTGGCCACATCAAAGAACTCTGTCATCGTCCCTGGGTATGACCTTCAGTGAACTGAGGATAATGAAGAACTAGACGGGACGGGACGGGGGGTTTGGGGGCGGGGGCATGCTTTGATCAGGTTTCTTTGAAGATTGCTTTTATAACTGCCCCCTGGTTCTTGTTTTTAGAAGGATGTGTTTAGTTTTATGTGCCCACACTGTTTAAATTGCTGGTAAGTAACACATTTCTCTACAGCATCTTCAGTGTGACCTTGATCACCTGAACAAACATTGTGTGGCATCAGTGGAGTCAGATAGCTGAGAGTCTGCTGTAGATATAGATATGTAGATATATTGTGACAAGCTTTGTCACTTTCAGGATCTGTTCCACTGCCTTCTGGTACAAATAAACCTAGCTCACAATAACAAATATATTTAAACAAGGCAGTGTATATTCATTGTCACAGTGTCCTTTTTACAGGGGAACACCACAGTAACACAAAACAAAGAATCCTAACTCCATTCTGGAGTGCTAACTAAACTTGTTTTCTTTTAACTAAATATCAGATGGCTAAGCCATTTCCTGAAATACAAAACAGTGTAACACACAAATCCAACAGTTTCAATATACCTTTTTCTTGGGGGTTTCTGCAGGTCTATACACAGGACATAGCCTTCCCACAGACAACCAGACTACAGCCACCTTGCCCTATTTATATACACCTGTGTTCTTAATTATTGACAGGAGCACCGCATTAAGAAACTCTGTGTTTCTTTCTGGTTAGCCATGTTAACCAGCCTCTGGGCTTTCTGGGAAATGTAGTCCTGCTACCTACTTTAAAACTGATAGGACTACATATTTTCCTCTGTATTTGTTATAGAGGGTACAAGCTACACATTATTCATGGTCCTATATATCTACCCTCTATAATCTTTCCCCAGATATATATATATATATATATATATATATATATATATATATATATATATATATATATATATATATATATTTGTTTTTTGCTTGATCTGTTGCTTGCAAAATTAAAGTCCTTATTTCTTTTTTTTCTTTTCTTCATCAGAAACTCCACGTGTTCCTGTTCCAAGATGTCCTGGTCCTCACACGAGCAGTCACCCTGAACGAGCAGCTCTGTTTCCAGCTCTACCGGCAGCCCATCCCTGTGAAGGATCTAGCATGGGAGGACCTGCAAGACGGAGAGATCCGCCTGGGGGGATCAATCCGCGGGGCCTTCAGCAACAATGAGAGAAGTAAGTAGCAGTAAGTAGCAGGATGACAAACCATTGTCATCCCGTCAGAATCCACTTCTGCAATGCCATGCTAAACAGAAACATCTCTACAGAACCATCTCTCAACCTCTGCACTGCCATGCTAAACACAACCATCTCTCAACCTCTGCACTGCCATGCTAAACACAGCCATCTCTACAGAACCATCTCTCAACCTCTGCACTGCCATGCTAAACACAACCATCTCTCAACCTCTGCACTGCCATGCTAAACACAACCATCTCTCAACCACTGTACTGCCATGCTAAACACAACCATCTCTCAACCTCTGTACTGCCATGCTAAACACAACCATCTCTCAACCTCTGCACTGCCATGCTAGACACAACTATCTCTCAACCTCTGCACTGCCATGCTAAACACAACCATCTCTCAACCTCTGCACTGCCATGCTAAACACAACCATCTCTCAACCTCTGTACTGCCATGCTAAACACAACCATCTCTCAACCACTGTACTGCCATGCTAAACACAACTATCTCTCAACCTCTGCACTGCCATGCTAAACACAACCATCTCTCAACCTCTGCACTGCCATGCTAAACACAACCATCTCTACAGAACCATCTCTCAACCTCTGCACTGCCATGCTAAACACAACCATCTCTACAGAACCATCTCTCAACCTCTGCACTGCCATGCTAAACACAACCATCTCTCAACCTCTGTACTGCCATGCTAAACACAACCATCTCTCAACCACTGTACTGCCATGCTAAACACAACTATCTCTCAACCTCTGCACTGCCATGCTAAACACAACCATCTCTCAACCTCTGCACTGCCATGCTAAACACAACCATCTCTACAGAACCATCTCTCAACCTCTGCACTGCCATGCTAAACACAACCATCTCTACAGAACCATCTCTCAACCTCTGCACTGCCATGCTAAACACAACCATCTCTACAGAACCATCTCTCAACCTCTGCACTGCCATGCTAAACACAACCATCTCTGTCATGCTGTGTCACAGTAAGAATGGCAACTTCACATTGCCCTGTTAATAGGGTTAGGTTTTTACAACCATGTAGTATTAATTCATTGGTATAATCTAAAATCATAAAGAATTCACAGGAGATGTCAGAAATTTGTAGCAGCTTGAGAGTATTTGACTGCATTTTCAGTTTCAGAAGCAGTGCACCACTCACAAATAAGGATATAACAGGTTATATTGTACATAAGGTACAATGTCTATACTGTACTGTCTTCAATGTTTTCTAAAGCAGACCTTACAAGAACACAGCATTTGCTACTGAAGTGTATTGCCTGTACATATCGCAGGTGTGTGACAGTCCGAGCCCCTTAAGTTGTTTTCAGATAAGTAGAAAGAAAGTAGATTTTGAACTGCAGCCTCAACATTTTTATGTATATTTTTTGCAGCCAAAAACTTCCTCCGGGTGACCTACAGGAGCGGCTCCCAGCTGCAAGCCCATCTGCTCCAGGCCAACGACAGCTTCAACAAGCAGCAGTGGCTCAACTGTATCCGGCAGGCCAAGGACGCGGTGCTGCAGGCCTGCGTGGACTCTGTGGCGGGGCGGTCCCCAGACGCACAGCCTCTCCGGGACTCTGTGGGTAGCAGGTACCCAGATGCACAGCCTCTCCGGGACTCTGTTAGGGGCAGGTACCCGGACCCACAGCCCCTCCTCTCGCCCGGGGGAAGCAACAGCAGCAACACATCACAGGAAATAACAAAGTCTGACCAAATGGACCACTCGGGTAGTGAGTCAGACTACAGCATGGACACCAGCGAGATGAGTGTAGACTGTGAACAGATGGAACAAACAGATCAACACAGCAAACCTCTGGAGAGCAACGTCTGAGTGCAGGGGAGGGCTGGGGGGGGTGGGGGGGGCAAGCAAACAGAAACACTGTCGTGTGCGTCACGTCTTCAACATGTACAGTATTGGAATTCTGCAGAGGGTGGGGCATTGGGAAGGAGCAGTTTGGAGAAGCACTTTTTATTTCTCGTGATGAAGCCAGCAGTTTCGTGACTATAGTACTGTAACAGCCAGTTCTGTCTGAATATCTGTGTCTAGTCCTGTGTAACGTTTCGTGGTAGATGGAGGTACTTGACCAGAAAGCTGTCATTGCAATCCTGCTGGAAAACTCTTGGTTTTCTTTCTTGCTACTGTCCTCCTGTGGGTGGCTGACCTGACTCCCCTCTCAAAGAAAGCTGTCAAATTCAGGGTGATTAAGAATACTGTCAGGTGGTGCATCATGGGATCAATCATGTTGTCAGAGAAGGTGCATAGCCAAGTTTTGGCTTCAATTTAGTACTACTGTTCAATCAATGAGATAAACAACAGAAAAACTATTTATTTAGGATAGATTTGTAGAATGTTTACAAGTCCTGTTGATGACCAACAGAATGTTTAGGACAATCAGAAGAGCAACCGGGATCAAAAGCCAGTCCGTGTGCAGGCCCTGGCATTATGCATTGTGTGTGTGCATTTATTTCAGGACTGTTAGCCTGCACAGGGAGGAAGAGGGTCATTGTGTGTGCAGGCTAACAGTCCTGAAGTAAATGCACAGTCTGCCATCCTCACTGGGGTGGTCTCGGTCTGTCTGCTGCCAATGGAAATGAACAGGACTGGTCTAAAATCAGATGGAGACGTGGCATTATATTGTACATTTGTCAAATATGGGGGGGGGGGGGGGGGGGGGGGGGGGAGAGATGGGAATTTTGGAAAAGGATATTTACTTAATATTAGAATAAGCTGAAGTGGAAGGAGTTACTCTTCTGAATATTGTGGCCCATGAATGTTAATAAAAGTGAAAAGCCCCACACTGTTTTGTCAGGCACTGGCTGTGTTCTGCCTTTGTACCTTGTTTAACTCCTGATAACTGAAGCGGGTTATTCCAGAAGGCTGTGTCTGTCTGCAACAGTGAGCTGCTGTCCCTTTCAAAATAAAGAGTCTTACAGCACACGCTAATATACAGGCACACTGTTGACACAGTTTCCAGCCCAATTACATCAAAAAGGCCTTAATGTGATCAAAAAGAATGTCTGATGCCATAATGAATCAGTTTTACATGAGACAGACAGAACCTACATAGCAGAAATGTAACTGCTAAATTATTGCCAAAAAGTCATTTTTTTATTTGTACTTTTTTAAATCTCATATTATAGAATGTTTGTGTCATTCTGCTCTTTGTAAATACAGCGAGGTCACTTGCATTAAGAGATCAGTGTGGCGCGGGGTAATCCGTATGAAACAAGGTATATTCCTTTCTTATTTTTTATAAGTATTGTCTGATTGTATTCTTTAGACTTTTGTTTGTGTATTTCTAGTTTGTACACTTGGTGTAAGAGGGTTGTGGTTATTTGGCAATGCTTCCCATGTTGTTCAAGGTTGCATATGTGGAGTTGATTTGTAAGAGTTCAAGGCAGACCTGGGAAAGGCGAATGCTGACAGGGTCAGAATATGGAGTGAAGACTTCATGTATTTTCTTGAAGGCAATGGCACGTTTTATATTTTTATTAAACGCCACATAGAAAGAAAGAGGTATGTTGTGAGATGGTTTGTGGAGATGAATTTTGAAATGATATCTGAAATATTTTTTGTAACTTCCATGAAGCATTACCAAATAAAGGATGTGAAGTCTGATCTGTCTAAGTGTGGTTAGTTTGACAAGATGAAAGAGGAGCAGCTGCTGGTGCAGAGTCTAGCCAGTTCACCCAGAATACCAAATCATCAATTCAACGGTAAAACCAAATGAAGTAAGGTTCCTGACTCATGTCTTCTGTGTATCGGAAATGTAACCTTGGTAATTATATGGGAAAAAACCCAGTGCAATACACTGTTCTTGATTTCCCTGGTATTCTTAAAGTACAGGTAGTGGACAAATAAATGGAAACACCAATGTAAAATCACTTAATAGTGCGTTGGGCCACCACGTGCGGCCAGTACGGCCTGTGTGCGCCGTGGCGTAGAGTCTATCAGCCTCTGGAATTCTGCAGGAAGGATGCAGCACCATTCTTCCACGAGAAAGTCAATCAACTCACGCCTGGTCGATGGAGGTGGAAAACGCTGTCTCAGATGTCGCTCCAGAATATCCCATAAATGCTTGATTGGGTTCAGATCTAGTGACAGAGAAGGCCATGACATATGGATAACATCAATGTCATGCTCATCAAACCATTGGGCGACCACACATGCTCTGTGGATGGGGGCATTGTCATCCTGGAAGACACCTCCCCCAGCAGCAAAGAAGTGCTGAAACATGGGGTGAAAATGATCACTCAGAACCATTAAGTAGTGATTAGCATTGACCTTGCTTTTTAAGGGAATGAGTGCACCCAAATCATGGCAGGAAAATGCACTCCACAGCATTACCGAACCACCAGAACCCTTCACTGTCAGAACCAAGCACTCAGGGCTGTAGAGTTCTTTAGGTTGACGCCACACGTGCACTCGTCCATTTGTCGAAAACATGGTGAAGGATGATTCATCTGACCATATCCCATTTCTCCACTGCTCGGCAGTCCATTGCCTATGCTCTATGCACCACTGAACTTCCGTGTGATGAGAGGTTTGTGCACTGCAACCTGACTATGGCATCCCGCTCTGTGGAGTTCTCGGCGGACTGTTTGTTATGAAACTGGCTGCTCACGCCCCAGGTTGAAATTTGAGGTCAATTGATCTGCAGTTTCTCATTTGTTTTGCCTTGCACTTTAAATTAATGCACAGATATCACAATCCTGGAGTATGCGCTTCCACCCGCTGTTGCCCTTTGCCAATGATGTCTTTCCATCAGAGTTCCATGCCAACATCACCTTAGACACCGTTGCTCATGAAACAGCAGCAAATTGAGCTGTCTTTGTCACTGAAGCGCCTGCCAAGCGCGCCCCAACAATCATCCCTCTTTCAAAGTCACTGAGGTCTTCTCTTGTAGCCATGCTAGCCATAATTATAGGCAACCAGGCCTGGCCAGCATTTTTATACATGACCCTAAGCATGCTGGGATGTTATTTGCTCATGAAGTAACTTACAAAAAAAGATGATGATTAAGTAGATTCAAGAAAATGCACAGAGTCCTTTTCTTCAATCAGTTGCCAGGTTTATTGAAATATGCAGGGAGTCTGGTCCCAGGTACAGGACAAACAGAATACTCATCATTACAATGTTTGCATGACATTAAATACCCTTCTGTATAGATGGTCCACCTCCCCTTTCTCTGACACTTAACCAATGGTCAAGGTACAACACATTATTCTGTTAATTTAGTATGTGTGTGTGTGTGTGTAGTCAAGTGTGACAACCTCTGAACTCAGTGCATTCTTCACACTCCTGGAGAAAAAAGGTCCATAAATCTGCCCCTTTGATCCCAGTGGCATTATCTCTTTCGATCTCTCTGAGAACCTCTGGGTCCAACGCCAGTCCCTGGGAGCCTTTTAGCCCCTTTATGCTTTGCATTCCAAAGTCTTACAGCCTGGCCCCTTCTGGTCCACAGCATTGTTATCTTTTTAGCTTGCAATCAATGCTGGGCAAGAAACTTGTAGACACAAGGTCTCTATCAATTGTAAGCAGTACATGCAATCTGAACCAGTCTGCTATCTGCAATATTAGTCTCTTTTCAGAAAAAAACACCAGTATAGCTCTGCCAGTCCACATGCGTAGCAAAATGCTAATCAATTCTCAATCCATGTTTTCCAACAGCTCAATTAATGCATGAGCCACACCTGTGTGGATGCCCTTGCTTTCAATATACTTGATGTCCCTCATTTACCCAGGTGTTTCCATTTTTTTGTCCACTACCTGTACCTCCTGCAGCTGTAACAGAATAATACCAGTGACCCTTACCTGATAAGCTGTCACCAGTATGCTGTATAATCACATGCAGCTCTCACGCTGGCCTGTATAAACACATGCAACTCTCACACTGGCCTGTATAAACACATGCTGGCCTGTATAAACACATGCAGCTCTCACGCTGGCCTGTATAAACTGGCCTGTATAAACACATGCAGCTCTCATGCTGGTCTGTATAAACACATGCAGCTCTCACGCTGTCCTGTATAAACACATGCAGCTCTCACACTGTCCTGTATAAACACATGCAGCTCTCACGCTGGCCTGTATAAACACATGCAACTCTCACACTGGCCTGTATAAACACATGCAGCTCTCACGCTGGTCTGTATAAACACATGCAGCTCTCACACTGTCCTGTATAAACACATGCAGCTGTCACGCTGGCCTGTATAAACACATGCAGCTCTCACGCTGTCCTGTATAAACACATGCAGCTCTCACACTGTCCTGTATAAACACATGCAGCTCTCACGCTGGCCTGTATAAACACATGCAGCTCTCATGCTGGCTTGTATAAACACATGCAGCTCTCACGCTGGCCTGTATAAACACATGCAGCTCTCATGCTGGCTTGTATAAACACATGCAGCTCTCACGCTGGCCTGTATAAACACATGCAGCTCTCATGCTGGCCTGCATAAAACACTTTGTCATCCAATTTTCTGTGCAGAGTATACCCGTATACCTCTACAAATCATTTCCCATTAAACAGCTCTGTTCCTGTTTAAGAACAGAGCCTTTCCTGGGCTTGGCTGGCATCCTATTGTCATGCACGTACAACACAGCGGTCCCTCTCGCTTTCCCAGGCCTCTGCTCTCCACTGGAGACAAAGGGATCACACTACCACACCTCTGAGGTGTCTGGGGCTGTGTGAACCCTTTCTTTACATGCAGCCTCTGGCCTTTCTCACCGCAGACACACACAAAAAGCCCAGATGTTTGCCATCGACACCAGGAGCCTGGGTGCACTGCATACAATGACAATGGAGCGCATTCTTTAAAGGCTTGCCGGCAGCTCCCTCTAATCCTGCTGAACCTGGTTTCTTATTTATTCAGTTACAAGGCCTGCTGGACTCAGGACTAGCCTGACCCGCAGCACAGGAAATGAAAAGACACAAGTTTAAACTCTACATCTACAGTATGAAAAAGTCACCATATTATAAGTAAATACGTTGTCTCTTAGGGTGTCTCTTAGCGTTAGAAAAGATTTCCTCTCCTGCAGTTTGGGTCTACTAAATTGTGCAAAATAATTTCTGTTATAATAGGTGACATCCTACACACAACATATCAAGTAATTATGAATCCCAAAAAACAAAGACTGTAATCAGGAACTACAATTAAACATAAAGTTGCTGCTCCCTTTCACATACAAAGTGTAACCATTACCAAATGGGTGTTTACCTCCTAAAGACCTGAAACCTGAACAGATATACCAAAGCTGCATGCTAGTGCCTGTGACACAGACATGCGCTCCCCCCGAGGGCATAAGAACGTTTCGCACACAGATCCCACCATCATTTTTCCTTTCAGAGGACTGAACCCGAGGGGAGAGCAACAGACAGGGAAGTACCTGTTACTTCTATCTGTGTATATTACTCGTTATCGTGTACCACACTTTTTGGACGTCGTATTACTTTGCTAATTACATGTAATTTTTGCACACAGACTGCTGTTTCTTACGTCCTGCAGCGGCCTTGTGCCCGGCGTGAAGCCGGCAGCGCCTTTCGCCCATTCACAGGGACCAAGCAACTTGAGACGGCTGACTTGTGCTCTCCTCACAGGCTGCTTAGCTCAGACAGGAGCTTAAAATAAAAGTTTCATTTTGTAAACTATTTTTATTTGAACTGTAATTGTGTGATTACTGTTTTCTGTGAGAAAATCATTTTTCTTGTGTGTTTTTCCCATCATTATTTTTGCAGAAACACAAGCACATAAAAAAAGAAATCATGGAATCGTTTTGTTTAACAAAATTTAATCGAAATTTTTGACTCATCAAGGTAGCCACCTTTTGCAGATATAACAGCCGAACACACTTGTGGCATTCTTTCTACAACGGAAGTCAAATATTGTTTGGAAAGTTCATCCCAACACTGTTGCAGAAGTTCCCACAAATGTGTTGCACTTGTAGTTTGCTTTGCTTTCACCCTTCTGTCCAGTTCATCCCAAACCAGCTCGATGGGGTTTAAGACTGGATACTGTGCTGGCCATTCCATAATCTGAAGCCTACCATCTTGTTCTTTTCTTCTAAGGTAGTTCTGACATAGCCTGGAGGTATGTTTTGGGTCATTATCTTGCTGTAGGATGAACCCCTGACCAACTAGACATATACCAGAGGGTATTGCATGAAGCTGCAAAATGCTGTGGTAGCCGTTTTGGTTCAGGGTGCCACTCACTCTGTGCAAGTCGCCGACTGCGGATCCAGCAAAATAGCCCCAGACCATCACGCTTCCGCCTCCATGTTTGACAGTTGGTGTCACACACCGAGGAACCATCCTTTCGCCTACTCGACGGCGTACAAAAACCCTGCATCAAATTTTGATTCATCGGTCCATAAGACCTTCTTCCAGTCTTCAGTAGTCCACTGGCGGTGCTTCATGGCCCAGGCAAGCCTCTTTTTCTTATTTTGCCATCTTAGCAATGGCTTTCTTACTGCCACTCGACCTGTCAAATCTGCAGCTTGAAGTCTTCTCTTCACAGTTGAAACTGAGACTTGCTTACTTTGACCAGTGTTAAGCTGTGCTTGAAGCTGTTGTCCTGTGAGCCGCCTATCACGCAAGCTGTTGACTCTCAGAAACTTGTCTTCTGATTCTGTTGTGGCTTTGGGTCTGCCAGACCTCTTCCTGTCAGAGTTTCCTCCAGTTTCCAAGTGCCTTTTGATGGTGTAGGAAACTGTACTCACTGACACCTTGGCTTTCTTTACAATTTCTCTAAAGGAAAGACCTACACTTGTGAGGGTTATAATGGTCTGTCTGTCTTCCTTTGTTAATTGCCTTTTTCTCACCATTATGATAGCAATATACTACTTCCTGCAGTACAATACTGTCCAAATAATTCTTAAGAGGGTGTAGTAACACAGTCTTTTCCAACACTGCTTTTATACAGACAGAGGGTTTGTAAGTAATCAACAAAAGTTGGGACACCTGTAGGAATTGTTAGCATCAACTTTCAAGGCTTAATTTACTTCCATTGCTGCAGAACAGCTGTAAGTTTTTAACCCATTACTTTTTACCTGAAAAAGGCCTTTTTGTATAACTGAAATGTACATTATTTTTCAGTTTTTGGTAACCTAAACTTTTTTTTAACCTCTGGCAGTTTATCGCTTACCTGTGTACCATTTCAGGGTATTCACTGGACTTGAACTGCTTAAATTTCAATAAAAACTGGAAAAATGGGGGTGTTCTAAAACTTTTGACCGGTAGTGTATATAGGGTGGCATACCTGTATCCTGCCTTTTGCAGTATCGTGAACAGAGTAGACATGTAGGTCACTGACCTGCTCCGTTCCTGACCCGGTACCGAACAGTGAACAAGGTTAATACACCGCACCATAGGTACTGTACCGAGCGTCCCGTACCTTACCGAGGGTCCCGTACCGAGAGTCCCGTACTGTACCAAGGGTCTCATACTGAGGGTCCCGTACTGTACCGAGGGTCCCGTACCGCACTGAGGGTCCTGTACTGAGGGTCTCGTACTGTACCGAGGGTCCCATACTGAGGGTCCCATACCGAGGGTCTCATACCGTACTGAGGGTCCCATACCCAGGGTCCCATACCGAGGTTCCCGTACCGAGGGTCCCATAACGAGGGTCTCGTACCGAGGGTCTCGTACTATACCGAGGGTCCCGTACCTCACCAAGGGTCCCGTACCGAGGGTCCCGTACTGTACCGAGGGTCCTGTACTGCATCGAGGGTCCCGTACCGAGGGTCCCTGTGACAGAGCAGGGCTCTGCCCTTGGAAATACTGGCAGGGATGGAGTTAAATTCTCCTCCCTGCCCAGGTTGATTGCCCCAGGTGGGAGCAATCAACTAATGTAATTAATCAATTATCATTTAGCAACCTGGCATAAAAGGAGGCCTCAGACTCCCAATAGGGAAGAGGGAGCTGAGGAAGCAGGTTGGTGGTTTTTTTTTATTGTTTTTGGTTTTGAAATTTTGAATCCAGTGAAGGCATTGCCCAGCCTGGAAACCTTATTTTTGTAAGTTTTGTTTTCTTTGTTTAGGTATTTTTGTTTAAACATCTTTGTTTTGCCCTTGTGCACGTTTATTTTGCGTTAATTTATAATAAAAGTATATATTTTTTTTACTGCAGTCTGTCTCTGGGCCTCTGTCCACTCGCCAGCCTGCCACATTTGGTGTTAGAGGGGGATAGTGCCACCTAGAGGCTCAGAGCAGTATTTATTTTATTTTTTTTTAATTTTTGGGAGAAATCTCGCCTTCCCGAGAGCCAGAGAGGGGTGAGGAGCTGTCGTCGCTCCCAGAGCCAGAGAAGGGTGAGAAGTTGCCATCACTCCCAGAGCCAGAGAGGGGTGAGGAGCTGCCGTCGCTCCCAGAGCCAGAGAGGGAGGAGGAACCGTCGTCGCTCCCAGAGCCAGAGAGGGAGGAGCCTTCGCTCCCCGAGCCAGAGAGGGAGGAGCCCCCAGAGCCAGAGAGGGAGGAGCCGTCGCTCCCAGAGCCAGAGAGGGAGGAGCCGCCGCTCCCAGAGCCAGAGAGGGAGGAGCCGTTGCTCCCAGAGCCAGAGAGGGAGGAGCCGCCGCTCCCAGAGCCAGAGAGGGAGGAGCCGCCGCTCCCCGAGCCAGAGAGGGAGGAGCCGTCGCTCCCCGAGCCAGAGAGGGAGGAGCCACTGCTCCCAGAGCCAGAGAGGGAGGAGCCGGGCCGCCGTCGCCGCCTCCGCCACCAGAGGGAGCCGGGCCGCCGTCACCATACTACCTTGGAGATTCGGGGCCCCCTCAACCAAAGAAGGCTTGGGGGCTCCGACATCAACCCCGCCCCCACCAAACAGCCCACCCAAGGGACATAATTGGACTCTTGGGGGGGGGGGGGGAGTTTGGCCGATTGCGGCCTCCGTACTTTGTACGTGGGGGGAGGTATGTCCTGTACTGCATCGAGGGTCCCGTACCGAGGGTCCCTGTGGCAGAGAAGGGCTCTGCCCTTGGAAATACTGGCAGGGATGGAGTTAAATTCTCCTCCCTGCCCAGGTTGATTTTTTGATTTTTTGAAACACAAATTTGTTTAGGTATTGTGTTTAAACATCTTTGTTTTGCCCTTGTGCACTTTTATTTGCGTTTCATTTATAATAAAAATGATTTTTTTTACTTGCCCGGAGACAGGTCTCTGGGGTCGGTACACTCGCCAGCCTGCCACAGTCCCGTACAGGGTCATGACTCCCAGATCAGGGTCCCAGGGCATGGTACCGAGGGTCCCAGGGCATGACTATACCAATGTGAGGTCCCATACTATACCAAGGGTCCCATACCGCACCGAGGGTCCTGTACCGAAGGTCCCGTACTGTACCAAGGGTCCCGTACCTCACCGAGGGTCTCGTACCGTACCGAGGGTCCCATACTGTACCGCTGGTCCCGTAACGAGGGTCTCGTACCATACCGAGGGTCCCGTACTGTACTGAGGGTCCTGTACTGTACCAAGGGTCCTGTACCGAAGGTCCCGTACTGTACCGAGGGTCCCATACTGTACCGAAGGTCCAGTACAACACCGAGGGCCCCGTACCGAGGGTCCCATACCGCACCGAGGGTACCACACAGTAGCAACCTGGCGCTAAGGCACTGAACCGGTACTGAACCGACCCAGCACCGTCTCGGGACCAACACAGTTCCATCTCAGTACCATACTGTTCTGACTTGCTGCAAAGTCACCGACTCAGTTCCAACCACGGTACCATCCCTGGTCCAGTACTACAGGACTTGGTCTTGACCTGCCCTGTTACAGTTTTTTTCTGTACTGTACACTACTCATAAAAGATTTGTTTACAATATGTACAGAAAAGCAATTTTGAAATGTAATAAACACAAAAACATGATCAAATGTACTAGCAAAGGAATGTTGCTGTACAATACAATGGTCCAATTCCTGAGATTGTCTGCAAGTCAACTCTACATGTTGCCTGACCTCCAGACAGTGGCTTGTGTTTAAAGCATCAGTCTGGTTTTATAATCAGTACTGCTGTGAGTTGAAGTGTCTGAACACTGCAGACCTCTCCAGTGTAGAATAACAGCAGCACTCCACACAGCAGAACAGTTACACGGGAAGGGTGTCCCCTCAGAGAGACAGCTTAGGCACGATCATAGATATGACTGGTCTGAATTTGGACATCTTTCCTTAAAGAAATTGTGCCTCTGAAAGAAATAGAGAAACAGGCAACATTACATGCCTGACTTATTGGGTATTTTATTATTCTAGTAGGGTTCTTTTTGCAGTTACTGTAGTCCAATTGGCAGCTCAGTACTTTCTTGTAAACTGTGTGAGACTTTATTACTAGAGACTGCAAGCATATATCCATACACTCCTCAAACAGTTTCTAAAGTAAGGGGATACTCTTTATTCTCAGTAAAAGAATATGAAACATAAAAATATGACTAAGAAATAACACAGAAAAACCCATGGAGCATCGGCATTGACACATAGCAGAAACAATAACCCCATCAGTTTGCCATGACTGACTTTAACGTGTGATGATGAAAAGTTACCATCTCAGTAGCACAACAAGTCCCCTGTTGCCTTTCTCTTGATATCTTTGTTTCACAGATTTCACTGGGACCAAACCAGTTTTTTTCACCGCAACACTATAAGTTCACTTCCTTCCTGTATGACAGGAAAAGGCGCCCCACCTGTGCCTCACACTCACTTTCTGTGCTGCCCACAGGAATCTTTGTGGAGTCAGGAGGTCCTATTATTTGTGGCACACAAAGGAAGTGAACTTATAAAAGGAAACCAAATCCAGTGTAGAGCCCTCTGTGTCTAATCTGAATGTGTGTACAAAGTAAAAGCAGTCCTTTGTATTTAGATAGCTGTCTCATAGATCATGCTTTAGTCACAGGGTTTGTGTACAGAGCTTCAAGGATGCCTAGTCAGCTTGCTGAGAACTGCAGAGGGTTCTGAACTAAAGATGAGTCTGTTTAATTGAATAACAGGAGAGCGCATGCTTGATTTAGAAAGTAATAAAGTCCAGCTGAGATGTACTGGGAGCAGGGTGTGTGATACGTGTGCCATGTGTAGAAGCGTGCAGGCTCACAGTCGCTGGGCTCTCAAGACTAGCATCTCTATGACAGATCCAGTTTTGCAAGACTTGTCTGCTTCCCCTTAAAAAGATGTCAGTTTAGACTCAACATAATAAAATAATTTAACAATAATTAAACAATCATCCCATTGCTTAAATATCCTCATTTAATAACTCGATTATCTCTTTATGACAAACTAAAGATTAGCATATTATTAAACAGAAGTGTTTAGAGGGCTCCTGGCAGTTAACCATCACTTACTAAATGTATATCCTTGTGCCTGATCATTTCTAGTGTCCCATTGCTCTGCAGCATTGCATATGCACAACATTTAAATGTATATCCTTGTGCCTGATCATTTCTAGTGTCCCATTGCATATGCACAACATTTGAAATGTATATCCTTGTCCTGGATCATTTCTAGTGTCCCATTGCATACTCACAACATTTTTTATGCATATCCTTGTACCTGATCATTTCTAGTGTCCCATTGCTCTGCAGCATTGCATACACACAACATTTTAAATGTATATCCTTGTACCTGATCATTTCTAGTATCCTATTGCTCTGCAGCATTGCATATGCACAACATTTTGAAATGAATCCAATTTGAATTTAAACATAGTTTGTCTACCACCATCTGTCTAATTATTAGTTAAGGGGCAATATTGCAATTCAAAACCAACATGGCATGGAAGTATAGGAGTGAATTGCCTTACATTTCAATTATGACATTACAGGTATCAGTCAGTATACTTGGTTCACAACCAGCAGAGGGCAGTGTTTAACCATGTAGGTTTCATTATAACCAGAAAAATAACCTGTTTTAGTGCTGGCCTGCAACACTCACTGCGTGAGCACATTGAACCACACTTTCAGGCTGAAGTTTCCTCAGCTCCTGTTTCTATACAGCGTGAGTCACGCTATGAAATCCACATTCAGAATGCTGTCCTGTACAGTAGCTATGCAGGCAGGAAATCCACATTCGGAATGCTGTACTGTACTGTGAAAAGGGAGCTGAGGAATCTTCAGCCTGAAAGTGTGGTTCAATGTGCTCACGGAGTGAGTGTTGCAGGCCAGCACTAAAACAGGTTATTTTTCTAGTTATAATGAAACCTACATGGTTAAACACTGCCCTCTGCTGGTTGTGAATCTGACTGATATCTGCAATGTCATAATTGAAGCATGATGCTATACAATATTATAATAATATTATCTAATAGCACACCCTTCATATACTGGTGAATTTGTTCAAGAGTATTGTATCAGTATGTTTTTACAACAATAAGATTATCTTTTATATTGCTTTATGGGTTGAACAAACGCAATAGTAAAATAATGTAATACAGTATTTCAATATTATTTTAACAGCATCATTCTGCAACAAGAAACGGGCATCAGTGTTGAGTTATAACCAGTAGAGGGCAGTGTTCTCCAGTTTTAAGCACTAATTAAGGTACTGAAGCATCCGTGTACCGTGTTGTATCTTTATTCTTATTCATTATTTATTTCTTGGAATTCATTCAATCCTGTAAAAGAGTTCACTTCACTTTAGAATTACATTCTCACATTGGCTTTCATTCACAGCGAGACCCTCCACATCCCAATAGCAGCTCATCATTCAAAGAGCCTTGAGAAATGCAAGGCAATTCACTCCTATACTTTCATGACATGTTGGTTTTGAATTGCAATATTGCCCCTTAAGTAATAATTAGGCAGATCGTGGTAGACAAACCACTTTTCAAGTAAGTTAAGGGGAAGCAGACAAGTCTTGCAAAACTGGGTCTCTCATAGAGATGTTAGTCTTGAGATCCCAGCGACTGTGAGCAGGTGTGAGTAGCGTGTGACATGGCTCCACTTACATGCTTCTACACATTGCACACGTATCACACACCCTGCTCCCAGTACATCTCAGCTGGACTTTATTACTTTCTAAATCAAGCATGCGCTCTCCTGCTATTCAATTAAACAGACTCATCTTTAGTTCAGAACCCTCTGCAGTTCTCAGCAAGCTGACTAGGCATCCTTGAAGCTCTGTACACAAACCCTGTGACTAAAGCATGATCTATGAGACAGCTATCTAAATACAAAGGACTGCTTTTACTTTGTACACACATTCAGATTAGACACAGAGGGCTCTACACTGGATTTGGTTTCCTTTTATAAGTTCACTTCCTTTGTGTGCCACAAATAATAGGACCTCCTGACTCCACAAAGATTCCTGTGGGCAGCACAGAAAGTGTGTGTGTGGCGCAGGTGGGGCGCCTTTTCCTGTCACACAGGAAGGAAGTGAACTTATAGTGTTGCGGTGAAAAAAAATTGTTTGGTCCCAGTGAAATCTGTGAAACAAAGATATCAAGAGAAAGGCAACAGGGGACTTGTTGTGCTACTGAGATGGTAACTTTTCATCATCACACATTGAAGTCAGTCATGGCAAACTGATGGGGTTATTGTTTCTGCTATGTGTCAATGCCGATGCTCCATGGGTTTTTATGTGTTATGTGTATCCTGTTGGCAGTCTCTAGTAATAAAGTCGCAGACCGTTTACTAGGAAGGAGCTTGTTTCCTTAATTTGAAAATCAAACTCCTGTGCACATCAAGTATGAATATACAGTAGTTTTAAAAAAAAAAAAATATTGTTTGCTTTTATCATTCATTTTTCAATATTTCATTATCATTGTATTGTACATCAACATTCCTTTGCTAGCACTTTCAAAAATTAATTTAGTGTGTTCAATTATTTTAATTAAGTTGCCCAAGCTGCATGGTCCTTCGCCGGGTGGCTGTATGGCAGGCCTGCAGACTGAAAGACTATCATCAGCATGGCAAGATTGTTAAAGTATTTGCATTGAATCGAGCACAAGTAAACAGGAGCTCAGAACACAGAGGAGATGTAGCCATGTATTGACTAGTTTTTCTGTACCTCTCCCAGACACATCTGTAAATCTTTACAAAGACTATTAATCTGACTCGACAGTTCTCTCTCTCTCTCTTTCTATCTCTCTCTCTCTCTCTCTCTCTCTCTCTCTCTCTCTCTCTCTCTCTCTCTCTCTCTCTCTCCCTCTCCCTCTCTCTCTCTCTCTCTCTCTCTCTCTCTCTCTCTCTCTCTCTCTCCCTCTCCATCTCTCTCTCTCTCGCTCTCTCTCTCTCTTTCTCTCACTCCCTCTCTCTTGTGTCTGAATATATGCTCCTCACCCCCTGGAACACAACAACATGGTTCTGTAGGTCAAGTGGAGTCCATTCCACAACAACAACCATGAAGGTGACCATGTTCATTGCACTTGTGGGCTGTTAGCGGAGGCTGCTTATGTAAGGGACCTTGAGGGTTTCACACAGCAACTCCCCCAGCACTGTAATGAGCAGAGCTCCCGCTGGTCTTCATTACTGTTTCCATACAGCAATGACTCAAGAGTGATGCAACCTTGTGACGCGCGCTGGCTAGCAGCTCAAAGGAGGACTTCATACCCTCTCAATGTGCACCTGTGCTGTGTGTTCTCACACATCATGTATTACTGCTTCTGCACTCAGATTACCAGCATACACTGTTGTTATCCGTGGGCTGACCTGGGTTCTTACTAAGAGAGACACTGATCTAACCTGCATGGGAACTAGAACTGAAAAGCAGTCCTGAACTCTGGACTGAATCCTGAGCAAAGTGGAGTTTCTGTCATGAGTGCCGTATAAACATGACCACTAGGGGTGAACCTGGGGTTTGCAAACTTAAGTGATTCTTATTGCAATTACTCAAATACTATTTCATTCTCTTTTTTGTCTGTTAAATGTGTTTTAACCTCTGAAGCTGTGCTTCAGTTCTAGCTACAAGCTGCCGTACACATGGTAACACAGGCTAGATCAACCCAAATTTAAATTACTTGTGAAGTACGTGTCATCTCGAGATCACCTAATCTGTTAGCCAGCTGATCTAGCTTGTGTCACTTACATCTGTGGCTGGGAACTAAAACTGAAGAGCAGCTTTTTCTAAACACAGCAGGTCACTGCATATATTTATTGGGGTGCCTGTACAATTGTCCACCTGTATGACACATGTTTGTATATATATGAAAAAGTGTATTGAAATGTGATGAAACTTTTACAGATTGTGTGGATATCTGGAAGTGTCTGTACGCCAGCCTGTCTGTATGTCCCACTTACATTTCTACAAGAATATCTTCTACTTCCTGAAAATCTGTGTTTTCTAATATACTAACACCTTATTTGCTTACCTCTGAAATCTAAGTCTTAAATGGCACTTTCTGAAATCTTCATTAGCCTATTCATTGCCATTTGTTGTTCTACACTCTTGAGCACGTGGACACCAGCGTTTTCTCTATATTGATTGCCCTAATTCTGAATGTACAGCCGCATCACCAATAACTATTTTCTGTATCTTGTATTTGATTTTACTCTTAAAGGTATCTGTATTCACGTTTTTTGTAATTGCTCTTATTTGAAATCATTCTTATCCATTTATAGTAGTTATTACATGCTCTTAATGGAATTTACTCATAAGCAAATATTTGTATTTAGTTTACTGCTCTTAATTGAATTTGTTCCTAATTGTAATTATTTACTGTATTCTATATTTTGCTCTTATTTTAATTTTATCTTATTTTTTATTGTACTTTATAACTGCTCTTATCTGTAATGTGATATTCTGTAATGTGATTTTCTGTACTGTGATATTTTGTAATGTGATACTTTGTATTGTGATATTTTGTAACAACTGTAAGTCATCCTGTAATAAACACATACCAACAATGCATGATCCTGACAGGCTTGTTAGGTAAGTGTAGGCGGACTCTTACCCTTCCTGTGACATCAATCACATGAGAATATATTTCCACCCTGTAACAGTTTGTTTGATGACAAAAGAAAAAAGAAAAACGATCACCTATATGAAGCAAGCTAACTGACAACATGTAGGTGTCAGCTGACCTGCAGTGTATTGCACTAACCAATCCCTCCTCACCCTGCCCTGTTCAACACAAATGCACATGCAGTATAAGCATGGGGGGGAAACAACAGCATTTCTGCGGTAAACTTTTATAAGGGGAGCAGTGGTTTATTACATAACAGCAATAGAAATTAATAGAAATCTGTTGCCATGTCATAATGTCCTCTTAGAGGACTAGACTTTCTCCTACAACCCCTTTTGCCTTGTCTTTTACATGTGGGGGGCTTGGAAGATAAAATATGAGTGTGGGCTCCAGCACTTTTAAAGAGGCTGTAATTATTCAGGAATGATCAAGTATCTTTCCAGAACAATGTAAACACTTGCAGACTCTGTGCTAATCACTGCTGTCCTGGCTGCCTGTGTTAGCTATATAATTTAATGTGTTAGAGGCGGTTTACAGATCAATGTTGCCTGTTGCTATTTTACAGTAACATGCTATGAAGCAGAAAACATGGCTGAGATGAAATGATCCAGGAAGTGCATGTGTAACAGATTTCCTACAAATAAGGCATGTAAACTGAGAACTTTCTTTAACATAGTGAAGTACCAGATACCGTGTTTTAAAATGAAAGCACATGTGTGCTTTAACACGTCTTTCTTTCAAAACTACACATGTGAAGCATATGTAGCCAATAGAAGTGCAACATGGGTATGATTCATGGAATTATTTGTATATAAGATCAGGCACCATAAAGTGTTGACTGACCTTGAGACAGAAACAAGGCGAGCTCAAGCAATGTGGCTATCCTCATCTAAAAACAACATTTCTTAGAGAATAATACACCGTATTCCAGCATTTTATATCTGGTGTTAAACTAAGTTAAAGAAAGCTCTCCATTTGCATGGCTTATTCTCAGGATATGTGATACACTTGCACTTCAACTGTGTCTTCTGGGTCATGTTACTGGCTGAAAGCATGCCAGTCAATACTGGAAGCAGCTGATTGGTTATTAACAGTAAAGAAGCCAGTGAAGGGGTGGAGACAATTTCCTCTCCAGGTGAAATGACCAAGCAAGTGCAACACTGTCTGACAGTGGATTGCAAACAGTGATTTCTTTAATGATGTTTAGTACCAGATCTCATGTTTTAAAATAAAAAATATGTGATTACTGAAGCATGTGTTTCTTTCAAAAGTGCCTGCTTAATAACTCTATAATGAACGAAGTGCTCAATTATTATTATCACTGATAATACAGAATAGATTCACTAGCCACATTAGGGAATTGTGAACATGTCCCCTTGCAATTGGCTTTGGTTCAGAAGCTTTGTCTTTCATGTTCCATTCCCTCTCTCAGTTCATGGCAGTCAGTTCTTGATGCTGAGTTCCCTCTCAGTTCATGGCAGTCAGTTCTAGATGTTTATTTCCCTCTCTCAGTTCAAGGCAGTCAGTTCTAGATGTTTATTTCCCTCTCTCAGTTCAAGGCAGTCAGTTCTAGATGCTCAATTCCCTCTCTCAGTTCACGGCAGTCAGTTCTAGATGCTCAGTTTCCTCTCTCAGTTCATAGCATTCAGTTCTTGAAGCTCAGTTCCCTTTCTCAGTTCATGGCGGTCAGTTCTAGATGCTCAGTTTCCTCTCTCAGTTCATGGTAGTCAGTTCTAGATGCTCAGTTCCCTCTCTCAGTTCATGGCTAGTCAGTTCTAGATGCTCAGTTCCCTCTCTCAGTTCATGGCAGTCAGTTCTAGATGCTCAGCTCCCTCTCTTATGGCAGTCAGTTCTAGATGCTCAGTTCCCTCTCTCAGTTCATGGCAGTCAGTTCTAGATGCTCAGTTCCCTCTCTCAGTTCATGGCAGTCAGTTCTAGATGCTCAGTTCCCTCTCTCAGTTCATGGCAGTCAGTTCTAGATGCACAGTTCCCTCTCTCAGTTCATGGCAGTCAGTTCTAGATGCTCAGCTCCCTCTCTCATGGCAGTCAGTTCTAGATACTCAGCTCCCTCTCTCATGGCAATCAGTTCTAGATGCTCAGTTCCCTATCTCAGTTCAGGACAGTCAGTTCCAGATGCTCAGTTGTCTCTTCATGGTTTCAGAAAGCTAAGTGCTTCCAGTAGAGTTCAGTCCTGTGTTCTGAGTCATTGAGTCTCTTTCTTGATTAGTGTGTAAAGTATTGTGGTGAAGTGTCTATTGCAGGTGGCAAGAAACAGGCCGAAGTCATGTTTAAAATGCCACAACTGAGGTTTTACTGAAGCTCCGTTGTATAAATGTAGGCAGTTTTAAAAACACAGGAATAAATAAACAAAATAAACTTGAAAATAACAATCAAACTAAGAACAGTCTGTATAATACAGCACTTCTCTGAAGACACATCTATTCAGTTACTCCAGGCTCTGCAGTGTACAGCCCGCCCTCCTCAGATGAACTCTCTCGAGGTTTATATTCCCACCACTAGCCCCTCCAGGTCAATCCACTACACCTTTAAACCCAAAAGCATAGCTACAATAAGGGTGACATTACTGCATTACAATTAACTAAAAGCTAGGATCCTTCCACTTGGTATTTAACTATACGTGAATAGCCACACTCACATCAATGCGATATCACAGTTAACATCCCCGCCTGAATACTTACGCCACATTGCCTGTCATTGAGCGCGCTCTGGTCTGTAACGTGCATTAAGTGCTCGCGCGCGCGCGATCCCCAAGATGGCGGCGCCCAAAGTCATCTAATTTGCCAGTAAGATAGCAAGCCAACACTGAATGCGAAGCTTCATCCTCCACCTAGGAACCCACAATAACATTGCAAAGAAAATGCGCACCTGTTCAATACAAAGAATTCATTGTAGCCGCGTTCGACTCAAACAAAGTTTAGTTTTTCCCCGTTTTGTTTTTACAAGAACGACAACGACAAAGCGCAGTTTCGTCTCATAGTAAATTATACATTTGTCTTTCCGTTGTCACAGTATGTTATTCTTTTACATGTTTACATTATTTATTTGAAAGAGACAATAAAAAAAAAAAAAGAATGTGTTTGTCACATCGTCTTTTATATGTATATATTTTATAAGACAGTGTAAAAATCCTAGTGATGGTGTCCATCTCGGATAATTTTCTTTAAATAGCATTTTCATTGTTTTTTTTTTTGGTGTTCTCTGCTTTGTTTACGGTGTTTTGCAAGCATTCTAACTGAATCTTCTTGTGGTACTGTCACGTTCAAGCCTTATAGGTAAAGCTCAGGAGGGAAGAGTACAGCTAATGGTTTAAGGATCTTTAAGGATGTACTGGGCCCGAGAGAAATGAATACATTAAACTCAATAAACTTTATGAGAGGAACAAAAAAAACAGATACGACAATTAGGAGAACAGCCACCTTCAGCCACCTATATTTAATTAAGAACAAGACTGCAACGCTACTAAGAATGTTCTTAACAATACTGCAACAATACTGCAATGCTGTTAACAATGTTCTTAACAATACTGCAGTGCTTTCCTGCTCAGGATGCATCTCAACCAAACAGTTTGCAACAGAGTTTTGTATCGTTTAAGGATGTCATCCGATTTTATTTGGACAAGCTTTTCAAAAAGGAAGAGTTGAAAGAAAAGTAATTAAGAACTAAATTTTTACAAGAGAAGCTTTCATGAAATGATACTGCATTAGTCAGGTGTACAAATCTATCTAAACAACCTGTACATGCATATTCTACTTTCTACTACTTATCTAAGACATCTATTTTTCAGGCAATGAATATTTGCTTACCCTCTTCTTTGAGGTGTAATTAATTCAGAGCAGGTAGGTGATGTCAAGCAGGTCAGGATTTTCTGCTAGAGTCTCGATTCTGGATTCAAGCTGCAAAGGCTGGGTCCAACAACTCAAGAGCTCAGATCATGATTGAAGATTGGGGACCATTTGGTATAATAATAGAGTAATAATGTTTATTTTTATATAGCGCCTTTCAAAGTGGACCACCATCACAAAGCGCTTTACAAGATACAAGACCAGGGTGTGTAAACTATGCATCAGCTGCAGAGTCACTTACAAGAACATCTCACCCAAAAGAGATAACACAAGTGACTTGCCAGTGGCTGAACTGGGATTTGAACCAGGAACCTCTTGGTTACAAGCCCACTTCTTTAACCAAAGGACCACACAGCCTCCTGTATAGTTTGATGATGGCTTTTATGTCCAGTTTTTCAGCTGCCTACCCATCCTGCTTGATTACAATGTGTTTGATAAATAACAAGTTCACTAAATATTTAATAAAAATCATGCTCCAAAATACTTAATAGGTTTAAGCAAAAATGCACATACTGCACTAAGTAAATATAATTGGAATGCATCACCTTGGTTATATATGAATTATAGGCTAATTCAACATTTCAACTATAATAATAATACATTTCAGCAAGCTAGCATCCTAGTTAAACACCCTGACAGGATCCTGTCTTAACACCTCCACTAAAAATATACTGGATATTTTTTCAGAAGCACATTACTAGACCAGTTTTAGCTGGTGATGTCGCGAGACCAAACATCACCTTGGATTTGGGTGATAAGAAATGCGTAGTCTAGATGGTTATCACTGGGTACCAACTTATGTTCAGAAAATACGGTTTGTTTGGAAAGTACTGGTAGCTTGTGTTAGTTTCAATTTCTAATTTTCAGATATGCTATCATTTTGGAAGCGAACAAGCTCAATTGAATAAAGACAATATTTTTTAACAAGCTTAGTATTCTCAGTCAGACTCCTGGCCAGTACCTGCATTTGCCTAGTTAATAAAAATACACTCTTCTGATAAAGTTTCAGACACCCAATAGTTCATAAAAAGGTCAATTTGGCTTTCTTTTAGAAAAACCATCAGCTGAAAAACACCTGTCTTTTTTCCCAGTCTATAAAGATCCAGAGTGTTGTTATTTCACAGATAAAGCGTTATTTGAAAACAAAAGTGTTTCATTTTTTTAGGAAAAACTGGTAACTGGAAAGTATAGGTTATTTTGAATTATAGAAAGTTCAGTGTGTGGCTATACTTTAAGAAAAACTGTTTAGCTGCGGGCAAGCAAGCTATTTTCTTTGGGTCAAGTGGGACCCCATTTTTTCATCTTTTTCCTCTTGCTTCCCTTCTTCTCCCCGACAAACAGCAGAACTTGCCCCGGGTATCCAGTATCTCGCGTCACAGGTATGGTCAGCTCTCCCTGGCTGGCACCTGTAATATACTGCAGCTCCCTCAGTATGCTCCCTACACTGTGGGCATTCTATGCTTCCAATGGCTTCTCATTCTGTCTGATGTTTGCAGGTTGTCCTTATTTCTTTTCCATTGAAGTTATGCATCAGCTCCCCTGGGCTAGTCTTGGTATAAACACGATCCTACTTGGGGACACAAGCTGTGCAAGTTCCCTTCTTAACTGAGCCCTGTCTTTTTTACCACTTGTCACAATTACAATCTTTGTGTCTTGGAGGGGCTTGCGTCTTTCTGGAATGTATTACTTTTACCCCAAACCTATCTGAATCTCCCGCAGGACAGTTATGAAAGGTCCCGTACTTATCTAGTCTGGGCACCCCATGAGCCATTTTAATGCTTCTAACATGATATTGACTTGCTTCCATGTCTTCATATTTCCAAACCTCAGCACTGTAGTTACAGTCCGTAGGTATTTGCAGTATTAAATGAGGCAGTGAACCTGCCTGAACACCACTATTTACTTTGTATATTCTGCACATCTTGCCAGGCTTAAAGGTTTTAATCAGCTCCATGACACTGTTTTGCTCTTCAGTTTTAGTTCCTATCCACAGATGTAAGTGACACAAGCTAGATCAGCTGGCTAACAGATTAGGTGATCTCGAGATGACACGTACTACAAAAGTAATTTAAAAACGGGTTGATCTAGCCTGTGTTACCACGTGTACGGCAACTCGCAACTAGAACTGAAGCACAGCTTCAGAGGTTAAAACACATTTAACAGACAAAAAAGAGAATGAAACAGTATTTGAGTAATTGCAATAAGAATCACTTAAGTTTGCAAACCCCAGGTTCACCCCTAGTGGTCATGTCTATACGGGACTCATGAGAGAAACCGCACTTTGCTCAGGATTCAGTCCAGAGTTCAGGATTGCTGTTCAGTTCTAGTTGCCATGTAGGCTAGATCAGTGTCTCTATTAGTAAGAGCCCAGGTCAGCCCACAGAAAAAACAGTGTATGCTGGTAACCTGAGTGCAGAAGCAGTAATACATGATGTGTGAGAACACACAGCACAGGGTGACATGGTGCACATTGAGAGGGTATGAAGCCCTCCTTTGAGCTGCTAGCCAGCGCGCGTCACAAGGTTGCATCACTCTTGAGTCATTGCTGTATGGAAACAGTAATGAAGACCAGCGGGAGCTCTGCTCATTACAGTGCTGGAGGAGTTGCTGTGTGAAACCCTCAAGGTCACTTACATAAGCAGCCTCCGCTAACAGCCCACAAGTGGAATTTGTCCTTGCCCTTGCCTCCATAAAGACACTTTGGCTTATCTAGCCTATGTTATACATATCTGTCCAGCAACTAGAAAAACAAATAAAGCATCTGAACTTGGAGTGACCCACAAAAATAAAAGCTGTGGTTATTATTACTATAGTTATGAATTCATGCCAACTCAACAGCTACAGTTGTCGTCATATTGGGTATCATATTGGGTTCAATGACCTAACTCACAACACCTGATATTGCTGTGACACTCAGAATGTCTTGCTATGCTGCTGCCTCCCTTGGTGGAACCTACCATATCCTGCCCTCTGCTCTGCTCCAGCAGACAGCATCACGATGCATCCTGTCCGCAGAGCTGCTTTACAGATTGGGATATAGACGCATTGCTTTGGTACTTGCGTGTCTCTGTATGTGTCTGTGTGCATGACTTTGTGTGCATGCATGTCTGTCTGTGTGTGTGCCTGCGTGCATGCATGTCTGTCTGTGTGTGTGCCTGCGTGCATGCATGTCTGTCTGTGTGTGTGCCTGTGTGCATATCTGTCTGTGTCTGTGTGCATGCATGTCTGTGTGTGTGCCTGTGTGCATGTCTGTCTGTGTCTGTGTGCATGCATGTCTGTGTGTGTGCCTGTCTGCATGTCTGTCTGTGTGTGTACTGTGAAACATTTCACTTATTTTTCAGGTTCTTTTGCACCTTTTAAGCAGACACAGAAATGTAATTTTTAAGCACTTTCATGCAATTTTATTACGTACAGAAATAAAAGAAAAAATCAAAACAATGCCTAACTAACTCCCGTATGGAGCACTAAACTAAACTGTTTCTTCATGGTTCTAACTAAAATCGGATGGCTAAGCCGTTTAACAATTAAAAAAACTTCACAAGCACACACCTTATTCAATGAGCCACACAGGTCTCTCCACACTAACAGCCTCGTGCCTTCACACAGACTGCAGACTGCTCTGAACAGACATTTCTGCCCCTTGATATACCTGCCTGCTAATCACAGGCAGGGGACTTTCATTAAATATTACAGTCAGGTGTATCTCATCCTGGCTCCCTCCCGTGGCATTCTGGGTGAGTTAGTCCTTTAGCCCCTCCTGGACTACATTTTCCTCTCCTCCTCCCCCTAGACTGCCTCATGCTACCTATGTGTGTGTGTGTGTGTGTCTGTCTACATGTCTGTCTGTGTGTGTGAGTTTGTGTGTATGCGTATATGTCTTTATGTGTGTGGTGAGGATGATGTTCACTTAACTGCAGTTTTAAATATGGGATTGGAATTGAATTTGTTGAGGACCCGATTTACCCCTCCCAAACCCCATGCTGAGTACATGTTTTGGTATCTTCTTATCTTAGTGGGATTAGAATGAGAGGGTATATGTAGGCAGTCTGTCTGTCCATGCATCCACACTGCCTGTCCATATATCCACACTGTCTGTCCATGCATCCACACTGCCTGTCCATATATCCACACTGTCTGTCCATGCATCCACATTGCCTGTCCATACATCCACATTGCCTGTCCTTACATCCAGTCAATACATCCACACTGTCCATACATCCACACTGTCTGTCCATGCATCCACACTGCCTGTCCATATATCCACACTGTCTGTCCATGCATCCACACTGCCTGTCCGTACATCCACATTGCCTGTCCTTACATCCACACAATACATCCACACTGTCCATACATCCACACTGTCTGTCCATGCATCCACACTGCCTGTCCATATATCCACATTGCCTGTCCTTACATCCACATTGCCTGTCCTTACATCCAGTCAATACATCCACACTGTCCATACATCCACACTGTCTGTCCATGCATCCACACTGCCTGTCCATATATCCACACTGCCTGTCCATACACCCACACTGCCTGTCCATACACCCACACTGCCTGTCCATGCATCCACACTGTCTGTCCATGCATCCACACTGCCTGTCCATACATCCACAGTCAATACATCCACACTGTCCATACATCCACACTGCCTGTCAATGCACCAAACGTCACACTTCAACATTATGTATGTATCCAGAAAACTACTTATCCTACTTGACATTCATTTGTATTTGATACAATTAAAACATTTCTTCGTGTGCATTACCATGAAGTGTTGCTGCTGATAGCTGCTCAGAATGTCACTGCTTAGAACTGCCAGGCTCCTCAGAGACAGTTCACCACAAGGACAGAAGATGCTCAATGCTTACCAGGTCTGATTACTCTGAGTTCAGTGACGGCGTGGTGAGATAGATGGTGTGGGATACAGCAGCTGGTTAAAGCAAGCAGAGGACTGTAACACATACTGTACAGAAACGTGCGCTGCCGACCTGCAGGTGGCGCGCGCAGAGTGCTCATAACAGTAGAGCCGAGGCGCCACAGAGTTCAGTAGAACTGCGTCAGAGAAGAGGTATGGCGGCGGCTAGCTGAGGCTGACGAACACTGACCCTGAAGCACAGAGCGATTAAAGACTGTTCTTCTCCAGTGAAAATGGCTAGCAGCAACCAGAATGTAGGACAGGAGGCTAAAGGAGACGGGGGGAGCCGCGGAGGCAGCGTATCTATTGAGAATAGTGATGTTCCGAGGCATTTAATGGCAGGCTCGGCTCTCGCATCCAAACAAGATGGCGAACAGGCTGTATGTGAAGGAGGACCCGTGCTGCTAGCAGGGCAAGAAGATGCAGAGCGGCGCAGAAGCAGCATGTCGGACCTGAAGACGAGTGATAATGGCTCCGCGGCGTTTGAAAAGGCAGCGCTAGAACAGCCAAGGAGAAGTTTTCACATTCCCCGGAAGAACAAGGAAAAGAAAGGTTGTTCATCATTCGCTTTTGCTAAAAAGAAGCTGTGTTCTGTCCGAATCTATCTCATAATTGGAATGCTGCATGCATTTTAATTTGAACCGGCTGATGATAGAACGTTTGTTTTTTTGTTGTTTTTTTTTTGGTTGATTCACTGCAGAGGTTAATTTATTTTAAAACCGTATACGGCAGCAGCAGCAGCATCGGTCCCGTTCAAAACAATGCAGGTAAACCGGTGAAAAGCAACACTCAGTCAACACGTGAAGAGGGTGTCTTAACGGTCGCGTTGTCTTGAGAAGAGTTGAATGTGGGCCGTCTCTGGACTGTCGCATTTTCCATATATTCCCCAGAGAAAAACCTGTTGATCCAGTAGCTTTTATTACTGGAATTATGAAATAGAGGTTTCCCAAGTAGTCTCGGTTTTGGTCTGCTTTTTGGAAGGTTATTGACCACACCCATCATCCATTGTCCCTTTGGTTTTCTTGGTGGTTTCTGGTTAAAATTAATGCTTGTGTTGGGTTTTTTCATAACCCAGATTTTTTTGTGGACCAGTAATTGGTAGCTAGAGTTGTTGCCACACAGTTGTAAAGCTGAACTTGGCCCCCCTTTCAAGTTGTGGTTGGTCCATGCCATCCTAATGGAAAGAAGGTAGGGTAAGAGGAATTCTCATGGAATGGCTACTCCATTGTTCATGGTTGACAAAACCTGCATTGTTATTGGTCAAGGACTTGTAGTGGCTAATGTAAGAATTCCAGAAATTCAAATACATTGTGCCCAAGTGCCAAAGCTGTGGTTAGGGTTTTTATTTGTATTTCCCCTCCTCCAGAAGTTTGAGGTACATTTCAGCTGGTGAAGAAACACACCAATCGTTTGTATCTGAAATTAATCTAAGCCAGGTTTACTGGTTGGTGAGATGTTCACTTCAGAATGTAGGCATTTTTATCTCAAGAAAAGTAACATGGTCTCTTTTTTTTAATGCAATTTTTAAAGTAGATTCTTTTTCGAGTGATTCTGTTCAAAAGAGCAATACAGTTAACGCACTGTAGGGGACCACATATGACACACTACAAAGCTCCACCCCTTTGGATAACATAATTTCACAATTTCTTACCTTCTTAATGTTCGAGATTCGTTTTATAAAATAGCAGACCCAATTAAAAGGCAGTATATATTTTGAATGTGTATTCAAGTAATGTTTGAATGCATAGTCAGATAAACATGTTTAGGTTTTCCCTGGACTTTTATCAGACTTGTGCGGTTGTGCTGAAAAGGTGCAAGGTGACCATTGATGCCCCTGATAGGGAACCCTGAATATGGTTGATGGCGCATAACTTTCAATTGTTCTGATGTCCAGAATTAATTGAAGACAAATGTGTAAACGTAAACACTATGCAGTATTCCAAAGATATCTTCTATCGTGGGTTATCATGGAAGAAGAGACCGTACATACACACTTTAAATACACCACCATGCCTTTTATTTCATTGAAATATGAATTACTACAGGTTCATAAAGAACACAATGCCCTACATTTGACCCCACAAGCAATACATCTTGCATTCACACACAGTTCAGTAACAAGGGTGCTTGCAAGACCTCAAGACTTGCATTCCTTTCATAATGTTTGTGTAAATTTGCTTTAAAGCTATTTTCAAAATAAATTCTGTACTGTATAAAAGCCATATTGCTATTTTGAGTAGCAACGCAATAATAAATCGGAGCATGCTCTTTGGATTTTATCTGTAGTACTGGGGATTTTGAAAACCGGCAGGGTAATTTTGAATTTTGCCCCAAAAGATCTTTGGTGCGCCCCTTGGAGCTAACAGTGGTACTCCGCTCTGGCCCTCGAGATGTATTCCAGTCCTGGTCTTTATTCCAACCAGGTTAATTGCCTCTTGGCAGCTTCAATTAGCTACATTAGAACATGCTTGGAGTAAAAACTTGGACTGGATTAAGAACCACTGAGTCAAGCTCAGTCAAAATCTACATGCACAAAAAATAAATCTGACAAATATGACTTCACTTGATAAGTCTGACTTCATGGAATCAAGATGGATGCAATTCATGATTCAGTATGGTGAATTATGGATACCATATTTTCTAAATAAATTAAATACAAGTAAATGCCAGACCATCCTGGAAATTTGACATCCTAAAACTGAAAAAGTATTTAATGAAATGTATCGATACGTTTATGTAGATGTTGATGTTTGCAGTATAATCATTCAAGAAGTTCTGTGTTGCATGGGTTTATTGCTAATATTGATCGGTTTTATAACTTGTAAATAGTTCAATGTTGTCTGAAGAAAAGCAGTTTGTAGAGTTTAATAGGTGCTGCATTTTGTTTGCTGAAGTGTTTCGTTTTGTCCTCCTAGTGGGCTCGCAGTGTATAAACTTTGTCAACCCAACTCTTACTGTCTGCATAAAGCATACAGGAAAACCACACACCACTCCTGTAGCCCACAGATGTTCCAGTAAAAAGTGTCAAGTAAGGGCGTTTAGCGTTTAGCGTTTAAACGTTCAAACGTTAGCGAAGTGTCAAACGTTTTAAATTGTTCACAGTCGTTTTAAACTTTGACAAATGTGCAAGTCAAATGTTAAGAACGAGGGTGTCTGCAAACAATGGCTAGTCAGAGAATTTCATTCTTGTCGATTTCCAGCCTTTATTACTGGATATTCCCCTCCCAGTGTCCAGCATGCTTTGTTAGTGGATATTTCCCTCCTAGTGTCCAGCGTGCTTTTGTTACTGGATGTTTACCTCCCAGTGTCCAGCGTGCTTTGTTACTGGATATTTCCCTCCCAGTGTCCAGCATGCTTTGTTACTAGAGATTTCCCTCCCAGTGTCCAGCATGTTTTGTTACTGGATATTTCCCTCCCAGTATCCAGTGTGCTTTGTTACTACAGATTTCCCTCCCAGTGTCCAGCATGTTTTGTTACTGGATATTCACCTCCCAGAGTCTAGCATGCTTTTGCTCGCATGGTTAGCAATATCATCTTCGGGAGTTCGAAATAAGTGAAGCCCTGTCTGGGTATATTGTGATAAAAAGGAGAGACCAAAAAGTAACTGTAGACTGCTCTGCAGAGCTTAATTACAGTGGAAGTACAGGAGCAATGTTAAAGCATATGAAAATAAAGCATCCTGTACATGCGCTGTGTGCTTCTATTACTGGTGCTGGCTCGAGTGCGGAGGAGGTGGGGCCAGAAGAACAACAGGAAAAGGCATTGAAGAGCATCGGCACCCTCATGAAGTTGAAACTGCTATTCCTCCAGCTCTCATCAGTGCTGCTTTAGACCCGAGACACAAACTAAAGTACTTTTTTTGAAAGTAGTGAGTAGTTGTTTCTTGATGTGAACTAGATGCAAAGAAATGCATAGTCATTTTCTTTATATAGTAGTTTCTTTTATTCAACTGATGTATGCAGTTTAATTCCAGAAACAAGATCGCTCAAAGCAAAACATTGCAGATCACACTTTCATGTGCAAACTGCACGGAGAAAAACCTGTGTATCTTATATTGCATTCAAACTTTTTTCCATGTTATCCAACACAAACGATTCATTGTTTAATTATCTGGTTAAACGCAGCTTAGAAGTACTCTACCGGGAAACAAAAGATAAGCAACCTGAATCGACCAACACGTGTGTGTGTTTTTTTTTTTTTTTTTTTTTAATTGCTTACATTTCTTTTTTCTACTGGTACAGTTGGAATGAGTAGACTGCATACAATGTCAATTAATTCTCGCCCTCTAGTCAAACAGGCCATTATCATACCCCAGGTGCCATTATTTTTTGATACTGCTTCACTGTTTTTATAGATTTAAAGACACATATGCTGTCATTTATAAGAAGCTATTTGTTTAAAAAAGTAAGACCACTTTCTCAGTGTTTATTTATTGTTTTAGTTAACATTTGTGCATTTTAATAAACAGAATCGAGCATCAAGTTGCTTTACAGAACTTGTTGATGTAAATGTTTTTACACAGTTTTTTTTTTTTCTTTGTGTGCGATTGCCACAAAGCAAACCTAGTATGTATGCATGCTGCTGGCACAATGATTTTCATTAGAAAACTCGTCCATAATGGCGTTGTGCAAGTGGTTGTTGCTACAAATGCATTTCTTACCCGCTGGAGTTTCTTTGCACTAGAAACCTTTTATATCTTTGCCTGTCTCAGATGGTTTTATGTAAGCTAAAGCTTTAATTTGTTTTGGCCTTCTCCTAAGAGTGTCTGCATTAAAACATTTTGTTTTTTTGTTGTTGGAGAAGAATTGTTGTTTAAAACTACATAATTAATGTAGTGAGGCTTTAGATATGTCTGCCAGAAGCATATATAATTAAAAAAAATAATAATAATAATAATAATTAAACGAATTGGACAGTGTCCATGTCTGTGGTTTGATGCTGGGAAGATGAAATGAACATTGAAGCTGGACAGAATTTACTAAAACCCCTTTAACACTGGCATGATCTACCAGGGAAAGAACCTACCCGGACAGGACTCTGTGTTATGCAGGTTGGGTACGCGATTTCACACTGCTTTTGATAAATCAGGGTTGACCTGGGTGACAGACGCATGTGCACAATGCGCGTATCAGTACCCCAGAAGCAGCTTGTTACTGACGCTTCCATCCAAGCTTCTCTGGATCTAACTGTTTGACCAAATGTTGATTCATCCCTGCTACAGTCTGGCTCATGGTGTGTCTCAATCAACAAAAAATGGCTAAACAGTAACGTTCATTGCGGAAGTGAAACCATCATGCAGACATGGCTGTTTGTTATTGCTTCGGTTCATGAACGGCCGTCAAGCATTTTGTCTCGCTCAGCCTGGGTCAACATGTGTCAACCCACGTCCTGAGGTGTGTCACTGGGATTAACCCGGTCCCATGTAGGTACATGGTTTCACACTGTGTGGGATTGTAACCTGGGTTAGCCTGGACCCGGGTCTTGACCTGGACCCGTGTAAGAGTGCCAGTGTCAGAGGGGCTTAAGATACTGACCCTCATCTGCTGGGCATGCAGAATTCCTCTGCAAGGGTATACTGTAATGGAGGTGCCAGTCCATAGAACTGCACTGATTTTTCAGTAGCGACAGATTTTAGTAAAGTAATGTAATGGTAATTGGTATACATGCAGTTCTGGGACCGATCGATTGTGAACACGTTCTTGTGGTCCCCTGGACTTAAGACGGTGTCCTAATAAGGGCATGAAGTCTACATTTTCACCTTTTTTATTTTTGCAATGTCTACATTTCAATAATAAAAGCCCATCTACATTTCATGGCCGAGCCTGTACAGTACTGAAGTCTTCAGTGGTGTTTCTGAACATAGACAGATCACAGACAATTCCTTTTATGCTAGGAAAAAATAAGTTCTTTCCTGGTCTCCAGCTCCATATAGAGACAAGATCAACTTTGTCGGTTCCTTTCAATTCAGATCTAATGATCTTCAAGCTCTGTTAAGAATATCTCCCAATTCAGACCACTGGTCAGCCCCTACAGTGGTCTGAAAAGGGGATTCCAGTGTAATTAAGACCTTGTCCTCCAAATGCTTGTGTCTGAAATCCATATTTGTTTTGCAGCGCTGTTTCAGTTCATGTCTCTGGACTCTCGGGAGTTTAAAGAGATTCTGAAGATTATGAGCTCCTCCTACCTCGACTCGTCTTCAGGAAGCACCTTTTCTTATAAGAAGGCCAGTCTGATCCACAGCGAGCTATTGGAGAAAGAGGTCGGCACACATTTTGAAAAGATTTACATTTGATTTTTTTTGCCCTTCTGATTCAACTGTATGCTGATTGGCTGTGCGTCTTTGTTTTTCTTCTACAGTTTATTGAAAAGAGACGAGAGTTGAAACAGGATGGGAGGACAGAGAAGGAGCTTGTGGAGTCCTATGCTTTTTTGCTGGCTGATCCTACAAAGGTGGGCTCTTTGTTTTCACAATAAATTAAAAAATATGTCTCCCAGATAGCTGACTTGACTTCCGTTTTTAAAGTTTGTTTGTTCCACATCATGGAATGCGATCGGAAAAATTGATACTTTGAAATTTCGTTTTTAAGGTAAGCAAATCCTGCAGTGCTAAGTTTACACCAACCCAACTGTAAAGGAAGACTATCCAGGATACACTTGTAGTTGACTTGACAGGCTTGTTTCCGATTTTATTGATACACCTTTCTTAAAGGTGCAGTCAATCAGAACTACATTGCCTGTAGAAAGTCTACACCCCTTGATCTTTTTTCACATTTTGTTGTCAATGCCTCAGTTTCATGCATTTAAATGAGGTTTTTTTTTACACTTACCTACAAACACTATACTCCACACTGTTAAGGGGAAAAAAAAGGTTTTATTAAGAAAAATTGTATATTAAATACAAAACTTCAAGATCATAGTCTCCAGCCCGCTGAGTTAATACTTGGTGGAAGCACCTTTTGGCAGCAATTACAGCTGTGAGTCTATTGACATAGGTCTGTACCAACTTTGCACACCTAGATTTGGCAATATTTGACCATTCTTCTTTACAAAACTGTTCAAGCTCTGTCAAGTTCCTTGGGGAGCGCTGATGGACAGCAATCTTCAAGTCATGCCACAGTTTTTTGATTGGATTTAGGTCGGGGCTCTGACTGGGCCACTCGGACATTTACCTTTTTGTTTCTTAGCCACTCCAGTGTAGTATTGGCTGTGTGCTTTGGATCATTGCCATGCTGAAAGGTAAACTTTCATCCCAGTTTCCGCTTTCTTGCAGAGGGCAGCAGGTTTTCCTCAAGGACTTCTCTGTACTTTGCTCCATTCATTTTCCCTTCTATCCTGAAAAGTGCTCCAGTCCCTGCTGATGAGAAACGTCCCCATAACATGATGCTGCCACCACCATTCTTCACAATAGGGATGGTGTTCTTGGGTGTTGCACTGTGTTGGGTTTGCGCCATTTTGCATTTATGCCAAAATGTTCCATTTTTGTTTCGTCGGACCACAAAACTTTTTTGCCACATGGCTACAGAATCTGAGTTTTTTTCATACCTCAAACAGGATTCAAGGTGGGCTTTGAGTAAAATACAGGCCAGATTTGTGGAGTGCTTGGGATGTTGTTGTCACATACACACTTTGACCAGTCTTGGCCATAAAAGCCTGTAGCTCTTGCAAAGTTGCCATTGGCCTCTTGGTAGCCTCTGTGATCAGTTTCCTTCTTGGTCAGTCATCCAATTTGGAGGGATGGCTTGATCCCAGCAGGGTCTTGGTGGTGCCATACACCTTCCACATCTTAATCATCTTGACCGTGCACCAAGGGATATTCAAGGCCTTTTGATATTTTTTTTTTTTTATACCCATCCCCTGATCTGTGCCTTTCAACAACTTTGTCCCGGATTTCTTGATGGGAGCAGAGGGAATTGAATCGCTACAGGTCCTGATGAACGCACTTATAGAATTTTATCTTAACCTTAGCGATTGGTTACAAAAGCTTTTAATTTAGGATTGCTTTTCAAGGGGGGGGGTTGGACACTTGTCAAACCAATCTATTTCAGTTTTATTTTTGTTTATTGGTTACACCAGCTTTTAATTTAGGATTGCTTTTTCAAGGGGGGGGTGGACACTTGTCCAACCAATCTATTTCAGTTTTTATTTTTAGTTTAATTTTCTACAAATTTCTAAATATTTATTTCACTTGGACGTTTTGGGGTAGGATGTGTAGATAAATGAAAAAAAAAACTATTTTAATGCATTTTATTCCAGGCTGTAAGGCAACAAACATTTTGAAAGGGGGTGTAGATTTTCTGTAGTCGCTGTATTTATCCTGGATTTAAACACTGAAGGAGCCAGGTTCCAGGTTTAAATAAAGTTAAATAAAAAATAGTAGTGCAATGAAGCCCCCTCTTCCCTGGCTGGCTCAGTGAACTTTACTGCCCATCCACAGTGGTAGTGTCTTGTTTTTTGTTTTCTCATTGAAGAACTTTAAGATGACAAACCACATTGAGTGTCAGTAGCACTCTGATTGAAAGTAAATACAGTGGAACGTTCCATATCCAAGTGTCGCATAACTGCCCTGATCAGTTAACCGCCTTGCTAAATAAAGCAATATTCAAAGTAGGTTACAAGAGTAATGGCATTGGCAGCAAAAGCCACTTCCACATTGGAAACAGAGAGAAAGCGTTATAGCAATCAGCCTTTTGGTGCGTTCCCCTTTGAGAGGTGGCTGTGTGCTTGTGTCAGTCAGCTGCGTGTAGCAGTGACGTTTCAATACGTCAGTCGAGTTTTTTTTTTTTTTTTTTTTTTTTGTTGTTTTTTTTTTTTTTTTTTGTGCAGTGTGTTTATATAATGGACCGCACGCTTACAGATATTGGCAGAGTGTTGTTGCTTTTAAATACATTTGAATTAAACAAAGCAAGCTTCATAAACACAGTGCATACCGGCCGTTTGTTTTAAGATAGCTGAAGCAGTATTCAAACAGAGCTGCTTATTGGCTGTTGGCAATATCAGGGAAAAGCGAGAAGTACCGTGATGGGGATATTAAAGCAGAACCAAGTAGCTGTCAGTTGCAGGGTACTGTACATTTACAGTTGTGTCTTGTATTTATTGTATTTAAAAAACTTTGTGTAGAGATGGCTTCTAGCAAACCGTATAGCAACATATTTGTAGCCTAATTAATCTTGTTTACATTTGCTTACTTTTAAAGCAAAACATTCCTATGTTTTTAAAGCAGTTTTTTTCACTAACTTATTTATGGAAGTGTAAATGCTTTTTATGTAGATGTTTCACATATCTGCCTATACACCAGTACACAGGCAGTTGGATATGAGATGTTGTACAGTACATAGATTGTTTTTTATTTTTGAAGAGCTTTGGAGAGTTAGCTGCATTCTGAATATACATACACTGCATTGCTGTTTGCAGCTTCAGATAAAAAAAACTAAACTTGTTTTGCTGCTGGTGAAGAGACCGTTCATGTGGCACAGTGCTAACAAGCTCCATAGGAACTGCCCCTTCCAGCTGTGCAAGCAAGGGAGAGAGCAACCTGAACACACCTGCCATTCATCCCTGGGCTTCACTTGTGGTTTGAAGAACAGCTGTGGAGTTAACCCTGCTGTTCTTATGAAATGCTTCTTCTGGTGGCTTGCTCTGAGCATACTAATTACAAGTAGATTTTGCACTTGTGGTGTGGGGGGGATCTTTTTCTAATACACTTATTTCTGTATGTTGCAGCTCAATGGGATTTGTGAAAAAGGATTAGACATTGGACATTCCAGAGTCACAACACTTGGCAAGCCTTCATTGGGTATGTTAATCTGTGCTGAAACTGTTTTAATACCTTTTTTGTATAGGCTCCATTCTTTGTGACTTCTGTTCTTGCAAAAAGGGTGTAGATACATATTTTGTATTCTGGTCAAGACAGTAATTGGTGTTCTGTCAGAGATGCCACACTGATGCTTCAACCCTCTAAATGCAAGACCGACGTGCAAGGCATTCTCTATCACAGTATTTTCATCTGAGAGGACAAACCCCTCCGACAGGATTAATCTAGTTGTGCAGAAGAATTTAAAATGAAATCCAATGCAGAGTTAACGCTGTAGTCGGGAGCCATAGCTACAAGAATGAAGTGCTAGCAGAGTGGCATTGTGCAAGCTTTGAGAGATGTCATAAGTTATCCTGTGGTATAAAGAGCCACTGTGAACAGTTAGCACGTCTTCTATAGTGACCTATAGGCTGCAAAGTGAAAGGCCCTATTGAATGAGCATGTCTTAATCCTGGCTTTAAAGATTTTGGAGAGAGAAACCACAATCCGCAGAGCTTGTAATGGACCTCTTTTAAGCAATCAAAACATTAAATCCAGATCTGTTCTCAACAGGACGCCAATATAGAGACTGTAGAATGGGAGTATTCTGCTGATTTTTGTTTGTCTTGTGCTAGTCCAAAGGTGCTGCAGCATTTTTAACCAAATGAAGTGTTTGCTGTGACACAAGTACAACTAAATGAGAATGTCTATTCTTGTTAATATTCTGGCTATAGTTATCAAATGACAAAAAGGCAGGTCTCACAGTGAAGCACATATGTGCATCAAACTTGCAATAACAATATTCAGCATAAATTGTCAGATTGGTTAAATTTTTCTTTCCCCCCCCCCCCAATAGGTGTGTACCTGTCCAAGCATGCTGATCTGCTACAGATTAATCCCTTTGCTGTCGGAGCAACTGGAGAAATAATTATATTTAAAGTTATGAAGGTAATAATTTAATGTTTCAGATTTTCCAGAGCACTAACTGGTCTTGCCTGCAGCATTTTCCTATTTAATTATGGATTGATGTAAAACTTCTATATTTACTAGGTTGCTTTTGATATGTTTTTATATCTTCTATTCCATTTCTTTCTTTTTCAGGGAAGAATTAAGAGCATATATGAAAACATGTCGAAAAATATCCTGGATCCAACCCCAAAGTTTGATAGTCATGTTTCCAAAAACTCTTCACGGGTCACCACGTTGCTGTCCTACAGAGCGTTTGAGCTCACACAGGTAGAGATTTCACAAAGCTGCTATTGAAGGGATTTCTAGTGGAGGTACACAGTGTCATGAAGGGGAAACAAAGCGTAGGGAAATCTCATTGGCACATGGTGACCTACTTTTGTAAAAGTCATTAAGCCTGTATCTTGGGAGCTGTTAGACCTGATTTTCATTAAACTTTCCATGAACATTCATTCAAAAAGTACCAGGACATTACTGATGGTTATATTGCACTAATATCCATTATCAGCTATACAGTACAAGAAGTTTTTCCACATGCTGGGAATGTAGCTCAGGAGGACCTTTTCACTGTTCTGACAACTGATTGGCTATATCCTTGGGGATCAATCCATAATCGGTTCATATAAGAGAACTACAATAAAAATGTCTACGTGCTGTCTGAAACCGCATGGACACTTCGTAACAATATGACGAGCTAAATGCATTGTGTGTGTGAAATGAACCCTGATGGGTGAAACGTTTTCCATCTGGTGGAAGCCACAGGCATGAACCAAGGTCTTGTTTGCACTCCTCTGACCTGCTTCCATATGCAAATATAGCCTTATACTGTAGTGCTTATGCAAAGACCCCTATCAAGTATGAAATGTAACCATTACTTAATGGGTATTTAACCTTTAAGACTGATACCCTGAATAAATATCTCAAAGCTTCACGCAGTACCTGTCATGCAGACTGCTGACATAGTCATTGTTTTTCCTTTCACCGACCTGAAGCAGCAGAGAGATCTACAAACAGATACAGTGCCTATAGAAAGTCTACGTCACCTTTAAAAATGTTCACCTTTTGCTGCCTTGTAGCCTGGAATGAAAATATATATATTTTTTATTTTACACATCCTACCCCACAACTTCCAAGTAAAACAAATTTCTAGAAATTTGTAGAAAATTAATTAAATAAAGTGAAATATCTTGGTTGGATAAGTGCCCACCCCTCTTGTAATAGCAATCCTAAATTAGCTTGGGTGTAAACAATCGCCTTCAAAATCACACACCAAGTTAAATGGCCTCCACCGCTGTTAAATTGTAGTGATTCGCATGATTTCAGGATAAATTCAGCAATTCTTGTAGGTTCCCTCTGCAGGGTAGTGCAATTCAAAGCAAAGACTCAACCATGAGCACCAAGGCACTTTCAAAAGAACTCTGTGACAAAGTTGTTGAAAGGCACAGATCGGGATTGATATAAACAAATATCAAAGGCCTTGAATATCCCTTGGAGCACTGTCAAGACGATTAAGAAGTGGAAGGTGTATGGCACCATCAAGACCCTGCCTAGATCAGGCTGTCCCTCCAAGAAGGAGACTGATCATAGAGGCTACCAATAGGCAAATGGCAACTTTACAAGAATACAGGCTTTTATGGCCAAGACTGGTCAAAGTGTACATGTGACAACAATATCCCAAGGACTCCACAAATCTGGCCTGTATGTTATTGTGGCAAGAAGGAACCCATTACTCAAGAAAGCTCACCTTGAATCCCATTTTGAAGTGTGCAAAAATACACTCTGGAGATTCTGTAGCCACGTGGCAAAAAGTTTTGTGGTCTGACGAAACTAAAATGGAAATTTTTGGCCTAAATGCAAAGCGTTATGTTTGGCGCAAACCCAACACTGCGCATCACCAAAAGAACACCATCCCTACTGTGAAGCAAGGTGGTGGCAGCATCATGTTATGGGGATGTTTCTCATCGGCAGGGACTGGGATACTTGTCAGGATAGAAGGGAAAATGAATGGAGCAAAGTATAGAGAAGTTCTTGACCGGAAAACCTCCTGCCCTCTGCAAGAAAGCTGAAACTGGGACAGAAGTTCACCTTTCAGCATGACAGTGACCCAAAGCACATTGCCAAAGCCGCACTGGAGTGGCTAAGGAACAAAAAGGTAAATGTCCTTGAGTGGTCCAGTTAGAGCCCTGACCTAAATCCAATCGAAAATTTGTGGCATGACTTGAAGATTGCTGTCCAACACTCCCCAAGGAACTTGACAGAGCTTGAACAGTTTTGTAAAGAAGAATGGTCAGATATTGAAATCTAGGTGTGCAAAGTTGGTAGAGACCTTTCACAACAGGTTCACAGCTGTAATTGCTGCCAAAGGTGATTCCACCAAGTATTAACTCAGTGGGGTGGAGACTTATCCAATTTATGATCTTGCAGTTTTGTATTTAATATACAATTTCCCCTTAACAGTGTGGAGTATCATTTTATTGCATGAAACGCTGAGGCTCTGACACAACAAAATGTGAAGAAAGTTCAAGGGGGTGTAGACTTTCTATAGGCACTGTAAGTGTCACACTTGTATCTGATTTTATCACTTGTGTATTACACTTTTTATTGCGTTTTTATTTGCTTGTTTTATAGTAATTTTACTTGCACGTTTTGTGGACTCAGCCGTGGTTTTTGTCTGAGTCCATTAGTGACCTTATGTCTCGCGCGAAGCCCCTTCCTTGGGATTGAATACATTATGTCGGCTACTAGTGTTCTCTCTTAAGCTGCTATTAAAATGACGGTAACTGTTTGGTTACTGTATTGTGTGAGAAACTTCTCTTCTGGTGGTTTTATTTAGTTTTTTTTTTCCCACAGAATTACTAATGCCTCTGCTGGGTTAAGCGTCCTGCGTTAGACCAAGACGCACGCTGTGGGTCAAGCTGCTTGCAGTTTTTCCCACAGTGTCTCGTTGCCACATTAAGCTCTGCTTACCGAATTAGTGTGAAGACTGTTAGGGCTCTAGCAGTCGGCTTTCCTCTGTTTGCAAGCTGTTGCTTGACCAACAGTGTTACAGGTGGGCATCCCTGTAACACTCCTGTGGTAACTGTAGGTCCCGCCGATACTTTGCACAACGAATTAGGTTAACCCTTTCCGATTTCGCTGGCAGTCGCTACTGTGCACCGTACCGTGCATTTTGCACCTTACTGTGGGCATTGTGCAAGCACTGTACAGTATGTGCAGTGTACTGTACTAGTGCCTAGCCACCGGGCAGGTGCTTAAAAGTAACCAAGGCTAAACAGTACCATCCCTGATCTAGTATCAGAGGATCTGGTGACATACCACTATTTGATATATTAGTGCTGTTGCATGGCAGTATTGCTGCTTGCGCTCTTTGACAGTCTTTTTTGGTTACTAGTACTGTATACCAGGTCATGAAGGGCAAAGCAATGTTGCCTTTGTTGGTTGTGAATTCAGGGGCACCAGGCAATTCAACGGGCAGAAAGGCAAAATATAAATCTAATCCATGGGCACAAAGGCGATTTCATACTCATTAAACTATAAAAAATAGAGAGCCTATTATGTTGATGAAATGTTAATTTTAAACAAATCAGTGTTTTCTGGGTGATTCACACACACACACATTGTTGCAAAAATAAAATAGGACACACTTTTTTCCATTGTAAAAAAATAAGATGGTATAAAAATATCCAATTTAAAAAAAAAAAAAAAAAAAAAAAAAAAAAAAAAATTCATAATGAAAAAAGAAAAGGTAATGGCAAAAAAAAAAAAAAAAAAAAAAAAAAAATCAGGGTATGTTTACTGAAGTCTGCCCCAGGTTAGCAAGAGTTAAATGTAGCACTTGTCTGTGCCCTGTAATTAAAGCTTTTTTTAAAACCCTCTGTGCCATGTGTTTCATAACTTAGGGTAAGCTAGTTCAACTGGACTTCATATAACAAGTTTACCGGTGAAACGAACGTTTAATCAAATAGCATTCTTTCTGAAACCTGAGATTTTCATGGAGAATTGGGTATTATTATTACACAGCACTGGTGTAATTTTCATGGAAATTGTGAAATCCATGCTCCCAGAGAAATACAGGCTTTGTGATACAACATCACGAATAAGCGATGTCAGTGAAGGGAAAGTTAGATAGATTTTCGGGCAAACTGGCTGAAGATTTATCCATGACTGGAGTTTAATAACGTTATTAGTTGTTCGGTCAGCAGTGTGTCTGCGCAGCTGTAGTTTGCTAACTGCTGTAACCTGTACAACCTGTGCAAACAACCCGGCTTTGGAAAAACAACAACAAAAAAAAAAAACTTGAAATAGAAAGTTCTGGACACTCGTTTAAGCGTACACATTCTAACCCCTTTCTTGAAAGCACACTTTTTACTAGTAAAAAGCAGAACTATGTAAAGTAGTGAAAAGGTTTTGCTCAAATAAATGAAAACAGAAATTGATCCACTTCTCTATTGTTTCGTTCACTATTGTGTTATACTGAAATGTCTGTATAAATTAGCAATGTATATACACTGAAGACATGGAAGGAGTCAGAATGTGTATTGCACTGTTGCATTTTAATGTATTGCAATTTTAAGCATAGAATCAGATCTCCCTTATACAATATGTGATTATATGTAATGTGGTAGGGATGGGACGGTATAAAATGTGCAAGGTATGATAACTGTTAAAATACTGTGGTAACCTTAATCACGGTATACAGTACATCATGTAAGTTATTAAAGGCTCAAATGAAAGACTAATCACTTAAATTACCGTAATTCACAAAAATAAAACCAGCAAATCACACTTCCTTTCGTGAGATGATTTAAACATGTGGTATGTAGTACTTTACTATGCCAAATAACTTGGTAATGTTTCTTTTTTTTTTAAAGACAATATAATATTTAAAAAACAAAAGAAAAAAAGGTTGTACATTCTAAACGGTATACTACAACAGTATTAAGATCTATTTGCTCAAAATGACAATTTTACAATAGTTAATGTTTAATTATTACATTAAACTGACTGACAAATGTAAATGGGACGTTGAAAATGTGTGCAAGGTTTGGAGAAGTGCCACAGAATGAAGGCTTCCACCAGTCGTGGTGAGCCTTATTTAGCAACGGTTTGGGAGAGTACAGGTGGACCTTTTTGCCTTCCAAGAATCAACCCATTGTCCCCTTTGGTTCTCCATAACAGGAAGTGGGGACACACTGGCAATAGATTCCTTGGCATACCCGTGGCTGAGGCAGCTGCTGTATGCATTTCTGCCACGCGCCATGCTGCCGCTGTGCCTGGAAAAGATCAGGCATTATCAGGCCAGGGTGCTACTAGTAGCCCCTAATTGGCCCAGGAGACTATGGTTTTCAACCCTGGCAGCGCCTCAGTGGCCAGCCATGGAGCTTACCGAAACAGTGAGCTGCTCGTTGTAGTCATCGGAACTCTTCGAGCCTGCAGCTCTGGGTTTGGCCCCTGAATGGCAACATTTGAGCTGTCTGGGGTTATCTAATAAGTTCACACCTTACAGAATACCAGCGCAGCATCCACATGTTCGCAGTATGGGTACAAGTTGATCGTTTTTAATATGTGGTACCTGTCTAAGGGTTTTGACCCAACGACTTGTCCCATGGCAGTTTATACTGTTATTTTTACAGGACCTATTTGAGGAGTGGAAATTGGCTCAAGGCTTTTCATCTGCCTCCTTTCCAGTCTGAGAACAGCAGCTCCATACGCTTTGTCCGGTGTGAGCACAAGCATATTATGTGGACAGACCTTGGAGTTGGAGGCAGTCTGACAGTTTTGTGTCTCTTATGGGGCTAAGTCCCATGGGAAAGCTCTTTCTAAACAGAGGCTGTCAAGATGGATTACCAACAGTCAGGGTGGCCTATAAGCAAGCCAACTTTTTCCCCTCCAGAAAAGATCACTGCCCATTCCACCAGGGGCATGGCAACTTCGTGGGCTTTATTCCAGGGTGCATCTGTCGGGACATGCGCAGTGCAGTGGTGTGGGCTATGCCCCATACTTCTATGCAGTTCTGTCGGCTGACTTTAAGGGCGGCCTCAGGGTTTACCCTTAAAGCATAAACATAGAAGTGAGTTCTTTAGCCCTAGCTACATCTGCTGGGGTTCCTAATGGTAACATGCAAGCTAGCCTTGGCTTAGCCTTGTGGCATTCTGGCTGGTCTGCTATATTGCCTTGCTAGAGTTTTGGCATTTCTACCCAGTAGGTAATGGTTACATTTCATACTTGGTAGGTGTCATTAGGTTATTATAACTCTGGTTCCCTGAAGTAGAAATGTAACAATTAACCTTCAAGTTTTTATTGCAGCAATCTTGAAGGAAAAACGATGACGATTTTTGTGTCCGTACTCTTATATGCCCTCTTGGGGCGGACGTAACTGTGTCACAGGCACTGCATGCAGCTTTGATTTACCTATTCAGGTTATCACAGTCTTAAGGTTAAATACCCAGTAGGTAATGGTTACATTTCTGTTTCATGGAACCCGGGTTATGACGATAACCTAACTATACTACTTTTGCAGGTTGTTGAATTGATGTCATTGGTGTAGGTGGTGCATCTATTCCCAGAGTATCGTTTTTGACCTAATCATGATTGTTTTGATATTTCTTTTCACACATCCCTGTTGATTTTAAGAACTTGACTTCTAGTAAGTCACTTCATGTGAACAATTCTTTGTGTCACCGGACTCGCTTCTGGGGTTTCCGTTCAAATGGTGCCGTACTGCACAGAGCTGCCAGTTCAGATGAACAGTGGAGCTAACTCCATATCAATATTCGTGCCTGTCGGCAAAATCCATGCACAGCGTCCTGCTAAACATTGCCACTGTATTTGGGCAGTGATACCAGATGACTGGCTGAACACTACAAATTGTGAGTCTGCTTTGGGATCTCATTTTGTTTTTCAAAGATTTGACTCTTCTTTTTCCAATTGGGAGTATTTTATTAGACACATTTAATCAGGTAGTGATTTCCATGGAACATGTCCCCGGTACCTCCATAAACTTGAGGTACCTCGAGGCAAGTTGCTGTGTACTGCAGTAATCGAGCAGTGCAGGTGTAAGACCAATACTTTCTTTTTCCAGAAGTGTGACAGAGAGCTTTTAGGATTTTAATGGGCTGTGTTTTGTTCCTTAAGATGATTTCTGCTTTAGATTTATTTCTCTCTGTAGGGATATTGTGTGAGTATGTGTTAAAAATGCTGTACGTTTGTTAAAAGGAATTTGTTGATGTAACAGGGTGTGGTTGGTTGACCCACGCCTGTGCGTATTTTTGAGTTATATTTGAGTTGACAAGAATGGCAAACATGTGAACCACTGAAACAAACACAAATCATTGGTCAAAGCTGATCTATTAGCAAGGATATGTGAATATAAATATAGCAGTCCTGCTTTATACTAAAATATACTGCAGGATTACATACAGCCGTGCACAGGGAGAGTAGCATGCTTTCCTCACAAATCCTCTTTACTTTGCTTTTATTTCTAGCACTACTTCTATGAGTATTCCTTTGATGAAATTAAGAAGCGCCCCAGGCATGTGTGTCCCTATGCTGTGGTGTCATTCATGTACAAAGACAAGGGCAGTGCACCAGTGCCAAAGCCATTGCCTCTGCCAATGTAAGTACCCAGTTACATGGAGCCACTCTACAAATTACATACAAGACCTTGCCCCATTTTGCACTGGCTTAACCGGAAGAAACCAATGTAATAACCCTACATGATGAGACTGTTCAGACGCACATTTAAACACGCAAACTCTTATAAAGAAAAGCCTAACCACTTAATGTGGCGATTTTGCTTGTAAACAGGAGAACGTTACTTAAAGACTTTCCTGCTCTAGTGGACATCTGGGGATTACTCTGCCTCTGTCAGTCACTTCGGTCAAACCTGTTTTGTCGGGGGTGGGGAGGAGAACCCCTGAAACACACTTTTTAAAGTGATACTGTCTTATTTGCCACACTTGGAAAAGCAAATGTCATCAAACCTTTACAGCACTGTTTTACATGCACAAATAATTTGATCTTTGTACAACTAAATGTTTTGAATTCGAAAATAATTTCCATGCCAAACGTAACAGGGTTGGGTGGATTCAGTGCTTCTGCACCTTTTGTGCACTTTTGTGAGACTGATCAGACCAGTATGCAGCTCAAACCTGATTTACATGCATAGTATATAGAGATGAACTGGGAATTGATTCCTCGAAGTTAGCTTGAATCTGATTAGATTGTGCATAAACAAGGCACATACGGGGTATGAATGAGTTGCACAGATGTATCATTTGCATGCACACAGCCCCAGCCCTGGCTCATTGTTTTCACTGATGACCAGCTCAAAAATGATGGGCTCCAGAACATTGTTTGGTTGTTTTTACAAGACCTTGTTTTTTTTTTTTCTGGCTTTGGAGAGACAACAATTTATCTTTTTATCTATCTTTTTATCTATTTATTTATCTTTGCTCCAGTTAATTTGCACTGTTTTTTGTGAAAGGGAAATTTAATTTTATATTAAATTACCAGTTAGATTTTGCTTTGGTGCAAATTGCCATTTGGAGTAAAGACTGGCAAACATTTGTTACACAAGCAACCTTTTTTGACTCTCATATTTTGTTTCAGGTCAGTCAGCAGCAGCAGCTCAGATGGGGGTGGAGGTATCTTGTATTCTCTACTGTTTTTAATTCTTTATTTTTATAAAGCTGCAAAGTTGTATGTATTTTCTGTAATAATCATATTTAATATTTTTTTAGGTAAAGGCCACTTCACAGTTTGGACCGGTCAGTTTCTAAACAAGGGGAACCTGATCTGCCATGCCGACCTGAAATCTACCAAGTGGCTATTTCCCCCCTTTAAACTGTAAGTAATGATTTTCAACATTAATTTACCAGTTATAAAAGTATGTATATATGTGTGTGTGTGTAATAGAGCAAGTGAACCCAATATGACACTGTTAATACTTTGGTATTCATACAGTCATTGTTTCCCTTGAAGAGGTAATTTATAAGAATACTTGGATAGCATTGTTGAATCCATGGGCAGGGCTCTAAACTGGCATAAGAAAGGGGAAGGTCGAAGTGGTCTTCAGTTCATTTAGGTCTTCTGTAGAACCATTTCAACTTTTTGTTAAGCTACAACATTTATTACCACAAGTTAGTGAGAGTCAGAATCTGGGGGATTTCTGATGGAATGTCTGTTTTGTTGTCCATACTTGATACCATTGTTACACATGCATTATTTCATGATACTTTTCATATTTCCAGTGACGTTACTACTGGAACAGACTATTTTCAGTTTAAGTGTTTCTACCAACACATTTTGTTTAAGTAGAAAAGAAACAAACCTAAACAACTGGCACACCCCTCTTCTATTCATGTGTTTTAACCCTTATCGGTCCATTTATTCAGCACTCGTCAGGCACGACAGGTCAAATTTATTTTCACACGCGCTGTTTATTTTACACACGCTGTTTTAAAATATTTTTCAGAGTAAAACAGGTTCAAAAGGCATTGAATTGCAAAAGGACCATGATCACTTGTTTTATCCCCAAATTCCTCCAGTAATGCGATCCAAGTCATTATTTTATTACTGTAACATCTCAAAAAGCTCTGCAAATGTCCATGATATTCTTTGAGCGCTGGATGCGCTTTATGTCCATGTTCTTTCTGTAATGCATGGGGCTATGAGAGATGCCTTTTTTTTTTTTTTTGTTTGTTTCATTCGGCTTCTATCGGTCTCACTCGGCCATTTGAAAGGTTTTCTCTGCTTTTTTCCATAGAAACCTGTGCTTTTCTTTTTGATGTTGGACAGGGTCCAACATTGGACTGGAAAGGGAAAATTATAAAAGGACCGCAAAGGGTTAACTGCCCTTAAAGTATGTACTGCCAATTCTTATGGCATTTGTCATGTGTTTCTGTAATGGCTGTTCTGTGTCTTAGGCCTGAGAAGCTTGACGTGGGAAGTGTGATGGTCCTGGATCAAGTAAAACAGAAGATCCCGGCTGCTGTGTTTTACAGGGACACTTACAATAGACAGAGGGAAGGTAAGCAGTGTTTGAAATGCTTCAAACCGCAAAGGTGAAAGGATTGTAGATTCAACATTTTAACCTATATTTTTATTACAGTGTTGAAAGGTGGGATGTATTGCAGCCTTTTTGAGCTAGTGGAAAAATCTAAATCTGGAAGCAGCTTGCCAAGTGTGCTTCAGAAGCTGGAAAAGGAGAAACTGGTAAGTCAGCCTGCTCATTAGTTTCTAAAATTGCATTGCTGTACTGTACCGTTTTGGGTGGTGATTTCCGTTACATGAGAGTAGATGTTGAACTTCATGCTGATTTGAACTTGGCTCTCGCCAAGATAAGCATCAACTAAGACTTAGCTTTGCAGTAAACTAATGTGATCCATCTGCATCTCCATCCATTTGTGTTGTTTTCCATCTGATGTAATGTAGATATCGTTCTGTCTGGTGTTGATAGCTGAAGTGTAATGCTGGCTCCAGGGATCAGCTCATTTTGCCTCCTCAGCGCATCAGCACACACAATGGCTGCGATGCTAGCTCTGGGGATCAACCCAGTGCGGTCTCCCCAGCGCATCAGCCTGACAACCGTCTGGATTGAGCTAAATAGCATACATCTCTGGGGTCTGCAAGTGGGCACCTTCCATCCTCAGTGTTTCGTTGACTCGCCCACAGTACCTCGAGGGCTCAACAGTGATTCTGAAGTCCCAGCATCACCCCCCTCCATCCCCCACTTGGCTCGGCCCAGCTTACCTGTACATGAGCGTTGCTTTCTTTCTGTTGTGCTTGAGATCCCCATCTGGAATCTTTCCATCTCAACCACAGCCAGTTGCTACTCCTTTCTGCTGCTTCAGAGAAGTTCTTCACTGTGTGCCGCAACTCTTGGGCACTGAACCCGACGTCTCTGAGAAACAGAGTTGTAGAGTGTGCCACAGATCCTCGACAACTCACATCCACTGGGTAAACTCGGACTCTTCATCCTCGCTGTTCCGCTTCAGCAGCTAGTTGAGTTTCTTCCTCTCATACGCCTCATCCACAACATTTTCCCATGGTACTGTCACCTCTACCAGATGAACAAGTCGTGCTGATCCAGACCACAAGACAATGTCTGGTTGAAGGTTGTGTAATGCTTTGATGAAACTGGTGGCAACTTATTGGTCAGGTTACACTTGTCTTCCAGTGCTAAGGCCAAACATCACAGCACCTGGTCATGGTGCCAAGTAAACCATCCTTGGCTAAGACCCACCTTGCATCCTGTCAAAATGTGCCTTAATGTTGCAGGTGATGAACACAACATGAGGGATCCTTACCCACCCAGAGGTTTAGGTTCTGTAGTGATGGGAGAACATCATATGCTGATCCTGCTCTTTTCCACTGTCCATAGGTCTTGCCAGCTGATCTTGCATTGTTCCACACTCTCCCATCTCATCCATTCTCCCTGCTTGGCCTGGGAAATGGCCTTTACACACCTGATCCCCTCCTCCTGCTTTTGTACCTCATTGACTACCAGCTTCCTCCGTTGAGCTGGGGTTGCCTTGTTCCATGTAGGAGGAGCTGAACTGAGAACTTGGAATTCTTCTTTAAAACAACCCGCCTCTCTTAATATAACGTGCAGTCTGCATTATGAGTGACATTCCCATTAGGCCAATTACAGCTCACCGAGGTAGTAAAAATAGCTAATCAAATATGCACAGTTGCTCACGTACATATGTAAGGTACTGCATGCAGGCAATAAAAATGACCGTTATAAATTACCATCTGAAATTTGAAGAAGGAATCTATGAAAAAGATCTAGGAGTTTATGTTGACTCAGAAATGACTTCATCTATATGTGGGGAGGCTATAAAAAGGCCAACAGAATGATCGGATATATAGTGAAGTGTTGAATTTAAATCAAGGGAGGTAATTTTAAATGGTAACATTGGTAAGACCTCATTTAGAATATTGTGTTCTATGCAGACAGGCTAAAAGATTTGAATCTATTCAGTCTTGAACAAAGACTACGCGGCGATCTGATTCAAGCAATCAGAATTCTAAAAGGTATTGACAGTGTCGACCCAGGGGACTTTTTCGACCTGAAAAAAATACTGGTCACAAGTGGAGGTTCAATTGCCATTATCCCCATATTTCCTTTTTTAACCACATCAAAACCAAGATGGTAGAAAATAGTTCTACATTGTATTGGTGTTTTATTGTCATTATTTGTCCATCCTATGATAAACAGGTTTTGTTTTGTCAGTTCATCTATAAACACAACATAGCGTCTCTACATTTTTGTATTACATGCGGGAAGGATGTTTCTGAGTTTAGCTTCTGTTTAAACTGGTGAAATATATGCTATTAAAATGGAAGAAAATGGTCCCAAAGCATAGTGGGAAAAGCCATTGCCTTCAGCACAGGGAGCTACATCCTTGCAGGCTCCAGTCTAGGCTGCTGGCTGGCAGGGTGCCCGGCAGCAATGCAGTTGTCCAGATTGCAGGTGGGGAGGTTTAATTTCCTGGTCGGGGATCTCTCCTCCTCTCGGTGCACAGCTTACCCCTGTCTGTCAAGCGCTGAATTGCTCTCCTGTGCATCTCGGTGATGACTACTGTTCGGAGGAACAGCTAAGCTGTCGGGCCCAAAAGTCTCCCTCATGCCAGCAGGCCAGTAGCCAGTCAGGACAGTTCATAAATAGTTATTTAGTTAAACTGTATTGTTTTTTTTTTTCTGTGGCTAATAATTAGCTTTTATATATGACTCCCAAGCAGAATAACACAACACCCTACACTTTGGCCTAGACTTAAGTTTAGTGGGCTTGGTGCCCTCTACACATTTAACTGAAGGCCATTTTGGCCTTGCTGTTGCCAGTTGAAACTCATGCTATTGTAAGAACAGCACATCTTTGTGGAACTGGTTTACAAAGCTGCCTCCACTGCACTTCCTGTCCTCTCGGGTCTGTTTTAAATCAGTCACCTCATATCTGCAGGGTTATATTAACACTGCATGGTGAATGTTGTGTCTACTGTGACATTGACTTCTGACATGATATGCTTGACTTGATGTCATGTAATTTCTGTTTCTGGGCTGTAGTGTTTTGTCTTAATATTTTGGTGCACAGCTGTATTCTAGAATTCTCCAGTTTAGTTCCATTTCTGTTGTCCAGTTAAAATGATCAGTTTCCCTGCCGCATTGTTTTACCTCTGGCTGTATCGGTGATACAGAACTGCATGCTTTGAGGTGTGGCTTTACAGCTGGTACACTCTTACGTACACAACTCTTGTAGGATTTCTTCACTCAACTCCATTACTTTCACTGCCATGCTGTTTTTAACCACTGCTCACAGCACTGACACAGAGCTGTGTAACTGTTTTTTATCTCATGGTTTGAACTAGTCCATCAGAGATGTCACTCCCCTTACATTATGCTCCTGAGGATGCTTTTGTTCAACAAAATAACCCACATTTGCTTTTCAGTTGAATAAACTTTAATAGAGTAATGGTGTAATGGCAATGACTGACTTGTTTGAAATATAAAAATGATCACCTTGTACTCTGCAGTTCAATAAACGATAACGTTATACACTGGCGTTTCCTGCCTTTTAGTTTGGTTACGTTTGAAACGTGTTTGGTAATCTGACCCTACTCCCGTGGACATGGGTGTAAGGAACACCCTCTCCTCCCAAGGGGAAGCTGCCCGTCGGTGTCATTGTCCAGCATTACTCTGAGAAACCTTAAGCAGTCTTTTTTTTTAAACTCTGTTCAGGGCTGTGTCAAGTGATTATTTGGGTTCTCGAATATTGAGTCAGTAAATCCAGTATTCAGATAACCCACAGAGCCCCTTTTTAAAGAGAATCTTTATTCTATATATGTGGAACAGTATAAATCTTACCTGAACTTGCTACATGTGTGTGGACTGTAGTTGCTTTGAGCTGGAAGGAAGGCTGAATGAGGACGTGGAGCTTGTTTACTCCTAATGTTAACATTCACTGTTTTTTAGGTGCTTGTCAAACCGCTGGAGGACAAAGGATTTCTTTTTCTGCTTTCATCCTCCCAAATGGTTTATAACGGTAGGTATAATCTGTCATGAATAGAAGAATAATGTTGAAGGTGTGCGGAGAGCTGTCTCTTACAGCAGAATAATCTTGTCCGTTCTCCCTGGTTGTTTCAGAGTTGAAAGGCGAGCATTTGAGGTGTCTCCAGGCGCTGTTTCTGTTCCAGGAACCCCGAGATGTGAAGGCTGGTGAGTAGTGGAGCTGGACTGTTGGAATTGTTATTGCAGCCAAACTTCTCACAGAGTAGAATTACTTTTAATTTATACGTTTCAAAAATTATATATATTATATATATTAATGAAAATTATATATATTTGAGGTTCCCTTGAGAAAGATATGTGCAACATATCGAAACGTTGGGCAGCTGGCTCTTTGAGCTAAAAAAAATTATATTATTACATACACACACACACAGGCAGTCCTCGCACTTATGACACAATTGGTTCCAGAAAGTCGAACCACATTTTCCCGTAGGAACAATGTTATAAATTGGGGTTCCGTTCCTGACTCTTCAGCCAGATAATAAATATAGTTCTACAAAAATGACCAGTTATATTGTACTCATGTAAATATTTAACTCTTTACACTCAGCTTGGTGATTACGCGCGTAGTACTCAGAAACCTACCTGGCTTGTTTTAAAAGTACAGACTCGGGGCTTTCCAATGACGTATTCATTGTATGTATTTGGTACTGCTAGCAGGAGATACGATCGCTGAAGTTAAGTCCCCTGTGACAGAGTTCAAAGCTTAGGTTTCCTTTTGAGTCAATTGCTCTTATCAGATATTGTTAACGGCAAATAAATTAAAAATAAATAAATAGTTACGTGCATTAAAAAAAAAAAAAAAACGCTAGACTAAGTCAGGGCAACCACTACAGGTACTGCAGTTAGGACATTGAGCATGCACACATGACGCATGGCTCTGGGCTCGCCGTGTTGTAAATGCTGTATCGATGTCGTAAAGTCAAAGCAGGGTAATAATGCAAAAGAGTCGTAAGTGTCGTAAATCGAGGATCGCCTGTGTGTGTATATAATTGCAGTAACACATACATGGCTAATTTCGTTGCATACAGTTAATAGATTAATATGAATCAGTGATTTAATAGTTACTTCAATACATAGGAGTCTGACTTAAAGATAACCAAAGCTTAAGATCCCTTTTTTTTAAGTTAATGTTTTAGTTGTTTGTAAACATTTAAAATGTTTACACAACGAGATGGAAAGTAAATGGTAATGTGAAGCATTCACAGTGAAGAGATTTACTAAATGTCTTTTGAGTTAAGCTTAATTTTTAAGAATTCCTGTTGGTGTTTCAGTCAAACTGCTGTGACACAAAATATATTAAGTAAATGTTGGGGGGGGGGGGGTTCATTTGCAGGGCTCTAAATTTAGCAACGCAATGAAGAGTGCAGGAAGTGCAGTGGAGGCAGCTTTTATAAAATGAGTTCTACAAAATATTTAGTCTTGTACAAAAGGCTCTAAATTGACAAAAAGGGCAAGGCCAAAACATGTCAATACATTTCGCACCAAGGCCACTAAACTTAAGTCCGTGCCAAAGTGTAGGATGTTGGGTAATTTTGCTTAGGATTCCTACCATCTTGGTTTCACTGTGGTAAAAAAAAAAAAAAAAGGAAATTAAAACAAGGGGATACCGGCAATTCAACCGTATTCAATGGAGTTACACCAAGTCATTTTTGTTTAAACTTGAAAGAAAACCACTTAAGTATCATAAACATTTCTAAACTGCTGATCAGAAAACGTGATCAAGGTTTGCAAATTTTTTTGCAGATTGTACAAGGCTTTCAACTGTTTACATTTGTGCTCTTTTCTGAGATGGCATTATTACACATGGTAGAAATCCATGTGCTTGAAGGGTAGTGTTTGTTATGTGTTTTTTTTTTTTTTTTTTTTCTGCTGATGCGACTTAATCACACAAACCATGTTTTGTTTGGATCCAGACACTTCCATCCAGGCATCCCTAGTTGCTGTAGTGGAAAGGGCACTGTGGCCAGAATGGCTGTGAGGAGACATACATGTTGAGGGGCATTGGTACCATTTCAGTATAGCAGAAATTGTAAAGGGGTACAAAAAACACACACACTGGCCTATTGGAATGAAATTAACACACATCACAAGGAGGTGAGCTGCAAGGGTATGGCAGCAGCCACCTTGAATTACATTGATAATTATTTGCACATCCTGAATTAAACGCGCTACGAACCAATCGCTCCTTTAAAGTGTAAATGTAGACCTTTGTTAATTTTTTATTGTTTTTTTCTTTAATCAGCAAAAAACATTGCAACAGCAGCACCCCAGTCAACCGAAGGCACGGAGGAGATTATGCCTCATTTGATGACGTTTATTCCAGCTCTCCACTACGGTCTAATGAAGTCCCGCAACAACACTTCCACAGGCCCAAACATTGCAGTGGAGCGCTGTGCGAGGGATTACCTGAGGAATCTGTCTGAAGGAGGGTGGAAACGGATCAGAGAGTTTGTCTTGTACGAGTATGACCAGAAACTGGACGAAAAAAGGGTTTTGTTTGCTGCACCATACGTAAAGACAAATATTGATAAGGCTCTACACTTCTACATATACGAGTCCAACACCTTTAAGCTGTCTGTATCCCGAGCGAGGGAGATGGTGGAAAGCTCTCTCAGGGTCCAAGAGTGCAGCCGGGAGGGCTCCGAGGGCAAGTGCGAAAGCAAGAGGTTTGGCCGGGAGAATGGCTCGGAGCATGCGCCGCTGTCGCAGAACACTGGTCACAATGCGATGGATGACCCAGAGAAGCTCAAGGAGCTGATCCACCTGATTCAGAGCAGGAAGAAGCACATGGGAGAAGGGGCAGAGAGCGAGGAGTTCAAGAGTGTCCGCAGTCTGAAGAGAAAGCTGGAGGGGGACGATGTCGAAACTGCCTACAAGCACTTGAGGACATGGGCCGGGGAGAATGGAGAGGATCTGAAAGGTGAGCTTGTGTTCGTGGCAAATCCTCCAGAAACAAGAGTATTGACTCCATCAGTGACAGTCCAGGTCTTCTTGAGTTCTCTTGTCTTCACGTAGGAGGTAGAACCTGTTAACTGTTACTGACATGAAAGCCTGTCTTACTAATTGAATATATAGATATACTTACCGAAGGAAAGAGATATCGTAGTATGCTATGTACTTCTGAATGCTTAGCAAAGGAGTGCTGTGCTTAACATGCTAGGTTGGGGTTGGTCACAAAATGTTGGTGTGATATTTATTAGCTTTGCACAAGTCGTTTTTTTTTTTTTTTTTTTTAAACGTCAGGTTTTGGAACATGTAGTTGCTCTTACCTGCACATGTTCTTTTCTCCTTGGTAATTTTATAAAGTCCACTGAGACCAAGGTCTCCTTTGCAGTGTTCATGGCTCTTCAATAGCCATGCAAGACAGGCACAATTTTCATGTTTTGTCACAGTGTAACATTACATAATTACTGTGCAGCATTTGTTACAGTACCCAATTCTGTTTTGTGCCATTGCTGGTAATACTGTGGTCTGCTAGTGATTTTGCTATAGTGACCTTTTTTTAACTTCTCATGGGAGCCCACTAGTTGATGCCTTGAAAAACATGTCCACTAAGCTGTACTAACTGGCCTGTGTTCCTCATCCTCAGCTGATATCGAGCAGTCTCCTGATTCCTCCTCTCTCATTACCTGTCTGGGTGGTCAAGACACTGACATGAGGAAGCAAGACCCCTCCAGCACTGTGGCTGCCGACACCCAGAGCCTCATCCAGCTGCTCCTGGACACCCTGACCAGCGCTGGGGGTGCCTCGGCTGCGGCCCTGTTGAACAAGCCACTGGACTCGGGATGCGCTCAGGAGCCCCCCACGATGCACAGCTATGAGGATTCAGAGAAGGAGGGGGCCCTGATGGCTGTAGATCCCTCCAGTACGTGCAATGCAAGCGACCTCCGCCTTGCCTCTGGGGATGAGAGGAGCGACGGAAAGGACAGCTCCGAGGTAGACTCCTTTCTTTGACATTATAATCCGATTTCTGCTTGTATGATGAACTAGGACTGTACAAGATGTAACAGTGTTAAAGCTTCAGATTCTCAAGGACATTTTTTATACTGAGCAGCAATTGCTAAAACATTGCAAAATTTCTAGTTTTTGGTGCAGATCCAAAACTCACTGCTCTATAATAGTAGTGGTAGAAAAGGTGATACAGATTGAGAGCCAGGTCCTATCCTTTACTAGAGTTAAAGATGTGTTTTTGAAATGGCTGTTTATTCCACCCAGGAGCAGATGGCTGGCAGTGTGAGCAGTCTGGAGGGCTTCAGCCCCTGCTCCAGCACGCAGCTCGAGCAGACACACCACAGTGAGCAGGGGGCCAGGCTGCCGGGGGACAGCGACATGGCTTGGAAACTCATCCCAATAACAGGTGAGCAAAATACTTTCACGTCCTGCTGGCATCAGGAGAACACAAAACACAGCAAACCTATATGGCACTTATAAAAGCTTCCCATAGTAAAAGCATAGCAAAGTGTAATAAAGACATAGGCAAAGTATGGTAAAGCACAAAGAGGAATTGTAAAATTGTATGGTGAATGATTAGCAAGTTCATAGTATAACAATGGGAAAACTGCAGTGTTACTGTGCAAGTTAATGTGGTGAACTTATACAAGGGAGCTGTGAGTGTTACATTAAGCCTTCATCACTCTTCATTCAAGATTTGCTGAAGAGATGTGGAAACATTTTATTGTAGTATGAATTATACTAATGGTTGTTCTGAAGCGCAGTAGTCCCTGGAGTAGGTGCCTTGAACAGCAGGAGCTGATCCCTGAAGAGTTCTAGATCTGCAGTGCTGCTGGTTTCAGAGTCTTACAAAGTGAGCGTGTTGTTGTGCTCATGTTGCAGGTATGAAGTCACAGACGTACCGCCTAGCTCAGGAGGCTATTAGTCCTCATGACCCCCGTGTGCTGCACAGCCAGGACTCTTCTCCTGTGAAGTTCACCCAGGTCTCTCCCCCGATGCCAGCAGAGATGCATGAAGATGACAGGGACGCTGTCCATCCAGGCTGGGCCAGCTTCACCGCGGAGTATGCCTCTGCTGAACCCAGAGACGTGGAAAGTACGGTCTTCCAAGAGTTTGGGGGCTTTACCACTAAAGTCCAGGAGCTTCTGAGGCAGGAGAACGTCTTGTACAGCACAAAGTCGGTCGTTTCCATCCCTGAGAAGCTGACATCTGGGTTTTCCAAGTGCATCAGAGTCCGGGAGCCGCACGTCCCTGTGCAGAACTATGTCGACAAGCTGTGTGAGAAGATGAGAAGTTTGGTGGACTCTGAAAAGCTCAGAGCTGCTGCCAGACATTCTCAGTTAAGCAGTTCTCCAGAGCAGTCCCTGCAAACCAGGACCGTGAAGAACATGGCGCAGGTCCAGATGGAGCTGTCGAAGTCTCCCAAAAAAGAATGTCTAAAACAAGAGGAACTAGAGCCTGAACAACAGATCCTGAGTGTAAACCCTGCTGCGCTGAGCGTGCCTTCCCTGGACGCTGCGCTGGAGCCTGAGGCGGCGCCAGTGGCAGGTGACAGAGATGGAATGCTGCCGCTGGGGGAAGCTGGTGCTCACGGCCCTCAGATTTCATCGGCTGTTCAGGCTCCAGCTTCTTTCAGTAACCTCATCAATCAACTCAAGCCAGAAGTCTTCTCTAGTTTGGTCAAAATCATCAAGGATGTGCAAAAGAACACTTTGAAGTTTTATATCCACGCAGAAGAAGAAAGCACTGTGTGCACTGAAATAAAGGTATGCGCCATCTTGCATCCAAACTGTGGCGGGTGTTCTTTTACTGATCTCAGTCCAGACGGGCAGAAGTACTCCTGCAGCTGTGCAGATCATTAAAATAGAACACTTTGTCCTGGCTTCACAGACACTGAGCAGCACTGAATTTGGACCACCTTATCTGGGGTTACATTACCTTGTCCAGGATTAGCAGTAATTGGGGTCTGTGCAACCAGTAAATTTATCTTGTACTTGGCAACGAATCATTTAGTACTTCCAATGTGTAGCTTGAATCATTCTGGGTTTTCCTGTGAGCCCTAATTGTAAGATGCTTGTAAAAGGTGTGTGGGGTCTCTCACACACTCAAAGCTGGCATTGTCCAAAATGCTATGCAGTTGTAGTATTAAACTCTGCTTAAATATATTAATGAAAACAAATCTAGAAAGGAACGTACACTGGTCATGGTGTGGTTAGTGCGAAGACAAATGATGATGCTTGTTTTTTAACCATACAAGCAGTGGTTCAAGGCCACAGGAAAAGTTGTTTGCTATTTCTCTGCTAAAGTTGCCCAGAACTAAATCTAACTTGTTCACTATTGTGTGTGTTTGTTTTGGTCTTTTTTTTTTTTTTTTTCAGGAATACTTGATGCGATTAGGAAATGCAGAGTGTAACCCACAGAATTTTTTGGAAAAGAACAGCTCTTTAGACAAGCTGCTGATCATAATTCAGAATGAAGACATTGCTGCTAACATCCATGAGGTACTCCCAAAATACAAGAGGCTATTAAGGGAGGGTTCAGTGTTGACACAGCCTGCAGTGTGTGTCCTGAAAAGGTTTTTGTTTAGTCTGATACTGTTTTACATGAGAATCAGCTGTGAGCAATTGAGAGAACTGAGAATGTGAAGTAAAACCTATTTTTGTTAGTTTCTGGTTCAACATGACTCCAATAAGTATTCCTAAGTCTCTCTTGTAAACTCGTGATTGTGTGTTGTATCTTGATAAAGCCCATATTCGCTTTTTTAAAATGTGTGTTTCCTACAGATTCCTGCCTTGGTGTCTTTAAAGAAGCTGCCGTCAGTCAGCTTTGCTGGTGTGGACAGCTTGGATGATGTTAAAAACCATACATACAATGAGCTCTTTGTGTCTGGTGGCTTCATTGTATCAGATGAGTCTGTTCTGAACCCTGACGTCATCACTGTTGGTAAGAAAACAGAACCTGCAAACAATACCTTTTTAGATGCCTTTTAAGGCTTCAGTGATTTCTAAGAGAAGTAGGTTGTTAAATGTTTCATGTTCAGACTGCAGTGTGTGGAGAGTTTCCCAACCATTTTTCACAATCTGCAGATTTACATCCTGTGTTTTTAAAACATTGCTATGCCTTTTCATTAGCTTCTTTCATCACTAATCCCAACTGCATTGTGCTATAGTCACTCAGCCCTGAACATACAGCCTCACTTGCAAAGGTATTGCAAAAAATAATAATAATAAACTTTATAGCACCTTTCATTCTAAAAGCAGCTCATTTAAAATGGAGAAAATAAACATGTATGCCAAGAGAATTAAAAAAATAATTAAATTAGCACAAAAGTGGTAAACATTGTAATACAAGCTAAAAGAAAACATTCATTTTAACCATTAGAGGCAGCAGAAATGCATTAAAAATACATTCAATTTTAAAAGACGATTATATTGTAAAAATGTGTCCAAGTCTTGTTTTAAAAATTGCCATTGATGGTGCGTCTCTGACAGATTGTAACTGTAGGAGCATTGTAACAAAAAGCAGCCTCTCCTTTTGTGCTTTACCCTCGGAACACAAAGCAAGGCATTGGTCAGCTGACCTCAATGACACACAGGCTGATATGCTGACATCTGTTATAGTTCAGTGCCTGGCCATTTAAGTGCTTTAAATGTTAATAGAATTTTAATCTATCCTGTAACGAACTGGAAGCCCCTGTGCCCTTTGTTTTTGTTTTAGTTAGAACTGCTGTTGACGTGACAGACTTAAGACCAGAAAACAGCATTGCAGTAGTCCAGTATACATGAAATAAAGGCATGAACTACTTTCTCTGCATCAGACCATGAAAGAAATTACCTAATTTTAGCAAGGTTTCTCGGATGAAAAGACACTTTAATTTTTTTAATATTAGTTTCAAAGCTCAGCTCGGAATCAAATCTAACCCCCAAGTTTATCATCTTGGATTTCAAATTTGAAGTCAGGTTACCCAAATCTATTTGTCAATCTGTATCCGTTTCTGAGAAACTATTAATAAGAGTTCTGTCTTATCTTGGTTAATTGCAGAACATTTAGATATCCAACTTTTAGTATCAGCAAGACACTCAAATAAAACTAGTAGCATAGATATCGCCTGGTTTAACAGAGATGTAGTTGCAGATCATCAGCTTAACAGTGAAAATTCACCCCATGTTTACGAATACTCACCTTAGTGGTAACATACATAAGGAAAATAACCAGAGGACCAAGAATGGAGCCCTGAGGGACACCACATATAATACTAGCCAGTCCTGACACGGACTTCCCCAAGAAAACAAAGTACGTTCTGTCGATTTTTATAGATATGATCTAAACCAGTTCAGAACAGTTCCAGAGAGGCCCCCCCATTCTTTAAGACTATTAATTTAAAATTGCATGATCCACAGTATCGAATGCAAAACTCTGATCTAAAAGTACTAAAATAGATATAGCATTTGAATCTACACACAAGCATTTGCAGCCCTAACCAGAGCAGTCTCTGTGCCATTATTTGAACGAAACCCTGACTGAAACTTGTCCAAAATAGAATTACTGTCAAGGAAACTATTCATTTGTTTAAATACCACCTTTTCAAGAACCTTAGCTAAAAAAGGAAGGTTTGAAATAGTTCAAGTCTGAGTAATTAGACCTATCTAGATTAGATTTTTTCTAAGCAGGGGTTTCAATAGGGCAGTTTTAATAGCAGCTGGAAATGTCCCTTTTGGCTGAGAACTCAATTCTAGTTAGAGCATCATTGCACAAGTCACTGAACATGTCCTGCAGAAAGCTATCTGGCATTGGATCCAAAGAGCAAGCAGCAGATTCCATCAGCATTACTATCAGAATGAGCTGTTATACATTGATCAAAGAAAACAAGTCCATTGCTGATTCAACCAGTCTAGCTGGCATGTTTGAATCAGTTATTCCATGAAATTTGATCCCTAATATTCACTATTTTTGTTTGAAAATCTTCACACTTAGTAACTGAGGCTTCAGTGAGAGTGAGGGTTTAACTAGCCTATTGATTTTGTTGAGTTCTTATTCACCTCCAATAAGATAAGCAAAATAAGTGTATCTTGCTGACCTTAAAGCTTCGTTGTACTTCAATAAAAGTCGTTTCAGATGTCAGATATCAAATATCTTTTCATTTGACAGATGGCATTGTTAATCCAAGGGGCAATACGCTTTGAAAAAACCATTCTAGTTCTAACTGGGACCTCAATCTCAAGAGTAGTTGCTAAATGGCAGTTGTATCTATCAGCTAACTCGGCAATAGATGAGGTATTAGAAATGAGTGGTGATAAACCTACTATTTCAGATTTAACTTTAACAGTTGAGGAGAAGAGCGCATTTCTTAACAGCACACCCTTTCTCGGTAAGGGCAAAAGAGCCTCAAATAAAATGCAAAAACTATCTGAAACAGTAAGATCTGTAATGGACTAAATATATGAACATCTAGCCCTTGAGAGATGACCAAATCTAAATATTGACCATGATTATGAGTAGGACCTGTAACATGCTGAATACAGTCGAGGCCATTCAAAAGCCTTAATTCCATGGCCGTTGTGTCAGATTCATTATCAGTATGCAGATTGAAATCCCCAAGCAGTAAAATCCTGTCAATTAGCAGATAATATAGACAGGAGTTCTATAAATTAAGACAGAAATGATTAATTGGGATTTGGAGGGTGATAGAAAATTACAATAACTGGAAGTTGGCTATTAACTAATAAAAATAGATTCAAATGAAGAGTACTCCTCCTCAGTTTTATTTACAGTTATAATCTTTATGAAATAAATTAGCAAGTCTGTCCGTCCCCCACCGCCCTGTTAAGCGTGCTTTCTGGGAAAACATATAATTCAAGGAAAAAGCCTCAGTCAGGAAGGTATCATCCTTACTGTGCCACGTTTCAGTAAAGAATAAAAACAAAATTATAATCTACAGTGAAATTTTAAGGTGCTTTGTTTGACAGAGACACAGTATTAATGTTGAACCTGGTCAGGAAACTGGAGTACTTTGGGGTCAGATACAGTGGGGGTGGAGGATGAAAATACTATTTTAAAAAGGGAAGTTTTGTCAGCCTTGATTGAATGCATTTCTGGTGTGAAGTGGATGTCTCAAGTGTTTACAGTTAAATTCTTTTGACAAAGTTCTGTTAGGAACTCGGGTGCAACCAGAAGCCACTACAAATCGATCCAGGCAATTTAACACCTAACATCATAAAAACATGTAGGAAAATTTGACAATCTTATTCGAGTCATTTGCAAGTCCTTTTTTTTTGTTTTGTTTTTAAACCATCTGCGAAACATTGCTAAATTATTTATTTCTTATTTCTCATTGTGAGGAGGAGTGGGGGGGGGGTGTGGTATAGGGAGAGACAAGGGATTGAAGGTAGGAGGTGGGCAGTGTGGTGAAATATCATCATTCCTTATGTTTTAGATTTTTCAGTGGCAGGCAGTGACTGGTTAAGATGTGTCAACATTTTATTTGTCTGTCTTTTCAGAAAAACTGCAGTGTTTCCTTAATTTTTTGGAGGAACGGAACACTCAAAGTAACTGGCAGTGGAAAATCCACTGCAAAACACAGAAGAAGCTGAAGGAAATGGGAAGGTGAGTGAACAAGCATTAAAAACAGCCATCTATCATTTTAAGCTCAGATTTATCAATCAGTTGACCTTGTAAAGGTAGAACTATTAAGTGCACTTTAGAACACCTGTATAAAATGGCTGGTTTCACAGGCCTTGATTAGTGCTAATCTTGGATTACCTTACCTAAAGTAAAACTAGATAGTCTAACCGGGGTCTTTGAACCAGCGGTCTATGGTTAAGTGGTGGGTGACCTTGATATCCAAACGGAGATGCTTGTGTGGTTAACATGGATTAACGAAAGGAACTGCATGCATTCTCTCACTTTCTCAGGATGAACTCCAAAGTGCTGAGCCTCCTGACCCTGCTAAACTCCTACCAGAAGAAGCATCTGGTAGAGTTCCTGTCCTATCATGAGTGCGACTCACAAAGCCGCCAGGCTCCGGAGCTGGACTGCCTCATCAAGCTGCAGGCCCAGAACATCCAGCGCAGACACGTGGTCTTCCTCACAGGTACCTTCAGCAAGCAGCTTCTAATAGAATGCCACACAGTTACCTTCAGCAAGCAGCTCCTAATAGAATGTCACACAGGTACCTTCAGCAACACACTCCTAATAGAGTATCACACTATTTGCAATGGCCAATCACCATATGAATCAATAAAAATGTATTTACTTGTCATGATCGCACGTGCATCAACATATGAAATTAACAGAATAAGTATGAGAAAAGCAATAGGCAGGTGTACGTTAATAAACTAACTGACAACGTAAATGAACACAGCAGCCGTACATAAGGTAAAAGTAGCAGTGGCTTGAACAGTAATTATGAATGAGATATTAATTTGAAGACACGTTTCAATGCATTTTTTAAAAGATTGAATAAACCATTTAAGTAAGTTTTATAATGAGTTATCCGTTTTGAATCGTTTAGCAACAAATCACAGTTGGTACCAAAAAAGTGTTATGTTAAGCAAAGTTCCTGTTCCGTTAGGCTGAGCATTTACAATGAAGAAGATTCCATTTCCCCACAGGGGTGTTTCCAACCGACGTATTTTCTTCGGAGGTGTTCACATATGCCGAGGCTACTGTACTAAAGAAACGTGCTACCCATTCAGACATGCATTTTGACCCTGACGCTAGGGCTCTATTTCATTCTTGCAGCCACTTCGAATACCTCATATAGCAAACTGTGTGCAATCCCTTTATTCTGAAATAGCTAAAACATGAGTTACCTGTCACAGTTTTTGTTATTTGGACATTTTTAAAAGCTGCTATTGGAATAGAGATGTTGGAATTAAAATGGTAAAGAAATGCATTTTTTTTGTACTACTTTATTAAAGCATTGCTGATTTATTTTCCAATTATTATATTTAGCTATAAAGACTGAATTGGAACTTGAAATGCTTAAAGAACTGATCATGGTCTTTAATCTGTCAAAGCCTGCTTAACATCGTATGAATTATTATTGTTGTGTTCTGTTTCCAGAGAAACGTTTTGAGATGTTTCCCAAGCACTGTAACAATGGGGTTGTAGTCGCCACTATAGAGGATTTCATGCAGAATTTTCAGAGCCTTATTGGCTTCAACAGCTCCAGCACAGAAGACAAGTGTGTACCAGGGACAAGCACTCAAGAAGTGCAGCCAGGTGAGCCCTGCATGGGAATACTCCTTATTGAGAAAGAGTTCAAATACTAGGGAGACATTTGGAGTTTGCTTTGTCGTTCTTCAAAGGGCCATGGCATGATTAGCACCCGGTTCGCTGACCAATTGGTATCCATTGCAGTAGACCTGAATGTGCTTATTACCATAAAATAAAAAAGGGAACATTTAGTTTAAGTGAAGTAAACTAGTGTCCAGGTGAGTTTGGAATACTAGCAGTGCTGTAGACCCCAGGTTCTAGAGTTAATGCTGTTAATATTACACACAGTTCAATGCCAACTGTCCCTTTTGTCTCAGAAACTGATTGGCAGTTGGGGGGGTGAAAGAAAGCCTGTGTGGGCGTTCTTGCTGGTTGCACTGTTTTAAAACAAGTGTCTTTTGTTTGCTTGTTGGAAAAATGTAAAATGTACCTCCTCGTGTTTTAGTAGTGGTGGTGGTCTTCTTTAACCGTTTGGAGTCCGTTTTTATTCAGCATGTGTCAGGTCCAATTTATTTTCAAAGTTTAAAATCCCCCCCCCTCCCCTGAGCAAAACAGGTTTAAAGGGCATTGCAATGCAAAATGACATCAGTACTGCATCTCCAGCCAAGCCCCACCCTGTGTTCGCTGTATTTCATATACCTCTTTATAGACGTGCATACTCAATCCTTTCCTGATCACTCCTTTTATTACTAACATCTCCAAAAGCTAGAGACCTGTGCTTTACGTCTTTTCGATGATGTCGGACAGGGTCCGACTTTGGACTGGAAAGGGAAAATTGTAATATCGGACCAGGTCCAACATTGGACCGCAAAGGGTTAAATATTTATACTAATTTAGGGAAGGTGCATTATTTCATTACATCTTACTTAGCATTAGTACTGACATGTAGAATACACCCCCACACACGGTGGGATTGGGTGCTGTAGCACATGCGTGTGTGTGCTGGGAGGTAGTTCACTTAACCCTTTAAGGATTGTATAAACACAATCGCATTGGAATGTCCTGGGCCTGTGATGGTGTTAACATGATAAACTGACTTAATTTACCAGTGCATCCACTCCATGATCTGCTAAATGCAGGGGGCAAAAAAGGGGCTGGTTTCTTCATTGTATGTCTATCTTTTAACAGCTTCATACAAACTCGTAGCAGCTAGTACAATTTGGAATAGAGACCTAGCTTCCTTAGATATCAAGGTTAACTGGGACGCTCTCTGGAATAATTTAATTGAGGCTTAGTTCTAAGAACCCTAACCATCAGATGATCACTTTCATTTTTCTTCATAGAACATACTTAACCCCTTGTAGATGCTTTCACATGAAGCTTGCCCCTACCCCTGACTGCCTGCTTTTCCCCAGGGAGCCCTTGGCACCTTTCTGTGTATTGTCTGGGAATGCCCTGTTACAGCTTCTTTTTTGGGAGTGGGTATCCTCTACTTTCTCCACCTAAATTTTGATAAAGTAATCCGTTGCTCGCCTCTGGTTCTGTTGCTAAACGATAACACATCTGGTTGGCTGGCCTTACTACAGCGAAAAAGATGGTTGCTTTGCGTTGGCAACCGCTGCACTTCCTTCCCTGGCGCCAATGGATCCTAACGTTCCTTGATATTATTTACTTGGAGCTCTCCACCGCTCAAATCCATGGTGCCAGGGAACAGATGATCCAAGCCTGGAAAAGGTATGGCTGGCATCATCAAGCTGTTAAATCCGGTCTAATTTTAGATATCCGGGGTCTGTGGGGGGGGTGTAGGGGAGATAGATATCGATCGAGGGGGGGGGGATTTAAAAAAAGGGATTTGTTCATGTAATATTCTGTATTGTTTTGTGATTGCCTCAATAAAAACCATTTGATCACACTTGATTTCTTAACTTACTGGGCCACCATACTTTGCAGTACAGGGTTTTGAATTTTTAAAGGGCAGAGACATTTTGCAGCAGCACACAGAAACAAAATAACAGAAGAATTTGTTTACAAAAAATTAGTGACAATCTGTTGGATGCCAGGGCACGTTGAAAACTTTATGCTGGGTGGGGATGGGGGGGGTATAATCTTCGGCACCTAACCAAACTGTTCACATCACGTTGTGGGTCTGAACTTCTGCAGCCCTGCGGAGTTGGAATTGCATGAAGCCAATGAGTTTACAGGTTGTGTTTACACTATTTACATAATGTCTGAACAGGCAAGACACATGCATTTGACTGGTGTCTATAAAGTAGTTGCAATGCTTAGCAAGTTTGTCTTTATTGCATGTTTTTATTAAAATACATTCAATTCTCAGATATCAAAACAAGTGTTACAGTCTTGATGTACAAGCACTTTTAAAAAAAAAAAAAAAAAACTATTTCACTTCTGCGTGTAAATGGCTCAAGTGGAAATTTATTATGTGGATTAACCAAAGGGACTTAAATTGTATGGCTGCTTTTTTCCAACTGTAATGTAGTATTAGAACAGCATCAGTTATTAAATATTGAAAGAAAAACTCCTAGTAAGATGATGAAATCGAAACAATTCAAGGAACACCTTTTACACTTGTTCTAATTTAATGTCCAGAATACTTGTTGCTGCAATGCAACAAAATATAAATCAATCTGCCTGTGTTCTTTTCTTTGTAGCAGATGCAGGGATGTTAGCAGTGGGAGAGCTGAAGGAGGAGGAGGATATGTCGATAGACTCTGAAGAAGAAACTTCAAAAATCGAGCTCGGCGGTGGAACCATTAAAGCAGAAAGCCTGGATCCAGAAGTGTCTATCTCAGCCATGCCTGCTGAGAGCCAAGCTGCTCCCTTGCTGCACAGGGCTTCAGGACTGGACCTGGAGGCACTCCGATCCGCCATCTCCGTCTTTACATCTTCCACTGCCAAGGACCCCAAGCCACTGTCGCCAGTCGCTTCTCCCACCACAATGGCGTACAGCATGTTCAATGTGAACACTTACCAGAGTTTTCTCGGCACGGGATCTGAGACCCTCCTCACTGCCTCCAACACTCCAGGTGACCAGCAGAGAGCTGAACCAGCCCTGGGCAGTACTGGTAGCCAAGCCAGCGCTGCCCCTGCACCCAGGAACCCCACCAGCCTGCCTACTCACTCTTCTAACCAAGCCAGCAGTAAACCTGCTTTCAGCACCCCTAACATTCAGGTCACATGTAATCCTGCTCCTAATAGAGGGGGTGGTAGTAGTCCAGCATCTGTGACTAATCAGGGCAGTGGTAGTCACAAAGCCCCTGACTGCCCCAGTAATCTAGGCAGGAGCAGGATTCCTGTTAACAGAGGTAGCTGCAGCAGTGCTACATCAGGGAGTACTACTCAGGTTAGTGAGCGTTCAGCTGGCAGGGGGACTGGAACTGCAAGTCAGGGTAGTGGGAATTCATCTGGCAGGGGTGCCAGCACTCAGACAGCAACGACTCCCAGTCGCGGCAGAGGGACAGGCAGTGCTACATCCAGGACTGGTACCAGCCGGGGGAGGGGTACCTCTTCTAACAGAGGCTCAGGGGCCTCTGCAGGCTCAGGGGCTCCTAACCAGGGCCACGGCCGGGGAAACTTTCACCACAGAGGAGGCGGAAACTCTGCCAGCCGCAGGCGAGGGAACCGCAGGGGGGGTGGAGGGCATTCTTTATACCGCGGACGGGGGCATTATGATGGGTACCAAGGGAATGGTGCCCCTCACAGGCACGGCGGAGGCTGTTACTGGGGGAACGAAAGGGAGAACTTCTACAGCGATGATTTCGGCACCATGTTCAAACCTTACTGACCATTAAAATGTACCTAGTAAATCTTCAAAGTCGTACATGAAGCGCTTTAAATAAACCAACATTTCTTTAAACCTATGTATACTGTATGTGTATATACATATATGTAAATTCTTGGCACTGGGTAGTTCGGTTTCTCTACACTGTGGGAACTATGTTGGTTGCTATGTATAGAAACGCTAGACAGAAGCCACTATATTTGTATTGGTCAAGAACTTTGTTACCCAAATTCATTTGTGAATTTTTTTTTTTTTTTTTCCTGATGTTGAAAATGTATAGGGAAGGGAAATTTACTACAGCTGACATATATAATCCTCTTTCCAGGTGGCATTGTTTGCTGCTGATTTTTAAGTAATAAAAAATAAATCTTTTTATTAGGTCGTTGAAAATGGCAGACTTTTCTGTGACATCCATTTGTATCAAAATGCAGGACATTTTATTTTACAAAAATACAACACAAATGCAGTGAGATTTGTTTTTTATTTTAATGGTTCGAGTCCCTGTGCACGATAAAAACTGTGAATCCATGTGACAATTAATGTGGTATCGTCTCATTCAGAAAAATCGACATCCTCAGCTGAAGGAACTCGACTGTGCAGTACAATGAAAGCTAAGTGAACTGGTCACCAGTGACAGGACATTGAGGGCTGCTCCATTCAAGGGACCCTCGTTCATTTGTATTGAAGACAAAATCCCTTCACGGTTTTGCCGGCTGGTAACTGCAGGTTCTGATTTCATTCAGATGACCCTACAGTCCATGAAGCATACATCACTTGCTGGGCCAGTATGTATCCAAGGGTATGCAGGGTATTCCTATGTCCTTTGGACTGTGTTCTGGCCCATTGCCGGTTTCATTGAATCATTACATTTGGCTGGCTCTGGAGAATCTCGTGAGTTGCGTTCACACATTTTATATCAACGCTGTGTCACCAGGAAGGCTTCTGAAACTCCTTTCAGTGACTAGAATGTCCACGGCTGCATTGCCCGTTGTCTGTATTGGTGTATACATTTTTTAAAGGAAGAGGTTTTTTTTTTTTTTAATGAAAGATTTGAAAATATTTATCTAAACATGTAGTGTGTTGGAACATTAATCCCTTGGCTTTTTTTTTTTCTTAATTGATGGACATGCCTGAAATGCCTAAAATATACTGGTCAACAAACTAATGCTATTAAGAAGAATCTACCTTAGTTGTGTTTGGGTTTTTTTTTTTTTTTTTTTTTTGGTGATTTACAGGTTTTTATTGAATATGTTAAATAAAGCATACATGTTTTACAGCAATATCAAGTTATTTTAATGCAGCTTATTTTTTTTTATTTAGCACTCGTGAAAGTGTAGGCACAGTGGCACCGGCTGCATGCAGGTTGCCATGCAGTGGCAGTCTTGCCCGTTACCGTGATTTAGACTACAGCTCCTAAGTGTTATTCTTTTAAAAGTTTTAATGTATTGTTTGAACGCAGTCAATGGGTCTCTTTGTGGTACTGCCAGCTATACTTTTATATTCTAATCGCTATGGCACGGTGTCACAAAGATGGCTGCAGGCAGTGACGTCAGACCAGATCCTGGAAATGAACAATAGAGAGGTGGGGTTTGGTGCAGCTGAGCGATTGTTCTCGCTCAATATTTAATAAACACAGAAAATAAAAGGTTGAAGGACAAACAAGACACAGGACGCGGCACTCGTAGCCAAAACAAACAAACAAAACGGACTACACAGACAAAACGTGGTGAGTTTATATTTGAACTATTAACTGTTATTATTACCTCCGTCTTCAATCCTGTTCTCCATTCACTGAACACACAACCCCCAATGAGTGAAAACATGCTGCTTTTATGCAGCTGTACCGAGACTCGACTGCTAATCAATCATTGAATTGGAGTCTCGGTACAACTGCACGTGAACTAATAAAGTGCAATTCCCCGTGCTCGCATATTATTACATTTTACCTGCACATGAAGTGCTGTGCAATCCTTGTGCCTAAATAGAAATATACATTTTAAACAACTCGTGTTCCACAGACCCATTTATATCCCGTGTACCAATGGCTATACCCCAACAGTAACACACAACACGTAACATACAACACAAAATACAGGCAGGGGCAGGGGAACATTGCCACACACGGTCATAATTTTGATTTAATCCAACCCCTGATTTTATTGCTCTCATCTATTAATTTTACTGATTTTGAAGAATACAGTCAAACCTGTGTGTTGATTTGAATCGGAATACATAACTATTGCAGGCTGACCACATTGTTTTTGAGTAGTAGCTGTGTTTTTATAGTTTATATAGATGCATATTGTGCCTGTTCTAAACCCTTTGCCCTTGTTTGTATCGGGACCATTGCGTGTATTGTTGCAGGTATTGTGCTGACTGTCTAGCGTGTTCCTACTCTTACCAGCCATTCCAAACAAGCACTGCAGTGCAGTCCCATTGATTTCAGCCAAACCTATGTTTTGATGGTCCAGCAGATACTACTTTTTTGCTTCAAATAAGTGGTTTAGTGTGTTCGATATCAACCTTGTTTTTTATTCTACATTTATTTCACACTATGATAAGATGCAGTAACTTGACAAACTTAAACAAGGTATTTTGTGCTTTCTTTCTACGACTACACGTGTTTGTCAGACTTTTTCTAATACCTCGAGTCAAGGAAGCACTGGGGCACTAATACACTGGTATTTAACTGGAAACTAGAAATGTAAAACATTCTCTGCCAGCTGAAGAGAATAGATTGCTAATTTTAGAAACGTGGTTGGTTTCTAAATGCTTATGGGAAAATGGAGATACCTGGAACAGACGGTATTGACAATGGGTCTTTAGTGCACATTTCAATGGCTGGATGTGCTATGACACATGGCGTTTTATTATTATTATTGAACCCAGTTTCTCCGATGGTAATGGGTTCCACAGTCCTCACCCTTGTAATGATCTCCCTGCCCACTGAAAACTGATTCATTTCATTATTCAATACACATAACTGAAGGAGTGAATCAACAAGGTTCAGTAGAGCTCCCTGTTCAATCAGTAGGGTTCAGCACAGCGAGCTGTTCAGTCGAAGTTCACAGGCCTTTTCACAAACACATTTTCGGATAAAACAAAACATGAATTCTTTCTTCATTGTCTTGGATTTTAACAAAATTGATAATAAATGTCAAATTCTTGCAGTTGCGAAGTTTCAAAAGATCACATTTGATAGGATTTTGAGAAATGAGATTTATCAGAATTGTTCTCTGATTCACGTTGCATTGTCCAACACTAAGCCCCTGATAGATCCTAATTTATATAGCAATTCTGCTTAAAACCTACAACCGTGACTTTTTCTTAACGGCAGGTCTAATCCAAGCTGCAATTTTAAACATTGCTAATAAAACAAGCCCTAGGAAACATGTTGTAAACATTGCTAATAAAACAAGCCCTAGGAAACACGTTTTAATAGCAATGTTTAAAATAAGCCCTAGGAAACACGTTTTAAACATTGCTAATAAAACAAGATCAAGGAAAGACGTTTTAAACACTGCTAATAAATCAAACCCTAGGAAACGCATTGTAAACACTGCTAATAAAACAAGCCCTAGGAAACATGTTTTAATAGCAATGTTTAAAATAAGCCCTAGGAAACACATTGGAAACACTGCTAATAAAACAAGCCCTAGGAAACATGTTTTATTAGCAATGTTTAAAATAAGCCCTAGGAAACACATTGGAAACACTGCTAATAAAACAACCCTTACAAACACTGCTAATTAAACAACCCCTGGGAAACATGTTTTGTTAACATCCAAGAGGGTCCTGTTTTGACACTAAGACAAATACGAGCTCTATAAAGTACAATATGTGAAAGGTGTTTAAAATTGTTTAATCCTTTACTGCATAGAGCACTAACAACGACTTGATCACCTGTTGTCTCTGTATCACATTGAAGACTGCATCAATTTTAATTATGGGGTGAGACCAATGACCCTTCAATGTCCATCCATTTCCATGGCAACAGATCCTAATTCCTGGTTTGGGAGAAAAAGCAACAGAAAGCCATTTGAAATTAAACTGGAGAGGGCAGGGCACCATGTTCTTTTCTATTTCAACTGTGCTAATAACAAAAGTAACTTGTATCGCGGAGTCCCAATTCTACAGTGACACATTTTAAAATAACAGAAGCACTGTACATGAGAGAAACAGCATATTTTAAAAACACTGATTTTTATTATTACTGTTCATGTGCATGACCATCATTCTCCTGATCTGAAAATTACATTACTGGATTTCTGCACACTTCATTTCTGTATGTTACACAACAAAAACAAATTATATTAGACTCAAAATCTTTGTGCAAGTTTAATAATACTAACATCTCAAAGGTTAGGCAAAATATATGCTTTTAATAAATAGTGTTATGGCATCTCTAATTTACAGTACAACTAGTTTACAATATGATCTTCACATGAAAACACAATGACATACATCTACATTCAACTCAAGTAGAATTTCATATTTTCAACAGATTGAGGTTTCAGTACTTCAGTTAAGTGACATACACTGTTGGGCGCGCCTGTAAAATGTGCAAAGAGCGAGAGTAGTTATTTCGCAGTCGCTGTACAGGATAAGTGCTGATGAAACATTAGTGAAGAGGCTCCCATGCAGTTCAAAGGACGTGACACGTCGTCCGTCATATTGGTTGAAAAGGAGGAGACAGGCTTCCATCCTGGTTCATCAGAAGGGGGCTTAACCCCACCTCCAACTCCCTCTGCTTTTGAAGCAGTCCCTGGAATGATCAAACATGTGCATTATTAAATACAGGACAAGGCATTATGTAGTCTTTATTATGAAACATTCAAGAAAAATGGTCCTTGAGATAAGCAGTTCTACATACTGAAAAGTGTGACTGGTGTACAGTATGTACTAGGGTTGCTATGATATAAAAATAATTGATTTCTCGTAATCTACAGTATTTTAATATGCTTATGCATAGTACCACAAACTCAATATTGTGCTAAATAACAATTATGGCATCCAGAGCCCAGGCACCGCCATTGCATCCCCAGTGGGGGGTTATACATGGATTTCAGCTGCTTGGGTTATACTGTACTACATGGAAAGGACCCGCCCCCACTCTGTGCCATGGAACTGCACCACCCCCTCAAAAGTACAGTTGTGTTTCCACCTTTAAATCTGTATTTGAAAGTAGATTTTTTGAAAACCCACTTATTTTGGTGTTAGTTAATTAGAAGCCCAAAGGTTTGTTGGCAAATATACAGAAACTAGACTTCAGTGACCAGTCCAGCCCTCATGATGCATGTCTATAGTAAAGAATTATTGAGCAGGTAGAGCCAAAGGACTTAAAAAGAAACTTAAATTTCAATTATTTCTACTCGTGCGCGTTGAGCTCCAAGATGACTTTGTTTGACTCACCTGGCGTAGCGCGGACAATCCTTTAAGAATGGCTTGCTGTCTGTCTTTGTTCTTTACCAGCTCAGGGTTCAGTAAAGGGTCCCTCATCTGACCAGAACTGTGAATTGGTCTTGCATGGTCAGAAACTGAAACGGGATGAGATAAGAAGGTAAACGTAGAAAAAAAAAAAACAAACTAAAATGATCCTGATCCACAGTACTGTTTCATTTGGGAAAATAGAGCTAGGAAAATCGATCCCTGTAAAAGATCTCATTTTATTGGGCAGTGAGAATGTGACACGCAATGACTGATCTTGCATTTGCAGCTAACGTAGTTTCCCAAAGGGCAGAGTGACCCAAATTCAAGCCCAGTCACCCAGAGCTGAAAGTCATGTTGAGGTCTCTGCTATAGGCCCTCTCTGGCTCACCGTTGTGCCGTCTGTACTGGGGGTCGTGTGTGGACGGTGTGGACACTGGGGCGTCCGGATCGAGTCTGTAAACCTCGTCTGTGCGCACGTAGGGGATGAAGTGTGCGGAGGGCGGCCTCTCCGAGCTGGATGCATCCTGCTGCAGCTCCTTGGGGGTTCCGAAGGGCTGGGTCTGAGCGGGGGGTTTACTGGGGTTGTGCTGCAGGGGGTGCAGTCGGTGTTTCAGCGCTGGGACCGGGGGAGACGGAGACCTGAGTGTACAAACCAGGAAGATGGCAGGCCCAGCTCGACACAGGTTCTTACATGTTTAAATACAGCCACTGGCCCCTCCCAAGAAACTGTACTGGCTGTTATATTGTACAAGACATCAATATATCAGTCTTTAATGGTCAAACTTCCATGTATTAGGATAGACCCATCAGTTCAACAAACTAGCCATTTACACAGAATGGCCCCAGTTTAGATCATTAAAACTCTTCCCTTTGAAAGTGTATTTATGTCCAATTAAAATATAGTTATATATAATATATATAGATGTATACATATACACACACATACATACATACACTATATATATATATATATATATATATATATATATATATATATATATATATATACACATACACATACATACATACATACACATACATTATATATATATATATTATATATATAATATATATATATTATATATTATAGTAAACCCATACAGTGGCTCTCAAAAGTATTCACCCTCCCTTGGACTTTTCCACATTTCATTGTGTTACAACATGGAATCAAAATGGATTGAATCAGGAGTTTTTGCCACTGATCAACATGTTGATCAAAAAATTAATTACAAATATAAAACAGAAAATAATTGATTGCATAAGTATTCACCCCCTTTGCTATGACACACCTAAATAAGCTCTGGTACAACCAGTTGTCTTTAGAAGTCACAATTAGTTGAATGGAGTCCACCTGTGTGCAATTAAGGTGTTTCACATGATTTCAGGTTAAATACACCTGTCTCTGGGAGGTCCCACAGTTGGTTAGTACATTTCCTAACAAAAACTACATCATGAAGACGAAGGAACATTCAAAGCAAATCCGGAATAAGTTTCTTCAAAAGCACCAATCAGGGATAAGATATAAGAACATTTCCAAGGCACTGAATATCCCCCGGGCACAGTAAAGTCCATTATTAAGAAATGGAGAGAATACGGCACAACTGTGAATCTGTCTAGAACAGGCCATCCTCAAAAACTGAGTATCCGGGTGAGAAAGGCACTAGTCAGAGAGGCCACCAAGAGGCCTATGGCAACTCTAAAGGAGTTACAGTCTTCCGCGGCTGAGCTGGGAGACACTGTGCATACGGCAACAATAGCCCGGGTGCTTCACAAAACTGGCCTTTATGGGAGAGTGGCAAAAAGAAAGCCATTGTTGAAAAAAACTCACATCAAATCTTGGCTAGAGTTTGCCGGAAGGCATGTGAGAGGCTCTGAGAACAAGTGGAAGAAGATTTTATGGTCTGAGGAGACCAAAATAGAACTTTTTGGCCTCAATGCTAAGCGCTATGTTTGGCGCAAGCCTAAAACCGCACATCACCCTGAGAACACCATCCCTACCGTGAAGCATGGTGGTGGCAAAATCATGCTATGGGGATGCTTCTCTGCGTCAGGGCCTGGAAAGCTCGTGAAGATACAGGGCAAAATGGATGCAAAAAAGTATAGAGAAATCCTGGAGGAAAAGCTGCTAAAGTCTGCAAGAGACCTAGGACTTGGAAGAAGATTCATCTTCCAGCAGGACAATGACCCCAAACATACAGCCAAAGCCACACTGGAGTGGTTTAAAAACAAAAAGGTCAAAATGTCCTGGTGTGGCCCAGTCAACGCCCGGACCTCAATCCAATTGAGAATATGTGGAAAGAGTTGAAAATTGCTGTTCACCAAAGGTCCCCATCCAACTTGACGGAGTTTGAGCAATTTTGCAAAGAAGAATGGGCAAAAATTGCAGTGGCCAGATGTGCAAAGCTGGTAGAGACTTATCCAAAAAGACTCATGGCTTTAATTGCTGCCAAAGGTGCCTCTACCAAATATTGACTCAAGGGAGTGAATACTTATGCAATCAATTATTTTCTGTTTTATATTTGTAATTAATTTAGAACACTTTGTAGATTTTATTTTTCACTTTGACATTATGGACTTTTTTTGTGTTGATCAGTGGCAAAAACTCCCAATTCATTTTGATTCCATGTTGTAACACAATAAAATGTGGAAAAGTCCAAGGGGGTGAATACTTTTGAGAGCCACTGTATCTGCCTCTAGTGCAGAGTCCTAGAATACAGAAAATCACCTGGGTTTTCAAAACTTTTAATCTGGATCAAAGTGATCTGGATTTTGTAATCTAGATTTTGTGACTGAGATTACTTTTATCTGGATCATTTTTTTCAGAAATGTCACTGCTGGATTACATTACATTTTTTTTTTTGGAGGCCTTATTTATGATATACCTCATTCAACAAAATAAATAAGATTGTGGTAACAATGATTAACACACAACTTTATTTATTTTATATGTCATTATTTATTTATTTGTTTTTAACAAAATCTAAATCAATTTTAATGTTAGTGCACATAACGCCTGCAAATTATGGTTATTTTATTTATGCCTACTTAGCAGAAATTAAATAACTAAATAAAAATAAAACTTGAAAAAAGGATATGTATTTTTAGACATCTTCCTCTTCAGCTGGGAGTCCAGCATCTCTCAGACGAGCTTTAAGGAGGAGTAAGTGAAGGCATATGCGGACGCTGTTTTCTGTTAAAGTTATACCACTAAATACATTTTTTCCTTTTTGCTTGCATGGATATAAAACTTAAACAAATATGTAAATATTATATTCCAACACTCTATTTGGGCATATAATGTGTTTGCTATGACAATTAAAACAAAATATCGCTGTTCTATGATCATTTAAAAGCTAAGTCTACCTCCAAAGTAGGAGCACAATGATGCTGGTATTTTGGATCAAAGTAATCCTGATCTCCTATTTTTAAATTCTGAAAAAAACAATTGCAACATTCAATCGTGATTAAAATTGCGATGGGATTACCAAAACGAAATCCGGATCACAGTAATCCTGATCGCATTTTGATGTTTTGAAAAACCCAATTCAAAGGTCAAAAGGTAGAAATCCGATGACCAAAGTTTTGAAAAACCGGCCCCTGGGTATTGAGATGGGCTCTCCTGGGTACGAGCAGGTCTAAGTGCATTACGCAAACTGCATTCTTCTCCAGGGACAGTAAACCCTAGCATCCACTTCAGCAGCCCCTATATAGGAAACCTAAAGCAAGTGTGTTTGGTTCAGCCTGTCCATTCACACAGCATGCACGCCAACTCAAACGAATATGAAGGGTTTGGATTACCTGTGTTCTTTCTGTGCAGGATTTCTTTGGGTATGCTGTTTCTGCATAAGGGAGAAACACAGTGCAATTAGACTTACAGAATGCTCCGTGCTAAATCTAAAGTGTTAAACCTCCAACAGGGAAGGCTGTTTCAATAACAGTACTAAAATCAAATCATTAAGAAATTCGCCTCCTGATTCAGTCCTGTTCTCAGTCCATGAAGAACTCGTTGAATGTGCATTTTGAGTTCAGATGTATTTTGAAAGCAGCACATTTCTGAAGTGTTCCCCTGCCAGGAGTAATAGACTTGACATGTATAAAATAGATGGCAACCAATTAGACTACAGTCCCCTCAGGACTGTCACTTCTAGCCTTTAAAATCTGCAAGAGTGGTGATTTGGTGCAACGTTGCTGTTCTGCATGCTGAGGATTAGGATACACTAACCTGTATGGAGGTAGCATCACCTGCAATTTGTATTTCAAAGTGTGATTCTAGAATGTATAACTAACATGATATGTTTCTAACCCTTTTACTGTCAACTAATGTAACAGAAAGCTTGGACCAATACAGCACAGTATTCAACTTCTTCATATACTGTGGCACAGGGCTTCCATGAGGCACTAAACTGGGTGTTTTCCCCTGACACCCACTGACTGTAACACATTCACAAAGAACAATGCTAAAACAGAGCTCCCTGTTTCAGAAGCAATGCACAACAAACTCCAACTGTTCAAGTAACGACAAAGCAAACAAACACCAAGCTGAATGAATTCAGCAGCTGATCTCTGCAGAGTTCAGTTTCATCCTTTAGCACAGTAGTGAGCCACACAGAATTGTGAACATGTTTGAATCTGATAACCTTGTTGTAATTGATCACAAGCCTGTGCTGGTCCACGGTACTGCAGGCTCAATGACAGTGAGCCACTGGTTCTGAGAGACAGTTATTATCAGTACCAGCGTCAAGATTGCATTGCCGTCTGAACTGACAAAAGGATATAAAGCAAATTGCAACCAAACATTTCCACAGTTTGAAATGTTCATTCTACATATTGTACACTTCCAATCAAGCTCATAACCAAAAAAGGGTTCAGGCAGCAGTTTCTAAATGATCCCAATTGCATCAGCAGTCAATCAGTAAATGGGAGTAAAGCTAAACAACCTTATCCTGTCCAGTCTATCTGTCAACACATGTTTAAGTTTCAGCAATAAAATATCAAGCAATTAGTGTGCATGTCCATTGAGACTTGATTACGCTTTTGTGTGGGACTGACCCTACTGAGAACTGTTAATTTCACTTGGATTGCAGTAATGTTGCGATTTTGCACTTAAAAGCACTTGAAGCATTAAACAGCATCCTGACAAGGTCTGTACAGAGCAGTTCTATCCTGGCAGATCTCCTTCATGCTTACTTCCTCACTTTCATTCTGCAGAGATGCTGTGTTCCTTAGTTTATGGTTCTGTGACAGGGCTAGAAGCCCTGCACATGAAAAGGGGGCGGGGCAAAACCCTGCTGTAAAACGCCCCCCTGTTTGTTTTGTGTCATGATTTAAAAATGTATTTATTTATTTTATAGAATGGGATACTCCTCCGTCCCTGTGTTTAGTGTGTGTTATTTTGTATCTGTTTTATTATAATTTATGTATTTAAATACGACGACATAGCTGTCCTTTGTTATTGTTTTACAGCGTCGATGGGAAGCCTCATCCACATTAAAAACCTTGTGCAGAAGGTGGCCATCTCCCTATGAATGAATTGTTTCATTTGTTGCTATTGGGAGATGGTGACCTGTATATAAGCCTGCAGCTCTCTGCACTCTGGGTGGGTGTTTGGAGGAGTGAACGAGAGGAGAAAGAACAGAGATTAAAATAACCCTAGGATCAGTGAAAGCAATCTGCCCAGCCTGACCTGTGCATTTAGGGTTAGAGGTTTGTTTTATTTAAAACCTTTATTTTGCTCTGTGAGCAAGTGTTTTTGTTTGAATATTTTATATTTTTGTTATTTAAAAATAAAACGGCACCACAGCGCCTTTACAACTGCAGTATCCTGTCTGTATGTCTCTGGCCTGACGTCGCCACTCGGCTACCCTGTCACATTATCAAAGCTCATGAGATGACTGTTTCTGTTTGGCCAGCTGGCAGTTTGCTTGGGCTAGTTTGGGTCACACAGATTAAATTTCCAAATGTATCTACTGAATAGAAGCTGTGGATTTCTCTTGGTTGAAATCAGTATTTTCAAAGGCTTTCATAAAATGAGCCAAAATAAACCAGTAAACTAGCTTTTGATAGCTCAGATTGAACAACCTACATAGTAAGATCGAAAAAGCCTTTGTTAGCTTGCTTGATCCAAACATGTGTTCAAACTTTAAGCCAAAAAACGTAATCTGCAATTATTAAACCTGCAATTAGTCAGGACTTGTACAATGCTTCTCAAGCATGGCAACTTCTTTCTCTATGAGTACGTTCCTCTTACAAAGTGACATTGTTCATTTATGACTGTTAGGTGTTTAAAAACACAGCTACCAGTAAAGCTAAGTCTGTAACTTTAAATATTAGATCATATCATTTTCTGTATATTTTTTTAAACGTTGGCTTAGTAATTTAAAGCAGAGACCAACAAGGGATTATAAGACAGCGTGTTTGCCCTACGCTTGAGTTTGTGGTGCTGAAAGAACACATACATATACAGTACAGTGAAAAACTAAAAAACAAACTATGAATTGATCAGGAATTGGGGGATGCTCAGAAGTCTGAAATGTCATTACTTCTGTAATAATTCAATGCACATGTTGATGTAATGCATTAATAAAGCTATTATACAAACTCAAATAAATAAAATCAATAAAATCGAACTCCCTAACCTCCTATATTATTGTGTACAGTAAGCATCAGAGCTGAAGGTGATGTTAGAGCATGTTTTCAGTCAGCAGGTTACCAGTACCTTTGTGCCTGTAGGCTGACCCTGCCTGTGTGAGGGCTGCGGGGCTGGGCTGGGGGAGCTCTCCTGGGGCGGCTGGTTCCTCTCTGCCAGCTGAAGCAGCTCCTGCTGCCTCCTCTGCCTGTTCTCCTCGCGCTCCCTCTGCAGCTCCGAGGGGTAGCGCGCCGACGCCGGCACAAACTGCTTCCCAGGCTTGTTGGTGTTCCACTCCGGCTTCTTCCCATTCCTCTCCAGCTGCTTTCCCGGCCTCCTCTCTGTTCTGGAGAAGGGTTCGTAGGGATTGTCCTGTCTGTACACATTCTCTTTCCCGTTTCTCCTGTCAGGGGGTCTCGAATCTCTCTTGGTTTTCTTGGTGTTCGGTGGGTGCTTGTATTCCACTGGGATGTCTGGTGTCTGAGTGGTTAGCCCTCTGCCTAGACCGGCTGCAGCATGTTCCTGAACCGGATTCATCATGCCAACTTCTACAAGAAAAAAGAAGCGACATTAGGGGGCTTCAGATCGGAAATGTTATGTAAATAATAGGGAGCATGTAATTATGTGGGACTGTAATTCATAGTTCAGCTGTCATCAGTCTGCTTGAATGCATACATATTTTCTAGACAGTTTTAACTGCAACAGTCTGTTCAGATATACTATATACACATACATATTTTTTACAACAGTTATTGGAATCAGATATAAGAATTGGACTGTACTGTACAACTTGCCTGTTTGTGCAGCTGTGCTTATCCAGGACTCTACAACAGAAACAGGTGTAACAAAGTGACTACATAGTAACACTAAATATATTAAATTAATGTGCAACTAGTTTTACTTCGTTAAAAATGTACAGTATTAACTGATTAAAGCGTTTTTATATTTTTGTACTTGAAAATGAAACTCATAAAAGCAGCTAGTGCTGCTAAAAATTCACCTGAAAGTTGCAATAGGGGGTTCGGTTTCTCATTAAATTTGCAGGTTTCTGTTCTTGTTTCAGCTGAGGCTTGTGAAGGGTGTAGCATAGACAGAACCCCCTCACAGCTCAGCAAGCCAGCACACAGCTGCTGCCTTTGCATGGAAATTAAAACACACATGCCATTTCAACAGTGCTTCTCGGGATCACTGAGGGTAGTGAATCCTGAAAGCACTTTATATATAAAAACTCCACTCTGCAAAGATATGTCTCCTAGCCACTGTTCTAAGCTGATCTCCACCTCATTTCCATCTGTGTCCTCTGGTCCTGGTTCAGTGTGCTGCTCTTAAAGTATTGGTTAGTGTTAACTCCTGTACCTGTCTGCACGCCAGTATCCTTTCTCGGGGAATGGAGGTCCTGGCTCATCTTAGCAGGCCTCTCTGCCTCACCGCTGTCGCACAGGCAGCCTGCCAGGCTGCTGGGGGCGATGCTCTGGTTGCTGTGGCTGTTGTTCACTGGGAAAGCACGGATTCACATGGGCAATTAGTTCCTGGTCTCTCCCTGCTTCAGCAGTTCCTGACCGAGTGTGACACCTAGTGGTAGTAAAGAGCTGCAGCAGCAGCTTTTTATCATCTGTTGGTACAGCTATTCCTCCTGTTTTTGAATCTGCTGTACCGGACACACAGTTGCAAGGGTTTTAAAAGCTTACACCATGAAACATAATATTTCTTGATTCAAGGTTTCTTTCCTTGGCGTGCAATGAAAAAACGATATATAATTATAACAGATATAATGCTCATCTGCTAGAGTGCACAATACTTTTCGGACAAATAACCATAATGCCTGTAATTATATCTATATATATATTTTTAAATACTAGAATTAGGATGTTAATATTCACTAGGGCTAAACCTATTAAGCTTCCCAAGTGTTAAACTAGAATTTTGCTTGACAAGCAGCAAACTAACAACCATTTCAAACGTCCCCTATGCTCCCTGTGTTTCTATAGGTAGGAGATGTTTTGCCCCTCTGTGTTTCTGTAGGTAGGAGATGTTTTGCCCCTCTGTGTTTCTGTAGGTAGGAGATGTTTTCCCTTCATGTTCTTCTGCAGGTGCGAGATGTTTTGCCCCCTACCTTCCATGTTCCTCTGCAGGTTTGAGATGTCGTGTCCCTTGCGCAGCAGGTCCTTCATGCGCTGCTCCTGCTTCTCTTTCATCGCCTCCTCCTGGGCACGCTGCATGCTCAGGTACAACTCATTCGTCTGCCGAGTCTGCAGCTCCTACAGCAGGGCAAAGACGTCAGTAGAAACATGTTGAAAACAGGGATGCTTTAATTAAACAGACATGTCCTCTCACCATGGCTGCAAATACCAGCTATACAAGGTACAGTCAAAATTCACACTGTTATTTATTTGCATGCACAGTGTTCTAATTCACAGTTTTTACATCCAGGTTTTTAGAGTTTTGACAGTTTGCAGCATTTCGGACTAAACAGTTCATTAAACAGTGGCCTTACTAATGAATAATTATGCAGCGTTTAACGGTATTGCAGTCAGCCTCGTTTAAATTATGTATGTATAAAAGCAGCCTCGCTGGTGTGGCCAGGGCACAGAGGCACGGTAACAAGGGTTGGAGGAGCTGAGGAGGAAGAGGAGATACAGGGACCAGGAGAGAGGGGATAAACTCTGTTTCTTGGCCTCGTCCTGGCACTGTCTCTCGATGCTCTCCCTCTCTCTCTGCAGCCTCCTCTCCTCCTCCTGCTCCTCCTGACGCCTCTGCTGCTCCTCTAGCTGCCTCTGCCTCCTCCGCTCCTCCACCTGAGCCTCGATGGAGCGCTGCAGCACGGCGGCACGGGGAGAGAAAAGCACAGGGTTTAAAACAGGTGCTTCCTTCTGTCAGAGATTAGTGCTGGGACTGACATGGATTTTTTATGTTGGAATATTCTTTAGTTTTGAATCAGCTGGAAAACAAATGTACCCTTTTACAGTGAAAAATAAAATCTATTTGGAGTACAATAAACCCGGTATCCTCTCTCTATTAAGAAAAAAGAGAGAAATTGTATTTTGTATGGTAGAATGGGCGATATTTATTTCAGACCTTGCATGATCATTTCCTTGCATGATATCATTTATAAAATACCTGATGATCCAACTGCTTCTGTCTCTTCCTTTCTCGCTCCTCAATCTGTACTGGATCCAAGAGAGCCGTCATACTGCGGAGAAAGCTGAAGAGTCGAAGAGTCTAACCATTGCTCGACACAGCACTGACCTGATTTCACCATTACATCCAAACATGTACTACATTAATTTGTTAAACAATATGATGTTTTTTTTTTTTTTTTTTTTTTTTAATTCCTTAATCTGAACAGGTTAGTGGTAATCTTTGACTACCCAGTGTTCACTTAGGTGAGGTAGTCCATCTGTAAATGTTTTAAACTGAGATGAAAACTTGTTTATTTATTTCAAGAAAATTCCACGGTATGTATATTATAATGTGTTTTAATATTTTCTGAAAAAAAAAAATTAATCTGGAAATAACAAACTAATAAGAAACAACTTATATGCACTGTGGTAGAGCAGAGGATGTGTGTGTGTGTGTGTGGATGGTGTCCATCTTGGTGAAGGGACAGCCTGCAAACAAGATGGCTCCATTTGCACAGCCAATTGTCAATTATTCGATTGTTGGATTGAAGGATTTATTGTTTGATTGATAGTGAATCGAAAGTGTGGAATGTGGCCAGGTGGTGACTAGACGATTGATGGAATCAATCAAGCCCCTGGCCACATGGTATGAAAGGGAACAAATAAATGTGTGTTGTTGGAGCACGTGTAGGAGAGAGTCAGTGTGGAGTGGAGAAAGAGAGCAATCGAGAGAAAGGAAAAAAAACACAGAGATAGCTATAGCATGGGTGTTTTGGCGTTTGTTTATTTTGAAGAGTTTTGTTTAAATCTTTGATTTGTTTCTATGTTTATCTGTTATTATTAGAAGCGCACAAACCGCACTACAGTATAAAACAGTGAGTGCAAGACTTTCTTGACGCACTCACGCAAAAGTGGTGATAGAGCCCCGGGCCATTTTGACATGAGGGACTTCACCACAGCACTTACATTAACACTGAGTATTTCTTTATTTATTTTTTTAAAAGCAGCATACCATATTGTCTAACTGACAAATGTACTAGGATAAAAATACTTTTAAAAAAAGCAAACAAATAAACAGCCTGTATGGTACAGTGGTCCTCTCTTTACAAATGAATCCAGCAGGTTTTAGGAAGATACTACGCCAGTCCCTAATTTAAAAAAGGCTGAAAATCACTGATCTAGACAACCCATATTGTCACGGAGTTGATCAAAACCCTTGAGCCTGGCAAGCTGTGGAGAATACATAAAATAAACACTGGTGTTCAGGTAGGCTCCTTGTCTAATCTGTTGTTGCAAATAACCGCTGACTGTGAACACAGCAGAGGAGGGGAAAGTGGCAGACATGAAGGCAAGTCCATATTATGTTAGAGACATTAAAATGGCCCATGGTGTGCCCAGATTTATGTGAGCAGACTGACATGGACAAGTACGGGACTTTCCATAACTGTCCTGCAGGGGATTCCAAAAGATTTGGTTTGAGAGTAATAAATTCCAGGAATGAACGAGCATCTCCAAGACACCCAGACTGTAATTGTGACAAGTGCCAGCTAAGACAGGGCCCATTTCAAAAAGAGAGTTTGTTCCACCTTGAATTTTTATAAATTAAGCAAGAGCTGGGGACTTTTTCTAACTAACCATTTTCTCGGAAAAATCAACTTACACCCCGTAATGGCCATCTAAGCAGTGTTATTTTTTTATCATTCAAAAGGTCAGGGTGTTGTTTGGTCTTGCAATATCGCTCGCTAGAAGCAGGTTTTTGAGGAAATAGGCTGAAGTCTATTTTTTGTAAAGGTGTTAAGTCAAGATGTATACTTAAAACGCTAAACTTACGAATTAAATGTGATAAGCTTATGATTTATATATGCTCAGATGCTTTATAATTATATTTACTTAGCGTAATATGTTCATTTTTTCGTGCTAAATATTTTTTAGTATGAATTTAAACATTTAGGTAAGCTTGACAGCTAGCAGACACATTGTAAGCACATACTGCCTGAGCAGGTGGGTTGTGGTGACATCATGAAAGGTGGGTAGACAGCTGAAAAACTGAACATAAAAAACTTTAATCAAACGGTACCAAAGCGTTCTTAGTATGCCTGACTAAAAGCAGTAACTGATTCTCGTTCAATTGTTCTTTAATACTTGTATGATAACTTTCAAACATTGTAATGTGATAGTCTATAATGTGACATTTTGTAAAGTGAAACTTTGTATTGTGATATTTTGTAATGACTGTAAGTTGCCCTCGATAAGGGCGTCTGCTAAGAAATAAAAAATAATAATAAATAACAATAATGTGTTCTCTCTTCCTTCTGGTTTCAGCTGGACTCACCTGGCTTTCTGTGTGCCCCCAACACTGCTGTCCACACTGGCTCTCCCCAGACTGTCGGCCCTGGAAACACAGGCAGTGACGGAGGGAGGGATGGACTCCAGCCGCTCAGGGTGAAGGGACAGCGGCTCGGGTTCTAGTTCGGGTCTCTCTGTGCTGACCAGAGGCTTTTTTTGTAAAGAATCAAAGTGCATAGCCCACCGCTCGTGATCTTCGTGATCCTGGAAAACAGTGAAATCTGCATCATCCCTGTGGAGATGCAAAGCTTTCTGTACTGCATACCTTCATTTAGGTCCATTACTCTGTGCTGTAATCCATGTGAAACATTCTTTTATTTAGCCATAAATAGCCTCTGAAATTACAATCCTGGGCCAAATGGTGCATACACTGTATTAAGGGTTTCAGTTCTACTTCTGTGCACAGTGGCACCACAAAATATTTAACAAGCATTTCAGAGACGATTTAGCAAAGGGCCCAGTTGCCTAAATCCCCAGCACCTACCAGGTCATTTGAGGTCCAGGTAACTTACACATTTTATAATAAAAACTAACAAACACTATGCACATTTATAAGTAGTCTCTCAAATTACATTTACATGGGAAAATAGTTATCCCTGTTATTAGATGAATTTGGTAGAATAACTAAACACATTTAGGATTCTGTGCTGTAGGATATGGGAGTGAATGAAAACAAAATAAAATCAGTTTTTACACAAATAAACAAATACCAAAGTATACACTATTTACATGTGCATAACTACTGTCCTAACACTGCCCCGCCCCCATCACATACCTCCCTCCTTAGAGTAAACTGCCTCATTTAAAACTCAGCCATTACTGGACAAAATCTGCTATAAGGGGTGCTCGTCAAACCCCAACCTCTGGGACCTTTACAGGGGGCACCCGTATAGCCCACAGTCTACTCCCTGGGCTTTTATTAAGGGGTGCCCATTGAACCCCCAAATCAGCATATTTAAAGAAAAGTTTACCCCAAATATCTTTAACAATGCTGGTATGATGACGTATTTCACACCTGGGTCTGCTGCAGTCTAGCCTGCCTCTTACCTGGGTCTTCTGCAGTCTAGCCTGCCTCTTACCTGGGTCTGCTGCAGTCTAGCCTGCCTCTTGCGCAGCCTGTCCCCCTCCCTCTGTCTGTCCAGCTCTGCCAGCCACAGTGCTTGCTGTTCTCGTTTCCTTGCACTGAAGGCATGGTCCGCCGGGGCTGCTTCCTGCCGAAGCAGTGAATTCAATCCCTTACAATATAATACTACACACGTGTATCAACATGGTAAACCCCATGTTTGTATTGTACACCACAAAGAAGCATGGTTGCAAATTATTATTTTTTTTTTTTTTGTTTACGGGTGGGTTGGCGAGCATTAGCAAAGTCATCAAAAGGGATCTTTAATACCATCTGCATTTTCTGAATATTTGAGCTCTTCCATAACTATAAAGGGAACGGTCAATGGTAGTACAAGTAGAAATACTAAACGAAACGTAAACAATTATTTGATAAACGTTTCAACTAGAAGTCTTTCCCAATGTCTTGCACACTTGAAGATATTCAGAAAGAACTCTGGTTGAAGTGTTTGTCCATGACTTTAAGTTCATAATAGTGTTCTCTATTGTTTGTTTCTGCTTAACTCTTCCAGCAAAAATGTCCTTTTTAGCCATGTTTTAGAAACGACCACTAGGAGCGTGCAGCAGAAATTTCAGCTGAGAATAATCTAGAATACACATAACAGTCCTGTATATTAAAACAGGTACAACATTAAATACTACGAAAATCAGATTTACCACTTTGGTTCATGTAGCAAAGTGTACCATGTTTCAGGTACCAATTTTCCTAATTTCCATGGTTCACTTTGTTAGGGTAATGTCTTACATGTGCAAAACCAGCACAGGCACATTCCCGTTAGGGGGACCATTAAGAGACCCTTCACACTGTTTCAATTGGAGGTAGAGTCCACATCACCCAGCGATACAAGTATGTCAATTCAAACTCATTTCAACATTGAAGACAATTTTCTTTCAGTATTTCTAAACATTGCTCTTGCTCTGAAAGCGGCACAGTACCCCCAAGACGAAGGCCGTGCGGATGGCAGCAGGCAGATCTGGAGAGCTGAAGCTGGTCTTGCCAGGGGGGTCACTTAGGGTGGCAGCCTGTTTCTCTGGGTCCTCCAGGGCCGAGGCTGTCTTTATCACTCTCGTCTCTTCAACAGAGCTGCCTCCAAAGGGAACCTGCAGCAGGAAAAGCATTCACAGAGTTCTGCAAGCCTTCCGGCAGTGCAACAGGGAAAGAGGGGCTGGACCTAGATCACTAGTGGCAATCAGAGGGGATACAGACCAGATTAAGACATTGCTTGTCATTGCTTGGATTCTTGAATTGGGATTATAACTTTGCTATTTTCTACCCTTATAAAGAAGTTTCTCATAGTGAAACATGGTAAAGTATGTGTAAAGCACTGTAAAGCCAAAAGATATGGTAAAGCATATAAAAATAAAAAAAACACATGGCAAACCATGGTAAACTACAGTAAATTCACTGCATAAGCATGAGACGAGTACAGGAAAACTGTACAATCATCTTTTAGAAGGGTACCTACGTTTAATCATCTCTGATTCTGACCAGAGCTGATTACTTAATTTCAGAGAAGTAATCAAAGTTTCTCATTCAGAGCATTAACAGCCCAATTATTTTTTTCCTAAATGAGTGCGGTATGATTTAAAACCCATTTTCTCTCCCCCATATTTATCGTGAACATTTATTGAGTTTGTGTCTTGTTTTCATATGAAAACTTGCGACTCTTTATAAGTTGCTGGATGGAAGGGCCATGAAACAATGGCATACTGTAATACTAAAACATTCCCCAGAAAATAATGAAAACATCCAGCCACTGGCTATTGATCCCACTCATTTGTCTCCTCAAGGCCCCTATGCTTGTGTTTGGTGAAGTCCAGGTAATGTCTCTGCATACCGGAGTCAGTGTGTTACATGGAGCTCCAGCCCCAGGTCTGCCCCAGGGGTTATACTCCTTCATCACTCCCTCAGGGGAGCCTTTCTGCAGCTTCTTCATGGCCATCTGTTCATCTGCAACACAACAATCACAAGAGCGAGAACACACTGTCAACACTTACAAACCATCAGCGCTCGTCCGGTTGCTATTACCTGCTTGATGTCAAAAATGTGTCAATTCTGGTCTTAAATGATTCCAGTCATTCAGCTAGGTAACCAATTCCATACCATCAAGAAGCATTCCACACCAGTTCCATGAAAATAACGTATTCAAGATTTACTGATTTATTTGAATGAATACTAGATTATTCTGCAGATAAATAAAAAGAAGCGGGAGCTGGTATTTTTTACCCATTTCCTTTGAAAATTATTTTAATTTTACGGAATATAGTTGAGGCACCTAACATGTGTGTAGGTCACACAGGCATCAAGAAACACACATCCTATTGTGATGAAACCTGGGTATCAGAACCTATGTAGATCTAAGGTGACATATAGGCGTATTTCTTACCTGTGCTGAACTTTTTCATGGTAATCATAGCTCTAATTGTGCATGCTGTGGTGGCAAATATGTTTGTTACAAGCACACTAATGGACATAGCCATAGCTTGGCCTGTGAAATGGAACTTTAAAAGGGTCTTGACTGTGCTGTACAGTTTGCACATAAATAAGGATATTTTAATTTTAAAAAGTAAAAAGGGGAGTGAAAGACATAAATACACAGAAGCTAATTCATAATTACCAAGCCCCTTCTTCCACTGAGCCTTCTTCTCTTGCAGCGTCTCTCTCCCTCGTTCTCTTTCCCCCAGAGTACTAAAGAGCCCAGAAGAGATACTCCTGAGCAAAGCAGAACCAGAGGGTACACAATCAGATCAGACAGATCCACACTAATCATCAGATCAGACTACACTAATCACTTTATTTTCTAGTATTAAAAATAGATAAAGATGTTCCTCCAATCACACTGTACACAGAAGGAACTGGGACTCTATAAAGGCTGGGTTAGCACTCATTTCATACACATCACCTCAAACTTTCTCAATCTGCATTAGAAGTGCATTCTCTCAAGCCCACCTCTCAGCTTTGTCAGCTTCCAGTGTGTTTCTCTGCTCGCTGGTGGGTCGGCTGCCAATATTCTGAAGCAGGCCTGTTACACTCTCCTCTGTAGTCTCAGCATCAGCAGCATTATTTGTTTCAGCACTTTCTGTGTCAATTAGAAAAGAATGAGAATAGAACAGTGAACACACTGCTGTATTGATGCTAAGGTTAATGAACAATACACAGCCTGGTATGGACTTTTACAGGGTCAGGGATAAGGCTGCTCATGTTTAACAAAAAGAAAATATATTTTAAAACTCCTGAAAAATACATTCTAAATCATGAAACCGCTCTCAGCCCATAAGAAAGCCGTATTTCAGAATATTCCAGTACAGAAAATCTACAGACATGGAAAACGACATTAACTATGTATTGTGTTATTTTCTTTTAAATAGAAAATGGTTTCTAATAAGTTAAAATGTACAGTTGACCCTGTCTCTTATGGTGTTGTCTCATTTCACACTGGGCACCCAACTGATTAACTGATGGCAAATTCAATCGCTATTGCTTTTGCTGCTTTACCTGCTTGTCTGCATACTGGTTCAACTTGTTTCTCATTTTCCCTGGCTGCTTGGCCCACAGTAGCTAGGATCTGCTGAAGCTGCTCCTGGGTTAAACAAACCAGGCTTTCCCGCAGAAGATCAGCAGAGACTGTCTTCTGTGGTTTGGGCTTCTGTGGTTTGGGCTTCTCCTGCCTGGAGACGTCTGTCCTTTTAACACCGTTTCTCTTATCAGAATCGCTGCGCGTCTTGGTTGGGCCAGTCTGTGACCTGACCTGAACAAGGAGATCTTTGTTGGTGTTCTCTTTCAGGGTGCCTCCAGTCTTTTGCTTTGGAATACCTTTCTCTGGTTCGCTCCTGGATACTTCAGATGCATTTTTCTTCAGGTTTGAGTGCTGTGTAACTATTCTCTCCTGGTTGAATTGTGGTTTTTGAATTACTGGTGCTTCCAGATCCATTTGCTTGGACTTCAGTGGCTGTTTCTGGATTTTGCTTTTGAACGGCACCTGTCAAAAAAAATAGTTACCATTGAATAGTTTATATCTAATTGATCTAAGCGATGGGGGAGTCTAAATACTGATGTTAAATGACTCAAAGAAGTGGACTTTGACAAAAGCAATCCCTCTAACAAAATGTGTACCAGTCTCATAAGTGTAAGTAAATTACAGGTTTAGTCCTAATTTAAATGAAATGGTGGCACTAAGGTTTAGATAAATTTAATACACATGTAATTAATCAACTTAAGTATTACTGGTACAAAACAGCAGACAGTAAAAATCATGTGGACTAACACTGAAAAATACCTTCTTTGTGTCCTTTGGGTCCAGCCCTGAAATAAAACAAAAACAAATATATTGAACTGCAACCAATAAATGCAACCATCCTGTTGGAACCTGCAGTTGTTCTCTTTTTTAACCAATAAAGAATGCTTTGTAAGTTTCAGGATACACTGGGTTAATGGAAGTTCTCAGTTTCCAGACCCTCCTCTCAGGAAATCTATTCCACTTGCACTTCCAAAGGTCATTTCATCCCTGTCTTTTGGATCAAAGGGTTACTGGCTGACAGCACGTCAGTCAATAGTGGAAATAGCTAGCAGGTTAATGTAGCCAGTGAAGGGGTGGGGACAATTGCATTCTCCAGGTGAAATGACCAAGCAAGTGCAACACTGACTGAGATTTCTTTAACATAGTGTTGCCTGGCTGACTGACAGGCAGGGAGTGTTCAGGTCAGGATTGAGGAGCTCTTACAATGTTGTGAGGGGCAGCCTGACTGACTGACAGGCAGGGAGTGTTCAGGTCAGGATTGAGGAGCTCTTGCAGTGTTGCGAGGGGCAGCCTGGCTGACTGACAGGCAGGGAGTGTTCAGGTCAGGATTGAGGAGCTCTTACAATGTTGTGAGGGGCAGCCTGGCTGACTGACAGGCAGGGAGTGTTCAGGTCAGGACTGAGGAGCTCTTGCAATGTTGCGAGGGGCAGCCTGGCTGACTGACAGGCAGGGAGTGTTCAGGTCAGGACTGAGGAGCTCTTGCAATGTTGCGAGGGGCAGCCTGGCTGACTGACAGGCAGAGAGTGTTCAGGTCAGGATTGAGGAGCTCTTGCAATGTTGTGATGGGCAGCCTGGCTGACTGACAGGAAGGGAGTGTTCAGGTCAGGATTGAGGAGCTCTTGCAATGTTGTGAGGGGCAGCCTGGCTGACTGACAGGCAGGGAGTGTTCAGGTCAGAATTGAGGAGCTCTTGCAGTGTTGTTAGCAGCAGCCTGTATGAATGGCGGTTCTGTGCCTGACTGAAGCCAGCTCCTCCTATTTTAAAAGCAACGCCCCTTCTTATCTGTGTTTGTGGAGCTTATTTACCTAAGAGACGCATTAAAATGCAAGCGTACCTTACCAGTCTTCGAGCTAGGGTTTGGTTAGTTTTACATATTTTTCTTTGTAAAACTAAGGTATAGCTCTGTTCCTATACAGATTTCAAGATTATAAGCAATGGGTTTAGAGAAGGATTTTTATATTGGATACATACCATAATGTGCCAACACAAGCGTAGGTTTTCCATTCTGAAGTTCAAACTTTAAACCATCCCTGTGAAAAAAAAAAAAAAAAGATAAATTAATTAATTAATAAATAATTTCTTGCTGACACACCTTCCATTAACAATTAGTTCATAATATGGTTTTTGGCTGGTTGTTTACATTACACAATGTGACCACTGTGTGTATCGTTCATCATACACCTTTACCTCCCAATCCATTTATATCCAATCGCTTCATTCCAAATCTCTTTATGTTTAAAATTTTCGAAGAGCGCGACCTCTCTCGCTTGCTCTCTCTCTCTCTCTCTCTCTCTCTCTCTCTCTCTCTCTCTCTCTCTCTCTATATATATATATATATATATATATATATATATATATATACACACACACACACACACATATACATATACACACACACACACACACACACACACACACACATATATATATATATATATATATATATATATATATATATATATATATATATATATATATATATAGTTTTTCTAATTTCTATATACAGATATTAAAGAAGTGTAACATTAAAGCTGGTGTATTTCCAGCTTTCCAATTTATCCATGAATGAAAAACTTTAAATATAAAAATTCATATTATTTTAACTATGAAAATGCAACTTTAGAATACAAACAAAATAGATACTGCAAAGCAACAGCTATCAGTAAATTATAATCCGTCTTTCAGATACTAGATAAAAGACAAACAACATTTTGCACCTGGTTTGATCTGTAGGTCTAATCTACTTACTGACAGATGATTGTTATTACTAGTATAATCATCATCATTATCCTCTTTCGATTTAAAAATGTGGTATCACGACTGGATTTAAGGTTCGGCTTATTAATACAATTAATAATAGTGTACAACACTGCTGCTGGTAAACAAGGCGACTGGTTGTGAAGGGTCGAGATATGAACACAAATACAAATACAAATGTTAACACAATGTAAACAAAGCGTCATGCCAGACTTAACGAACATTATTATAGAATAAAAGTTCGATTTAAACTTTAGTTTAAAACATAACACTTCAACAATTAACCCAATGTATACTTTCACTGGGAAGGAAACACAAACTTCCGTCACATGCATTATACTAGACAGGAGAAACGCGCATGGATACTGCATTGTCCATTTACTAATCTCAAATGGTGTTATTCTCGTCTTGTCAAAATCGAAGACGACGGGACAGAGAAACGAAGCCTGGATCTAATGGAAATGAGCGATGCGTGTACTTACCCCAAGTTCATTGCTGCACTTTGCCTGCATGTATACAGCTCTGCTTTCTGCGTCTATTAAGATATTCGCGAGATTGTTTCGTTTCAGTCAACACTCCAGAATCACTTCCTGGAGCTCCGCTGTGTACGTTGGTTGCTGTCCATGGGCAGTAACACCTCAGCTGATAGGTCGCTTAGTAGCCAGTCAGCAAACATTCGACAGGTTGTGTGTGCTGCTTGGAATGATCTCATAAGAACTTAAAATTCTCCCGAGTTCCCCTTCGCAGCACGGAGGAATACTTACTGGACAGCGTCGAGACGGCATCGGGTGATTCTTAATGGTTAGGGTTAGGTTTTAGGGCTGGGTTTGCTTAGGGTTGAGGTTGAGGTTGAGTTTGGTTTTGGTTTTGGGTTGGTTCAGGGTCAGGGTGGGTTGATTTCGTGGAGTTGCCGAGCCCTGAAAGTGAAAGGTGAGAGTAAATGGCAAATGCCCTCAGGACACTTTCTAGCAGATATGTCTATATGCTGCTTCTCCTTCACAAGAAAAACAAAGATAGTAATATGTAAATATTTTAAAACGTTCCCCACCTCTCAGGCTGAGAAGACTAGTTTGTCTGTTATTTTCACTTTGCTACAACATTGGAACTAGTTCACCTCCTGCTATAAATGTATTGCTAGGATTCAGAAACTACGAGTAGTGGGGTATATATAGAGGGGTTATACAGTGTTATAAATGGGCTTCACCAGAGAAAAATAGCATAGAGCACCTGCAAGAGGTTGTTATTATTATTATTATTATTAATAATAATAATAATAATAATAAATAATAATAGTGCTAAAATGTTAAAATATACACGTTATGAGAGAAAGAGGAGACTCTCAGAGGCTCTATTGTCTCCGACATAAAATATACGTACTTGCTGGAGTGGTGGTGAAAATAAGAAATTAACTTTACTTTTTTAAAAAAGAAATGAAAAAAATAAACGCTTATTGAAATTCATTTTGCGATAACTATTATTATGATTATAATATTATTATTATAATAATAATAATAATATGCTTATTATACTGGTTATAATGGACCATGGATTTTCTGAAGGAAAAGACATCCAGGGTATCTGTATCAAAACATGGTCATTAGTATTGAACTCCTAAGTATAGGCAGTTTGACATCATTTCCGTCAAACAGTAGGTATTGAAATTTTGAGAGTCGTAACCCCACCACATATATATATATATATATATCTATATATAGATATCATATATATATATATATATAGAGATATATTCCAAGGGTACATTTTAACAATAAATACTGGTCTGGAGAGTGCAATCTTATACAAAACTGTACTGTAGTTTAAAAGAGAATCGTTTCTAATTCAGAATGAAAAGATATAAAATCTACAGATACTGTAGTTTCTCCTTTCAAACTAAATGACAGACATTTCACTTCCCTTGTGACCAAAGTTTTAGTTCTTTCTGTAAAATAATTATTCTACCACACTGTTCTTTAGTTCAGCTTTCTCTGTTTTATCAGAAAAGGAGACCTTATTGACAGTCCTGTTTGTTTGTACACATCAAGGACATTTTAGCCATGAGAACACATATATATATAGTGAGACAGGGCAGAAGGCCCTGTGGAAAATAATAAAAATGTGCATAAGTGTTTATTAATTGTATTATATTGTATTATTGATAATTGTTTGTAAATTACTGTCAGCTGGCAATTATTGCAAATTGCAGCCAGCTGCAGTGTATATAAGAACAGCATCCAGTCTACTCAGGGCTCTGCTGTGGGAAGAAGCCCAGCTGAGAGTGTGTTCAGTCCTATTAAAAAGGTACTGTGTGAAACTGTTTTGCAAACTGGTAAGCAGCTTACTTGTCCAGTTAATTAGTTAGAATCCTGAAGTGTGTAGTTAGTGCTCGGAGAGAGCTAGGTTTCTGTTTTCAGTTTTGTTTATTTTGTAAATTAAACACAGCGCATCAGCGCTTAAACCTCAATTTTGTGTCGGGTCAGTTTTTAAAGGGGCAACGAACCTTTTAATTGTGTGGAGAAAAGTGAAGATGGGTAGCAGTAGCACACACATATAATTTCAGTGTACTGACAACATTGAGCAATTTCCATTGACTTTTACAACATTTATTTTAGTATTTATTCTACATTGGTTACTGTTAGACTATGTATTCATGTATTTTATTTAACATGAATAAACAGAACAAGCCTTCAGTCCATCACAAGGGGGCACCACCTCCATTATTTCTATGCCGTCTATCCTCGCAGTGCCAGGTGAATGAGATCACCTCATTCAGGAGAGCAGAGAGAATGCTTAGTCTGCCTGGAAATATCCAGACATCTATCCTCACAGTACCAGATGAATGAGGAGATCACCTCATTCAGGACAGCAGAGAGAATGTTTAGTCTGCCTGGAAGTATCCAGACATTCAATTATTTCCACTATAAACACAATCTTTTTAAAACTGTATGATAGGGTCCAATGTAACAACACAAGATTGCAACCCCACTGTGACAATATACAATGAAGTCTACCTGCTTTGGCTCTCGCTGTGAGGCAGTTTGGATTCAGATCTCCTTTTACATCATGTTTTAGCAGGCTTTATATTGAGAATCCTCCCAGAGTAGTGCTTTACCTTATAAGCCAATGTTAAAAAAATATTTGCTCCATGTTTAAAAGGTTTTCAGTGTAACAAGGTATTTTTTAAATGTTCTTGTGCTTGCAGTGATATAAGAACAGATATTGGAGAAAACCAAGAGCAAGGAGGTTTCAAGAGAGGAGGAAGTCTGTGTTTGTAGAGCTTCCTCTTGCCTAGGCTCTGTTTACCTAAGCTACGTTTCTTTTTGTGTTACGGTTAATGTTTGTTGGACAAACGGCTAGAATGACTATAGTGTTTACACTGTAGTGTTCCGACAGAGAAGAAACTGTTTTCACTGGAGTATAAATAATGATGTGTGGAAAACAGAACGAAGAACCGCAGAACAACCCAGGGCTGTTGAGAAAGCTGTGGTTATTACATCTTAAAAGATATTAAGACATGAATAACAAAAGATCTATTCTACCCTATAAAGAGTTAATACTGTAGCTGCACCTTACATGCATTAGGTGTTTAGGTACAATACTAATATATATATATTATATATATATATATATATATATATATATATATATATATATATATATATATATTATATCTATGGTCAGTCTATGGCAGTCAAGTAGAACTGAACAGCAGCACTGAGGTGAGAACCCTGAACACAGGCTTAACAAAAAGAGTTTGAGTGTCTGCAATCCAGTCATTCTGAATGATTGTGATTAAAAAGATAGGGGACAGGAAAACATGTATTTCACAGTCTACATGACCAGTGTCATAGTGCAGCACTCCGTATGAGCCCCTTATTAAAGGTCATCACAGTGACAGCTTAGCAATGTGTAATAAAGCACAGTGACAACTTAGCAAAGTGTAATAAAGCATAGTGAAAGCACAGCAAAGTGTAATAAAGTACAGCATAGTGTAATAAAGCACAGTGAAAGCACATCAAAGTGTAATAAAGCACAATGAAAGCACAGCAAAGTGTAATAAAGCACAATGAAAGCACAGCAAAGTGTAATAAAGCACAGTGAAAGCACAGCATAGTGTAATAAAGCACAGTGAAAGCACAGCAGAGTGTAATAAAGCACAGTGAAAGCTTAGCAAAGTGTAATAAAGCACAGTGAAAGCACAGCGTAGTGTAATAAAGCACAGCAAAGTGTAATAAAGCACAGTGAAAGCTTAGCAAAGTGTAATAAAGCACAGTGAAAACACAGCTAAGTGTAATAAAGCACAGTGAAAGCATGGTAAAACATAGATAAACACCATACAGGTACAGTATATATATTTAAAAAAAAAAACATAGCAAACCATGATAAATGCATATTATAACCATGGGAAAAGCATGGGGAAACTGCAAAATGTCTATAGTAATTATAATAATTGCTTTAATTCTTTTCTATAAGAATATATGCTTTAACATGCGATATGAAGGAAGAAGAAAACTGAAGCACTGATACAAATGCATTCTAATTCCCATTTGAGATTGCGTGTGCTTCTGTCATACCCGGTGCTGAGTAGTTCCTGGCACTGAGAATACATTAGCATTATAAAGGTACCTTAGTGGAAGTTGTTGTTTTTCAAGTATATTGTTTGGCATGATGACAGAGAATCTGCCTGTGAACTGCAAGTACTGGAAATAACACAAAAACACACACTGACTGTAACCAGATACATTTAGGGGCTGGAATTAACTCATGCTTTTATGAACCCTAGAAGCCCAAATACATTAACCATATATCAATTGATTATACTTTTATGATTGTATTACTTTCTATTATGGTACCATACACCAGTAGGAAATTAACCCTTTCAATTTTGAATGAAAGAAAATCAGGTTATATTTGAGATCTGTGTAAATGTGCCCTTTCCTTTAAAACAGTGACATGTGAGAGGGGATAATCTAGACACGCGAGAGAGGGGATAATCTAGACATGTGAGATAGGGAATAATCTAGACATGCGAGGAGATAATCTAGACATGCGAGACAGGGAATAATCTAGACATGCAGGAGAGGGGATAATCTAGACATGTAAGAGAGGGGATAATCTAGATTTGCAAAACAGGATAATCTAGACATGAGAGAGGAGATAATCTAGATATGCAAGAGAGGGGATAATCTAGACATGCGAGAGAGGGTATAATCTAGACATGTGAGGGGATAATCTAACATGTGAGAGAGGAGATAATCTAGACATGCGAGAGAGGGGATAATCTAGACATGCGAGGAGATAATCTAGACATGTGAGATAGGGGATAATCTAGACATGTAAGAGGGGATAATATAGACATGCGAGAGAGGGGATAATCTAGACAAATGCTTGTTTAGCCTATGCCTCAAACTGGCCCTGGGTACATTATATTGTCATGAAACACCTGCCATAACACTGTCACTAACTAGTTACATTTTTGTTCAAGTAACTGTAAGATTACTTTTTAAAAGTAACCTCCCCAACACTTCTTAATTTCAGGTAGTCTGTTACTGTTTAGTTTCCTTATCATTTCACCTCAGTAGTGTCAAAGCATGTCCTGATTTGTAAAGCATGTCCCTGGTTGTAAAGCATGTCACTGGCTGTAAGACATGTCCCTGGTTGTAAAGTTTGTCACTGGCTGTAAGACATGTCCCTGGTTTAAAGCACGTCCTTGGCTGTAAAGTATGTCCCTGGCTGTAAAGCATGTCCCTGGCTGTAAAGCATGTCACTGGCTGTAAGACATGTCAGTCAATAAAGGGAACCCCTGGCTGGTTAGTCTAAAAATGAAATCAAGAATGAAAACCAAGATCCAGACTTTTGAAACACAATAGATTAGTTGTAGCTGCTGATTTCTAGTACTGAATTGCACTGGACTGTAGGTCTGATTCTCCCATGCACTTTAATCTATAGCATTGTATTTAAAGAAAGCTACATGTCCTAATACAATGCAATCAAAGAACCAAAAGATTTAGTACCATTCCAGGACCAGTTCATTAGCACTGAATTCCTGGTCTTGTTGCTGTATATCACAGAGCTCCCTGCCCAGGCAGCCACAATGATCTACTATGGTGACACCAGAAGACTGACCAATACTTGAAGATTATATAAATATATATATATATATATATATATATATATATATATATATATATATATATATATATATATATATATATATATATATATATATATATACTCTATATATATGATACTTAGACACACCTGTGGTTGAATTGACAACAGAACTGGCAGAAGGCACAGGTGTTGTCTATCAAATCAACAGTACGAAGGTCACTCTTGAAATCAGGACTTAAAGGATGTGTTGCAGTAAGAATACCTCTGTTAAGAAAGGAGAGCCACACTTAAAGGCTAAAATATGCACAAGAACACAAACATTGGACTATTTGCAATCGGTGGTTTTAGAACAGGTATAATTAATTAGTTCCATCTTAGCCATGTGGTTTATTTTGTTTTCGTTATTAAGTAATAACAGAATGGCTGAGCTCCATTGAAAACAATGGGAGGGCAGTGTCCAGTTGTAGTACCTGGTAACACAGCAAGCGCATTTCGATGCTTTACTAACAGAATTCAATTAAAATAAACATTGATTTATGTCATGTCACACACGATGCTTATAATTCCAATGAATGAGGTGTTTGGTGCATTCTGACTCCACATTCTGGTCTGAGTCGAGGTTTGCGTCATCCACCCGCTTGCGACGTGCGCCTTTTTTGGAAAGTAGTTGAGCCTATTCTTATGCGTCTGCGACCAGAAATCGCATAGGGTCGGATAAAGTTGAAACATGTCAACATTTGTTGCATGGTCCGGATTGAAACTGCACAAGCTTTAGCTGTTTGCGTCTGACGTACTATCGCAGTCATCTGCGACAGAGGGATGAACCAGACTTAAAACAAATGTACGGATACGTGATTTTACCAGCCTTTACAATGTCACATGTTAGCGTTTTAAAATGTACTCACATCGTGTGTGTTATATATTATATATATATATATATAATATATAGATATAGTCTATTATACATGTGTGTGTATACACACACACAATATATATATATATATATCTAATATATATATATATATATTATATATATATATATATAAATAAAAAGTGCACACCACACACAAAACTACCTTGGTGGTATAAACAAACTAGACTGTCAGCAAGGGCCGTGTGTTACTAGTTGTGGTTATTGCAATGTTTTTTGTTTTTTTTTGGCTTACCAGTTTAAAAAAAAATCGTTGAGGTGCGCATCTTGTTTTAGGTGCATATCAAACACCATAACTTCAGTTAACAAGCTATTGACTGGGTTGTGGGTATGGCTGTTTCATCATTCGCACCACCGTTGCTAGGAGAGGTCTTCCGCAGCCAATGGAAACATAGGTGGAAGAGGCATTACATTGGCTAAATGGCAAATTGGAGCGAGGAAGGCGGGACTATAAGAGGCGTTTTTATTATTTTGATTGGCTGATATTAACCAACAGTGCCAGGCAAGCGCAGCCTATTAGTTGCAATGACGTACATGTCCTGACCTCCCGAGCCGCCATTATTATTTTCTGAAGGGAAAATATATCCGTGCTGTTTTGGCCGGGAGGTGAGTGCTGAAGCCGGAGAGAGACGGTACCGATAAGCCCTTTCTCTTCAACCCCAGAGAGAAAAGTGGGGGTGTTACGTTGCACTAAAATAAGCTAACAATCATATATATAAATCTGTATTAAATAAATTAGGAGCCGAGGCCCGGTGAAGGAGGGATCGGGACTTAGGGGAGAGGAAAAAAAACAAAACAAACAAAAAAAACAACCAATACTGTCCCCCTTCGAGTCTGGACTGAAACCGAGACCGACCAGGAGAGAAAACTGGGGTAGGGGATGAATGTAAGCGGCGGGGCGCATTAGAGTTTTTGAAATATTAGTGAGTCGTATTGCAAAAAGTGGGGATTGACATCTGTCACTCACATAACCTTAAATTAGGACGGGTAAGGGCATCATCACACTTGGTTCCTGAGGCGTGTAAATAATAATAATACCGGGTTACATTTTTGCTGCCTTTTTTGTTACAGGCATTTCCAGGACTTGTTTATTTATTTTAGTTTGGACAGCGTTGTTTGAGTGCTTGTTACAGTTTTTTAAAAACCGGATTTCGAATTTGTTACGGGGCTCACAGCAGGGTAAGTGACAGGTCTTATCTGACTACCAGCGGTTGCTTCCACAATTCGGTCTGCTTATTTTAAGCCAATTTAGAAGTGGTCTTGAGGACCCTGTGTTAATTCAGATCGGAGTGATCTCCAAGTTGGACACAACGCGTTCAGTACAGTACCTACCGGGTCTGCCTGTGCGGGTTGGGACCAGATAACTCCCGGTAATAGATTCGGGACCTCACCGGGACTGAGGCTGCGAGAGGCTGAAAACAAATCGGTAAGTAAAAAACGTGGCATTGGTATTCTGTGTGCATGTATGTCTTCTTGCGAAGAGTTAGTGTTTACTATACAAATCCATAGTACTAACTGGGACCCCAGCATCACATTGTGAAAAATATTGTGAAGCTCACACTAAAAGCGAGTATTACAACATTAATGTAATTACTAGTAGTAATAGGCATAGTGTAACGTACTATGTTTATATTATTATTCTTATTATTAGTAGTAGTAGTAATAATAATAATAATAATAATAATAATCGGGATTAATAATCGCAGAGTGATATCTCACTAACCAACCATGCATTACATTTACTAGGTGCTACTACCTGTCAACCGTCCCAGCCTGTAGTGGAGGCCCCCAGATGTACCTATATATTGCACTGTATTTTTATATGCAGTGGGCCAGATTTCCAAAGCATTGTTTGGAGCATTTAAATGAAAGGCAAGCAGGTGATTTTACAAAACTAGCTATAAATAACACAGATGGATATGGCAGCCCTTAAACTAAGTGAATGTCACAAATTGCTGAGTGGCTGAGCTACTGCAGTTTGAAGGACTTTTCTGATTTTGCAATCCAGACAGTAGTATGCTGTGGGAATAGGGTCATGGAGTCCTGTTGTAATGGTATACCTGGCACCTGCAGTGTGTGTTTTATTCTTGTTGGGGATACAGCAGGTACCTGTTGCGCACTATACTGCCATGTTCTCTGAATTACTGAGTGGTAGGGGCTCTGTAGTAGATCAGGAATCAAATGTAAGGGATATTATACTGCAGATTTCAAATTCTTTCTACACCATTGTCTCTCAGTCAACGTCAAAGGCACTTGACGGGATATATTCTAGTTAAGTCGTTTTTTTTTTTTTGGGTGGGGGGGGGCATTTGTAAAGCAGCCACAGTGAAAACGTACCTATGTTTTAGATGGGACAAGCCCCATAGTTTTCAGCAAGATGCACTATTCTGTGCTTGTGGGAATTCAGATAAGCTGCTGTGCTTGCTAAGGCTGCCTCAGCAGTCCATTCCTCAGTGTTTACACAGTGACTAAGCTCGGCTGGGCTCCTGCTCACACTGCAATAGAAGGAAGTGGGCAGCATTTTCAGCCACAGCTGCCACGTTTCCATTTGCACCTGCACACCAGTCTGTAACACTTTCATCTGCAATCTGGGTGCGCTGCAAATAGAATCAAACAGGACTGATTTCAAGTGAGTGGAATCGGATTACTTTCCACAGCATGTTTCAACATCTAACATGAACATGCTTGGACTGTTTGCGACTGCAGCAAGAAGTCCTCTTGGTAGAGTTGTTTCTGTGTGTGTGGAAAATATTTAGAGTAAATATTGAATGTTAACACAAATGGTAGTCTTGCACATAATACCTACTGCTGTATAGCCACCACTAACATCAAGCCGATGTTTGACATGTGTATAATCCGATTGTCTTCCAGCCAGCCTATGGCAACGTTGCACAGTATAAGCTTGCACAGGCATTGAGCCATGAGGCCCTCCTCGGGTTGGGCTGTCGTCTTCTCAGTGAGGAAGATGGGTTCCATGGAGGTCCTGTTTACTTCTTAGTGATGAGAGTATTGTAGAATTGCTCCCCACCTTGCTCTTTATCCCCATATCCCTCGCTTATCCACACCCACAGTTCATTGGGCTTCTCTGGACTGTACTTGCAGAATGCGCTGTGTTTGTTGGTTCTGTGTAGTAGTATGAGGAATTTGTATAAAAACACACAGCATTTTCTTTTCCAATTTAAATTTCAAATCCGTCTGGAGTGTTTGTGACAATGTGTATAATTTTTACTGTGTTGGATTATCTTTCAGATTTCAATTTAAGCAAAATAAGTCTGGGACATTGGAGCTTCTCTTTTTTGCAAATGAGCTCTGTTGCAGTTGGCCTGTCTCTCTCCCGTGCTCTGTGATTGAAAGGCCTCTCTCTTGCCCTCTCTTAAAAGTGTGGATACTACAACAGGGCGCCAGGCCAAAAACAATTGCTGGTGCCTCTTTAGAGCAAGTTGGTTGCTAGCATATTCAGCTGCTAAAATACAACAACTTGCTAAGACACTAACCTAATGTCTGCACTCTCTTGGTTGTTGCCACATTTTGCTGAAATGGTTAGTCTATGCAGCCGATGACTGCAGCTCCCGTGTTCTGTGTTAGTGGAGTCCTGATCTGACAGCATTAACACAGAAAATGTGATTTACCTACTATCGTTTTGTTTTCCCAGTAAAAACAAGTTTAAATTGCAGTGAGTTCATTCTGCTCTTGATGATATTAAAGAAACCACAGAAGCACTCTGTTGACCATGCTTTAGTATAAAACTACATTACTGTTTTTCAGTATGGTAAAGTCTTCAATTGAATCTGCTGAGCAATTAAATCATCCTTAAAGTGCTGATGGTTAACAATGGAAACAGATCTGTTCTGTCTTGGATAGTTGTGGCTGCTAAAGAACATTTAGTCACCTCACGATTTGACTGGCGAAAGACATTGTTGGTTTATTGGAGTTGACAAAGAAATCTTTTTTCAGCCCTGATAGGGCAACCTTTTCACTTTATTTGTTTAATTATATGAGCTTTTTACTGCATTACAGCCCTTCTTTAATATTATTTTCTTTATTTTAAGTTTTCAGGGCGTTTTGTTCTATTTTTATTTCACAGTAATAAATTTCTTGAGTGCAAGCTACATTTCTACACAACAGTGCTTGCACAACGTTTGGTCACCATCAGTACTGTTGTGTTAAACTGAGGTTATCGTATTGTGCTGGTGTTAATACGTATACACCACCTCTCTGCAACATTGATACTTCCAGTCCTGATTTTTCTTTTGACCATGTCCCTAATTATTACATTGAACCACTTAAAAATTTGAACCTGGAATGGTATTTGGTCAAATTTGTACCGTCCTTCACGCACTTCAATTTATTCAAACTTGATATGCGTGTTTTATTATTATTATTATTATTATTATTATTATTATTATTTTATATACAGACTGACCTCATAGTGCATTCATGAATATTAACACATTCCTTTAAAGGGAGAGGCAGCATTTTTGTGTTACAGGTGCCAATGGTGCCTAACCTCACCATTTTAGTCCCAGTACAGGCTTCTAAAATGTGCTTTGAACTGATCCGCTCAAGAGGAGTTTTCCACCCCCAGTATTCCAGTATTTTTATCACGGGACCAGCCAAAGGGTTTTTCCTCTTCCTGGCTTTCATCCACATTTTTGGTTGACTTTTGGTTCAGGCTGTGGTTTTGTTGGATGCTGCTTGTGGGTGTTCCCCTGATTTGATTCCTGTGTGCAGTCAGAGGCTCCTGAATCATTCGAATGTGACCAACAGCAGCAGCAGATAACACTGTTGGATTTCAGTGCAGAAGTAGGTACATTTTTCTCGAGATGTTGATAGTCAGACTACATTAAGTGGGTCATGCAGTGGTGAAGATTGCTGGCCAGTGGTTTTCGTAGCTCTTCAGAGCAAGTTTTCATGATATTTAGACTGCAGAGCTCTGATGCTGAAGGATGCTGGGTTCATGACATGTGGAGGATGGATTGTAGCCTTGCTGATTATAGTGTTGGGCTGAAGGAACGTGTGTGTGTGTGTGTGTGCGTGCGTGAGTTGAATTTGCTGTGTGTCTGAGGCTGCATTTCCTAGACCAACAAATTCCTCTCCTTCTCTTTTGTCAACACCTCCCTGCTGTTTGGTACAGCCAGGTTGGCAAGGTGTCTCTGTCAATCAATTAGCGCCTGTTTCATGTTTTACATGGCTGCTTCCCAAGATCTGCATAGCTTCACAGCCACCTCTGTCTTTACTGGTGCCTCAGTGTGACGGGGGCTGCAGTAAGGAGATGTAACGACCAGCTGAATGTAGAGCTTCTACTTTATTTTTCTTCCAGCTCCAGTTGACCACATTGTGGGGAGGGTGGTGTTTCCTTGATTTGCAGTGGATGATACATGACCCATGTGTGATTGAGAACATGGTGCCAGGCTAGGTATTGATGAACTTTGATTCAGTTTTTCTCTGTGTGGGATGACCTACACAAATAGACACTGACAAAAAAAGGTTAAAACCCACATTGGTTCACATAAGCAGGAATGACCGCTATGTAAAAATGTAGGTATGACATCAACTATATCCTTGGCGCTAGTCAACACTGTGGGTTTGTCGAGCCTGCAACCTGGGATAATATTAGAGGAGTTCAGACTGGTGGAACACTCACCCCTCATTGACCTTCGACTTATGTACTGGGGAATGTGGTGTTTGTTCTCACTACAAGACACTTTCATGAATCCTAGAATAGATTTGAAAATCCCATGAGCCTCAAGATGGATGTTCTGCTTTATCCAGCAGTATCCCTCCAATAAAAAAATACATTAAAAAAAACAAACTAAAAGGCTTGTCTTTACCAATGACAGCTGTTTTAAACTGAATAGAATTTATGCCATGGATATGGGGCTTCTAATTTAATGTTGCTTCCTTTTGAAATCCGAAGCTCATGCATCAACCTGAGTTTACAAAGTGTACCTTCTGACAGATTGTTATTGTGAGCTTTCTGCAGTTACGCAACTGTGAAGAGCTGCAGTTTTCTTTTTGTCTGCTTTCTGTTCCTGTCGAAAGAATGATTCAAGAGGGATGTTGAGGCAGGATGTGTAGGGGTTAGGAGAGGTAAAGGATAAAGAATTGGCTGGGATGTGAGTCCTAGCCGTCTGAAGTAGCTGCACCCCAGTCCCAGCGTAGTTTGTAGCAGCTTTGCTGGTGGTGTGGAGGTCTAATCTGGACCTGCTCTTTTAAAGTGTCTTCATAGCTTTTGGGATAATGTGGGAGATGTGTGTGTTTTGAGGCATATGTCTTTCTTTCCGGAAGGTCCCCCTGTCTGGGGAACTGAGTTCCTGTAAAGGGATTTAATTCACAGGTTTAGATCCATGAATTCTTCCAAACCTGTGGATTTAAGCATGTACTGTAAACTCTGCATTGTCTTTGGATTGACTATCAAAAGAATGGATTCTTTGTGTATGTAGTATTGGAGTTCTTAAAGCTCTCAAGTGATGAGTGTGTGAAATTCTACTCTGAAGGTACAGTAAGGAATTGGGGATGGCTTTCTTTGAGAAGCCACACAATCAGATAAATAAAGACTCCTTTAAATGAGGAGTATTTCCTTTGCTTCCTAGTCCTGTATTGGGTATCGTAACATGAAAACATTCCTCGTCACTAAAAAAGTTCTGCATTGTAGGATATAAAAACAGCCTAACAAATGTATCAAATAGCTCATTCTTGTAATCTGGGCTTGAAAAACTGAAAATAAGATGACTCCTTAAAAAAAAAAAAAAAAAAAAAAAAGGGGGAAATTCACTTTTTCAATTGTCTTTAAATACTTTAAAAGTTTTTTTTTTTTTTTTTTTTTTTATTTAGGGTTGTTTATGTACTAGTTTTGGTGCACCATTACTGTAGACATGCTCTCTATTCAAACTGCTTGACTTGTTGGTCCCTACCTTTCTTCTCGCACATCCACTAAATCCTAGATATGCTGTGCTTAAAATGATCCTGGTAATACCCAGAATGCAGCAGCAGTCAACAAATAGGTTGAAGCTTCTAATCCCACTAGCAAACCGGACTATCAAAACAAAAAAGGGGCTTACTGGGGTCACCTCTCGCTGTCTCACACTCTATCTTTCTGTCTTTCCATACTCTTAGACACATATCAGTTAGCTGGCTCATATCTGCAGTCAGTTGTGACCTCGAGTTTATGCCTTGCTCAGGGGGATGTCGGAATGTTTTGAAATGTATCTGAGTGCTGTGTTTGGCTAACAGGTTCCTTGGGTTGTCCTTTCGTTTTTAAAACCCACCCCTGTCCTCAAACCTCCCCTCTTCGGGTTGCCACTTGGCGCTGACAAGGGTGTCGGTGACAATATGTGACCAGTGAGAGCTGCACATACCTGGGGAGCAAGCCTGCTGTAAGTGGCTAAATTACAAGAGGATAGCAATGTCAGCTTGTGCAGTGTCAACTCAAGAGCCATCGCAGGATTCCTGGTGTTTTGGGGTTCTGATGGACTCATACACAGTGGAATAAGGTACTTTTAAACAGTTCTGTGACGTCATCCTTTGATCTTTCGGTTGATTCCACAAATCTTCTAACTAAAAGTGGCTGTGTGGCTCTGAAGAGAAGGGGAGTGTGGGGCAGATATATTGATTAACGAATCCACAGCTTGTGCTACGACAATTCGTCAGTAAATCCACAGTTCAACAGAAAAGTGAATTGAATTTAGGAAACAATCATGTCAACAATTAGTTAATTTTACACATTTCAAATGTAACACTTAGAAAAGGTTACTGCAATTTTCAGTTTACCATTTCACATTTCATATAGCTTTTGCAGTTCTTTTGTTTAACCATTGGTCAAACAAGCTTACAGCCCAGATACTTTTTTCTTTTTACTCATTACTCTCCATTCCTTTCACCTTTTTGTGGTCAGTGTGTGAAATTGTATCTCTTGCTGTTTTCAACACATTCTTTTACTAGACTTTTTTTGAGTAATGGTCTAATTGGTGACAGTTGTGTGGGATCTAAATATATTGTATTGTGATTTTCTTTGCTGTGTATTGTACATTTCTTTGACATCCTTTTTGTGTGACAGGTGCTGTATAAATAACATTTCATCTTAAATTACCGTGCCTGCTTCTTTGGCTGAAGAGATATTATCAGCTCATCGTCTAACTGGGGAATCTGCTGTGCAATTAAATCAACCTTAAATTCCTGACGGTAAACAATTTAACTAAATCTGTTATACAGTCAGCACTCACATATCCGACCCTATACGGTGGTGGCTAAACTAGTGTGACGCGTATCTGATGATTTCATTTTGGCCCGTTTCAACTAGTGGTTGCAGTCCCGGGATCCCATATACTAATTCAGCTCCAGAAATCCCGGGATTTGTAGAAGAGAATCCTGGGATTTTGGGATTGTATTGAGGAAACTGATTCGGTTTTTACTCACGATTTTCCCTTGTTTTGTTATTTGTGTTACTGTGCTGCACTTGGTAACTAGGCAACCAACCCCTGCTGCTGATATTAAAACCACGACATTTGGGTTCAACCACGAGAAACGAAAAAACTACTTTTATTGACTGTGACACAGAGGAGACATTAAGCACATACATCCAGTTCTGCAATTAACTGGGATGTGTTTGTTTGTTTTATGAAAATTGCATAGAATGACGCATGGTTTTCAGGTGTTTATTTTTTGTTCATTTGCCTGTATTTGAACAAATGCGGTTTCTAGATTAAACGTGATAAAAACCTGTACTCAAGTTTTTCTGTTTTCACTGTGCCTACTCAACAATCCTTGCTGTGTGATGGTGACTAACAGAAAACATGACTTAAATTTAGGTGTTAATAAGGGAACAGTTTTAAACAACGCTATTTTTGTAAATGCCAAAAGTCCTACCAGGATCTTGTCTGTCTGCGACCGCATTTTTATTTTTCATAGATACGGCATCCCGTGATCCCAGGATTTGAGACACTAAAATCCCGAAATCCCAGGTTTCATAAAAAGCCTCGGGATTCAACTTCTGTTTCCATCCCTTGTCCGTTTTTTTAGGGAACACAAAAAAGATACAATATTAGAAATACACAGCTGAAAGGACTGTGTTTTTAAACACTTAGGCTTCCATTTACATGTACTGTAGTTGGTTTTGTTGGTGCAGTACTATATTTTTAACAGAAGTATATTTTAATTCAGAACGATATGATTCTGAAAATATCACTTGCCAAAAGAGACGACTGTGGACTCGTGGACTGTAATACAGTCAATACTTTTAAATCCGGTACGTATTGTAGCAGTATGGAAAATGCAGAGTATAGTGCTCGATAATGTCACTGTTCACTTGCAAATGAAAATGCACAAAAGCAACTAAAGATCACAGATTTTATAAAATGCATCACAGTACCTAAAACTGTTTAATGATTAACTTTTACATTACTGTAGCTTGTCTTGTTCTCTTTGCTTTTGCTGCATTTTCGTCATGTGAAATTGGAGGAAGTGCTGTATAGCTGCACAGTAAAGACTGATTTGGCATGAGAGGAAAAAAAAAACAAAGAAAGACCGTGGTCTGTGACGGATAACAAGTACATTGTAACACCGAAGAGATGGGCTTTGTTTCAGAAAACGGGTGACTGAGTCGGAAACCGCGTGTGACGGGCAAGGGCGTTAATTTGTTTTATATATATATAAAAATCATATATATAAAACACAACCATGGCCTATAGGCCACGACCCTGACCATAACAAATATATATTTGCACTGGGTACGGTAACGGACCATCCAGACTGACCTGACTGTATCTGGGTAACGGATATCCGAGTGCTGACTGTATCTGGGTAATGGATATCCGAGTGCTGACTGTATCTGGGTAGCGGATATCCGAGTGCTGACTGTATCTGGGTACCGGATATCCGAGTGCTGACTGTATCTGGGTAACGGATATCCGAGTGCTGACTGTATCTGGGTAACGGATATCCGAGTGCTGACTGTGTCTGGGTACCGGATATCCGAGTGCTGACTGTATCTGGGTAACGGATATCCGAGTGCTGACTGTGTCTGAGTACTGGATATCCGAGTGCTGATTGTATCTGGGTAACGGATATCCGAGTGTTGACTGTATCTGGGTTATGGATATCCGAGTGCTGACTGTGTCTGGGTACCGGATATCCGAGTGCTGACTGTATCTGGGTTATGGATATCCGAGTGCTGACTGTGTCTGGGTAACGGATATCCGAGTGCCGACTGTATCTGGGTAACGGATATCCGAGTGCTGACTGTGTCTGGGTACCGGATATCCGAGTGCCGACTGTGTCTGGGTACCGGATATCCGAGTGCTGACTGTATCTGGGTACTGGATATCCGAGTGCTGACTGTATCTGGGTAACGGATATCCGAGTGCTGACTGTATCTGGGTACCGGATATCCGAGTGCTGACTGTGTCTGGGTAACGGATATCCGAGTGCTGACTGTATCTGGGTAGCGGATATCCGAGTGCTGACTGTATCTGGGTAACGGATATCCGAGTGCTGACTGTGTCTGGGTACCGGATATCCGAGTGCTGACTGTATCTGGGTACCGGATATCCGAGTGCTGACTGTATCTGGGTAACGGATATCCGAGTGCTGACTGTATCTGGGTTATGGATATCCGAGTGCTGACTGTATCTGGGTACCGGATATCCGAGTGCTGACTGTATCTGGGTAACGGATATCAGAGTGCTGACTGTGTCTGGGTACCGGATATCCGAGTGCTGACTGTGTCTGGGTACCGGATATCCGAGTGCTGACTGTATCTGGGTAACGGATATCCGAGTGTTGACTGTATCTGGGTTATGGATATCCGAGTGCTGACTGTATCTGGGTACCGGATATCCGAGTGCTGACTGTATCTGGGTAACGGATATCCGAGTGCCGACTGTGTCTGGGTACCGGATATCCGAGTGCCGACTGTGTCTGGGTACCGGATATCCGAGTGCCGACTGTATCTGGGTACCGGATATCCGAGTGCTGACTGTATCTGGGTAACGGATATCCGAGTGCCGACTGTATCTGGGTAACGGATATCCGAGTGCAGACTGTGTCTGGGTACCGGATATCCGAGTGCTGACTGTGTCTGGGTACCGGATATCCGAGTGCTGACTGTGTCTGGGTACCGGATATCCGAGTGCAGACTGTGTCTGGGTACCGGATATCCGAGTGCAGACTGTGTCTGGGTACCGGATATCCGAGTGCAGACTGTGTCTGGGTACCGGATATCCGAGTGCAGACTGTGTCTGGGTACCGGATATCCGAGTGCTGACTGTGTCTGGGTACCGGATATCCGAGTGCTGACTGTATCTGGGTAACGGATATCCGAGTGCAGACTGTGTCTGGGTACCGGATATCCGAGTGCAGACTGTGTCTGGGATAGTTGCTGTTGCTGCACACTACAGTTTCACTTGGTACGGTAACATTTGCAATTCCTTTTTTATTTAATTATTGAGCTTTTTACTGCATTACAGTTTTCAGGGCATTTTGTTAATGGCACGTGTGCAACACGCAAACTTTGTATTTTTTATTTGTATTTTCACTGCTCTAAATGTTTTGAATGCACCTGCTCATTTTAGGTTGCATTTTTTCACAACAGCACTCACACCTGCTCAGTCACCATCACAACTGTTGAAACTGGGGCTTCTTTATTGTGCTGGTGTTAATATGTACACAGCACCTCTGCATATGCAAAAGTAACAGCACTCTAGGCTTCTCGTGATGGATATTATGATTAGTTACAGACATGTTAAAGTAAGTCTCTGGGAAATGAAACCGAATCTGATATCAACAACAATTTTCATATGGATGAGACTCTGTGTTGACAATGGTTTAACGTTTAAGAATAATTTTGAATGGTTTAACACTTCACAGCATTTAAACTCTGAACTGCTAACATCCCTACAGCAGTTGTCATTTTTATTTGGTGTTCTGTGTTTCTCCAGGTGAATGTGCAGGATTACGTTGCAGTGTGCCTCCTTTTAATTCCTCCCAGCCTGTTGAACAGTTTCTTCACAAATTAACCAGCCGCACACGATCCTGTAGTAGTCCCTGGACTTTGTTCTTGACTTTGTAGTCCTTGTTGGAGTCAGTAGTGATATGAAGCTGCCAAGATAGTTGCACATTCAGAAAGTTGTGACCGAAACCTCCCTTGCGTGCGAACACTAGATGCCTTACGTGGCTGGAATCTGGGGACTACTCTATTAATCCTGTATCAGCATCCAGAAAGGTCAGTCCCAGGATTTGATACATAAACCCTTGGCCGGTCAAACAGCCGGGTATTAGCTTTACTAGCGGTGGCTGTTTTTCAGGAAGATTTGCTTAGCAGCAGCAAGACTAAATTGTGCTGTTTTTCTTTGCAAGTCCTCAGATGTTTGCCAGTAGCCAGTTTCATTAGTAATAACTTACCGCCCTGGCATGGCTCTTGCTTTAACACACTGGAAACACAATCAGCTGCTGTGGAGTAAACAACAAGCAGAAAACAGAAAGCAATGCCTGCTTTCAAATCAGCAGCTGCGTGCACAGTCCAAAAACTGAAAATATAGTCCTGTTAAAAAAAAGCGGATTTCAGCAAAACAGTACGGTAGAAATTCTTTAAGTGAATATGCTCCTGCAAAACAAACAATAAGGGCGTTTTTCAGCAAACTTTCATCATGCCCTCTTAGTCTCCTAGAGATGTTTCAGATTGCATATTTCTTTAATCCAATTTTTATACAGATATTTATTACAGGATTGTGAGGACCCTGTGTGTGTATTGGTTTAGCAATATCATAATAGTAAAAGAAACTTGGTAACAAATAGGTAACTTTCTTAGTAAAGTTTAATGTTTGTAAAATGATTTTACTGTTTCTTTTTAGATTTGGTACATACGCTACTACTGAGTGTTTTATAGTTAGGAATGAGGTACCTCCAACATCACAAGATCACTCCATACAAGAAGACATATGTTTTACCACAGTATAGTATGCCTAGTAAACTTTGTTATATCAGCTAGTGCTGTGCAAATACATTGCGTTGTTTTTACATAAGTATAATTGTCCAGTTTTTTGTTTGTTTGGTTTTTTTTAGAATTATGAACTGTTGACCCTACTGTGTGGATAAACATACAGTGCAGCTGTTCTTTTTGGAGTGCCCATTAAAGGCAACATGCCAGTTCTGGTTTAAAAGCTGTGTCTTAGCATTGGTAAAAAACCATGTTAAAACAACCATGTTCCTGTGTAAACACATGTGTTTTACAGGCGTTTGATTACCACTCCTTGTTATCAGCATCCAGGCAGTAGTAAGATGTTAAGATCAGCTCAGCCGACATCCACGAACCTATGGCAGTGTTGCGAGTTAATTGCCTTGCAGCACAAATCTGAAAATCCTGCTAAAGATAATACCAGCAATGTCAATGCTGTGAACTGGTCTGTACAGGAAAGGATTCCAGCCTTCACTGGACATGTATTTCATTGCTGAAAACCTCTGCAGGGCTGGGTGAGAGGTAGGTTTGAAAACATTTTTCCCTGTGAGTGTTAGCCTAGGATGCATTTGGTAAAACACAGATTAATATCTTGGAATAGCTATTGATTTGACTGCCCACAGCCTGCGGTGTCTGTACAATCAAGGCATTAGAGCGTTGCTCACTTCTCCGTCGGACGAACTACAGACAAGTGGTTTGTGTTTTTGAAATTAATACACACTAGTTGGACGCAAGCCAAAAGCTAGGAAGCACGCACGGGATAATATGCTTGATTCACACTTGCGTCTGCAGAGGCAGGGCAGAGAGGCTGGGTCAGGTCCTTTTAAAGGAGCAGTACTTCCTAAAGTTTAAAAACAGTTTGGACATTTTTACCGTAGAAGTCTGTGCTGGAAATTGGCTCAGTATCCTTTTTTTAATTTGTTTTGTTGAGATGCACAGTAATATTCTAAGTTAATACAGTGTATGTAGGGTGTCTCATTAAGAGCCTAATGATTTTCATTGTAAAGAGACACCCTACACACCCTCAGTTACTGTCAGTTCCAAGGTTGTTCTCCTACTGTATGTTCTATGTACAATATCGGATGCAGTGGAGTTTTCACAAATCGTTCACGTGATTTCGAATTTTGTTTGTAACATCCTGCTGCTGTAAAGTGTAGCACGGCAATTTGACTTGCAGAATAGTGAAGTGGATTTAAATGTATTGGGGGGATGGGGGGGCGTGCTTGTGTTCTCATGGCTAAAATGTCCTTGATGTGTACGAACAAACAGGACTGTCAATAAGGTCTGCTTTTCTGATAAAACAGAGAAAGCTGAACTAAAGAACAGTGTGGTAGAATAATTATTTTACAGAAAGAACTAAAACTTTGGTCACAAGGGAAGTGAAATGTCTGTCATTTAGTTTGAAAGGAGAAACTACAGTATCTGTAGATTTTATATCTTTTCATTCTGAATTAGAAACGATTCTCTTTTAAACTACAGTACAGTTTTGTATAAGATTGCACTCTCCTTGGTATAAATAACATGTTGAAATGTACCCTTGTTATATATATATATATATAATATATATAGATATATATATATATATATATATATAATATCCCCGCGCTGGATAACGCATACCATGTATCTCAAGCGCTTCGACAGACAGTATGTATCATGATCAAAGACACGAACCTATATATCACACAATAATAAAATTAAAATTTTATAATGGACAGTACATAGCAATATCTAGATAGGACACAATAAATAAAATAAATAAGAATAACAAATAAAATATAAAGTTAGCAGATAAAAATAGATAACAGAAACTTTATATCTAGATTAGGTTAGAAAAAGCTGATCTATAAAAATGAGTCTTTAATCTTTTTTTAAAAATGCTGACCTAAGCAGCATCTCTAACAGAGGAAGGCAAATAGTTCCACAGCGTGGGAACATTAAAACAAAACACACTTCCCCCTCTTCTTTTCAGTTTTACCATTGGGAGGCACAAGTCCAGCATTAGCCAACCTTAAAGTGCACAGAGGTATATGCGGGGACAGCCTTTCTTAGATACTCAGGTGCTGAGCCATTTAGTGCTTCATATATTAATAGTAAGCATTTAAAATCAATTCTAAAATGTATTGAACACCAGTGCAAAGAGGCCAACAATGGAGTTATATGAGCCTGTTTTATTTGTTCTATTCAGAACCCTAGCCGCTGCATTTTGAACAAGCTGTAAACATGATAAGACAGTTCCTATCAGGTCAACCCAGCTTTTCAGACGATCAATAAAATAGCATGATCCACAGTATCAAATGCAACACTTGAGGTCTAAAAGAACTAGAATGGATATAGAGTTAGAGTCAGCACTCGTCAATAATTCACTCACCACTCTGACAAGGGCAGTCTCTATACTATGAGCAGATTGAAACCGGTCTTTTTGGGACCCTTTTTTAAATCTTTCAAGGACATTGCTGTTGTCCACATATATGTTAAGTTGTTTGACTACTTCCTTTTCAAGAACAGCAGCTAAGAAAGGCAAATTAGAAATGGGTCTAAAATTCTTAAAGTCAGAAGATTCTAAATTAGATTTTTTTAAGTAAATGCTTAACCAAAGCAGTTTTGAAGGCAGCAGGAACTATTCCTGTTGACAAAGCTCTATTTACTATAATAAGAAAGTAAATATGCAATTTTTCAAAAACAATTAGTAGCCCTCCATCTATGTTCAGATTTACAACATTCCCTTTTCATTGTGTATAAGGCACTATTAACAGAAAGTGCAGTTTTTTTTAGAAGGAACAGTTCGGGTTTAAACATTAAATATCAAACGCCCTTGTTAAAAGGTGGTTAAAGTTTTCAACTCATCAGTACGAAGAGAGTAGCTAGTGGTGAGTGGTGATAGTCGCATTATTTCGGATAACCTTGTTAGTGTTGAAGAATTTATTCTGCAAGTTTTAATAGTACGTGCCGCCCTCTTGGATAAAGGTAGTATAGCATCAAAAAGAATGCAAAAGTGATCAGACAGTAAGATCTACAGATAACAAATTTTGAATATCGAGGCCCTGAGAAATGACCAAATCCAAGGTATGTCCAGGATTGTGTGTAGGTCCTGTAACATGCTGAATATAATCAAGAGAATCTAAAAGCCTTAAAAATTCCACAGTCTTAGGGTCAGATTCAATGTCAACATGAATATTAAAATCTCCTAGCAAAATAATTTTATAATGTTTTGCAGATAATGTAGAAAATCAGCAAATTCAGATATAAAATCATGGTAAATAATTACAATAAGAACAGGTAAATGACCATTTAAAAGTAAAGATTGAGATTCAAATGAAGAGCGCTCGTCAACACTTTCTTGTTTACAATTGTAATTAGTGCCAAAAATAGTGCCAAAAATAGTGCCAAGTCCTCCCCCCCCCCCCCTGCCAAACAGGCGTGCTTGAATAAAATGCAATAATATTAGGGAGCTTTCAGTCAAGAGGAATGTTTCCTCACCCGAGCCAGGTTTCAGTTAAAAAAAACAGGCAATGGTACTGGTCTCCTACCACACCCTCCACCACCACTGCCCCTTAGATACCACCAGCTGCTTTGATAACCTTGCACACTCTGCAAGTGCTGTGCTGTGAGAGGTGCCACTCGACATTCAGCTGTAGTCCTGTGTGTGCAAAGAAGAGCACTACTGGGGATAGGAGATGCAAACTCCCCACACCATGGTACTCTAGAAATTAAACGTTTTATACAGTTTGGAAAGGATCTGAATCCTAGGAAAAGATTACAGAGTTTTTCTGAAGCAAATGTTATTTATAGAAATCAATACCACAATACATCCTGAAAAACACAACACCCTA